>NW_027254363.1:5140500-5481000 GCF_044704955.1 Pristiophorus japonicus
CGCCCACGTGTGATGTATTCTCCTTACTATCTCGATTCTCCACCCACAATGATTCAACATTTTGTTCATTGGGGCCAATATCGCCTCTCACAACTGCCCTGATATCATCCTTTATTAAAAGAGCTACACCACCTCTTTCCATTCTTGTCTATCTTTCCGTATTGTCAGATACCCCTGTATGTTTAATTCCCAGTCCTGGCCACCCTGCAACCACGTTTCTGTAAAGGCCACCAAATCATACCCATTTGTAATGATTTGTGCTGTCAACTCATTTACTTTATTTTGAATGCTGCGTGTGTTTAGGTGGAGTGTTTTAATACTAGTTTTTAACCCATGATTTTTAGTTTTGACCCATCCTGCAGCCCCTTTACATTCATAAATATTGTCCCATCCTATCACCTTGTGGTTTACATTTACCCCAGTGTTACTCTGCTCTGTTGCCTCCTGCCTTTTGCATTCTTTCTTGGGCTCTTTTCATCTGAGCTCTCATCCACTCTACGTAGCGCAGAGCCGTCTCCTGGGTTCCGAATACCCCTTGCATTAAGGCACCGAGCTTTCATGCTTGCCTTTTTATTACACTTTGACCATTTATAATTTTGCTGTACAGTGCCCATTTTTGTTTTTTGCCTTGGGTTTCTCTGCCCTGCACTTTTACTCATCTCCTTTTTTTCTTTTGATTTTGTCTCCATTTTGTTTCCCGCTGTCTCCCTGCATTGGTTCCCATCCTCGTGCCATGTTAGTTTAACTCGTCCCCAACAGCACGAGCAAACACTCCCCCAAGGACATCGGTTCCGGACCTGCCAAGGTGCAGACCTTCCGGTTTGTACTGGTCCAACATCCCCCAGAACCGGTTACAATGCACCAGGAATTTGAATCCCTCCCTGCTGCACCACTGCTCAATCCAATTATTCATCTGACCTATCCTGCGATTCCAACTCTGACAAGCACGTGGAACTGGTCGCATTCCCGAGATTACTACTTTTGAGGTCCTACGTTTTAATTCAGCTCCAAGCTCCTTAAATTCTTCTTGTTGATCTCATCTCTTTGTGTACCTTTCTAGTTGGTACCAATGTGCACCACGACAACTGGCTGCTCACCCTCCCTTTTCAGAATGGCCTGCACCCGCTTCGAGACATCCTTGACCCTTGCACCAGGGAACCAACATACCATCCTGGAGTCTCGGTTACGGCCGCAGAAAAGTCTGTCTATTCCCCTTACAATTGAATCCCCATCACTATCGCTCTCCGACTATTTTTCCTGCCCTCCTGGGCAGCAGAGCCAGCCACGGTGCCATGAATTTGGCTGCTGCTGCCCTCCCCTGATAAGTCATCCCCATCAACAGCACTCAAAGCGGTGTATCTGTTTTGCAGGGGGATGAACGCAAGGGACCCCTGCGGGAAGTCCAACTCGCTACATGTGCTACTCACGTCATTCTCAGCATCGTGGATGCTCCAGAGTAAATCAACCCTCAGCTCCAATTCAACAACGTGGACCGTCAGGAGCTGGAGGCGGATACACTTTCCGCAAACGTAGCCGTCGGCGTCACCGGAATTGTCCCTGAACTCCCACATCGTACAGGATGAGCATATCACGTGACCGAGCTCTCCTGCCATGACTTAACCCTTAGATACACTTCAATTGGCAACAACAATGCTAAAGTTTACTCAGTGTTATAGAAGAGAAAAAAGAAAAACTGCTCACCAATCACCAGCCAATCACTTACCCCATTGGCTCTGACTTCACCATTCTATTACTTTCTACTTCTTTTTTGCCTTCTCCCTGTAGCTGCACAAGCACGCCTCATCCTTGACGCTGCATGAACTCCTGAACTCGCGGCCTTTTATAGGCCTCTGACCCAGGACTATCGCCTCCTCCTCGACGCTGCCCAAACTACTGAAAGTGCGGCCTTTTTATAGGCCTCCGACCCCGGACTGTTGCCTCTTCCACGACGCTGCACGAACTCCTGAACTTGTGGCCTGGATAACCTCTTGTAACCCTGCAGCTGTAATGGTAAGCATTGCAAGGATCGAATACGACCAGGGTGATATTTTGAATTGATGAGATCACCTGGACGTGTCGGAGAGTAATTTTCCCGGAATTGACCTGGTTTCTAACTGCTTTTTGCATTTTCCGGGGATCCCATTGCTCCGGTTGCGTCGGAGTGCAGAATGTTTCAGTGCAAGGGCTTTTGCACTTTTGTGTGGAGAACTGGATGGAATAGTGCTCTTTACATTTCCGCTATTGTTCATAGGTTTATGGAGAATTTTCAGGGCTGCTGACCGAGGGCCGTATGGCTTTTATTTGGCCAGCATGGAGACGCTGGGCCAAAACGGCATCCTTCTGCGCTTTAAAGTTCTCTGTTTCTATGTTTCTACAGCCAGGCTCGCTCTCTGCGCCCATCCCCAACTACCAGGCAGTCTCCCCCCGCAGGAACCATGCTCCCATTTCAGGCACCCCCGACAGAAGCACGATCTTTCCACCCGCCCTCCACGATCGAACAGGCCTCTCTCCCCGCATCCCAACAACCAGGCTCTCTCACCCCAAACCACAACAACCTGGCTCTCTTTCCCCCCTGCCCAACTTCAAGGTTCTCGCTCCACGCCTCCCCCGCTCTAAACAATAAGTCTCTCTCTCGCTCCTCCCCCCCTCCACCAACAACCACGTTCTAGCTGTTGAATAAGTATGGAGAGGTTTGAAGTCTTCGGCGAGAAACGGCAGAGCGCCATATTCTCAAGGGCAAGGAGGGATTGATAACAAGTGCCCAGATTCCATGCACTACGAAAAAAATAAACAAAGAAAATATGTGCAGGATTAGTCCATTCGACCCTTCGAGCCAGCCCAGCATTCCATAAAGACATGACGGATCGGTCAACTCAGTAATCCTTTCCTGCTTTCTCTCCATACGCCTTGATCCCTCTAGCCGCAAGCGCCATATCGAACTCCCTCTTGAACATAACCAACGAACTGCCATCAAGAACTCTCTGCGTTAGGGAGTTCCATAGGTAAACAACACTCTGATTGAAGCACTTTCTCATCCTCCCAGTCCTAAATGGCTTAGTCCTCATCCTTAGATTGTGTCCCATGGTTCTGGACTTCCCCAACATCGGGAACATTCTTCCTGTATCTAACTTGTACTGTCCCTTCAGAATTGAATATATTTTTATTAGATGCCGTCTCATCCTTCTAAACTCCAGTGAATGAAGGCGAAGCCGATACACGCTCTCCTCATATGTCAGTCCTGTCATCCCGGGAATCAGTCTTTTGAACATTCGCTGAACTCGCACAATAGCAAGCATATCTTTCCTCATATTAGGAAACAAAACTGAACACAATATTCCAGGTGAGACCTCATCAAGGCCCTGTACAACTGCAGAAAGACCTCCCTACTCCGCTACTCAAATCCCGAGCTGTGAAGGCCAACATAGCATTTGCATTCTTCACCGCCTGCTGTACCTGCATGCCAGCTTTCAATGAGTGATGTACCATGGCACCCAGGACTCGTGGCACCACCCGTTTTCCTTATCTGCCGCCATTCAGGTTCTCCTTCGTGTTTTTCCCCCCAAAGTGGATAGCCTCACATTTATGCACATTACACTGCATCTGCCATGCATTTGCCCACTCAGCTAACCTGTCCAAGTCACTCTGCAGCCTCTTAGCTTCCACCTCGCAGCTCACACCGCCACCCAGTTTAGCGTCATCTGCAAAATTGAGATATTTGATTCAATTACTACATCTAAATCATTAATATATATTGTAAAAAGCTGGGTTCACAGCACTTTGCCTTGCGGCACTCCACTAGTCACTGACTGCTATTCTTAAAATAACCCTTTTATCCCGACTCTCTGCTTCCTGTCTGCCAACCAGTTCTCTATCCATGTCACTGCATTACCCGCTATACAATGTGCTTTAATTTTGCACAACAATTTCTTGTGTGGGACCTTGTCAAAAACCTTTTGAAAGTCCAAATACACCACATCCACTGGCTTTCCCTTGCACATTCGACAAGTTACATCCTCAAAAAATGCGTGAAGATTTGTCTAGCATGATTCCCTTTCATAAATCGGTGTTGACTTGCACCGATCCTGTCACTGCTTTCCAAATACGCTGTATTTGATCGTTAAGAATTGATTCCAACATTTTCCCCACAACTGATGTCAGTCTAACCAGTCTATAATTATTCGTTTTCTCTCTCTCTCCTTTTTTAAAAACTGGTTTTACATTAGCTACCATCCAGTCCATTGAAATGACCCAGATTCGATAGACCGTTGGAAAATGATCACCAATGCATCCACTATTTCTATGGCCACGTCCTTATGTTCTCTGCGATGCAGACTATCAGGCCCTGGGGATTTATCGGCCTTCAATCCTTCAGTTTCCCCAAATGAATTTGCCACCAATAAGGATATCATTCAGTTCTTCCGTCTCACTGGACCCTCGGTCCCCTTGTACTTCCGAAAGATTATTTGTGTCTTGCTTCGTGAAGACAATTAGAAATTATTTGGTCAACTGGTCTGCCATTTCTTTGTGCCGCATTATAAATTCTCCTCATTCTGACTGTAAGGCACCTGCGTTTGTCTTCACGAATCTTTTTCTCGTCAAATATCTGTAGAAGCTTTTGCAGTCAGTTTTTATGTTCACGGAAACCTTCCTCTCATACTCTATTTTCCCACAGCTAATTGAACGATTTGTCATCCTCTGATGAATTCTAAATTGCTCCCAGTCCTCAGGTTTGCTGCTTTTTCTGGCCAATTTATCTGACTCTTCCTTTGATTTAACACGATCCTTAATTTCCCTAGTTCGCCATGGTTGAGCCGCCTTCCACCTTTTTTTTTACTTCAGACGGGGATGCACAATTGTTGAAGTTCATCCATGAGATCTTTAGATGTTTGCCTTTCTCTATCCACCGTCAATGCTATAAGTTTCATTTGCCAATCCATTCAAGCCAATTCACGTCACATACCATCGAAGTTACCTTTCCTTAAGTTCAGATACCTAGTCTCTGAATGAACTGTGTATCTCTCCATTTAATAAAAAATTCGATCATATTATTGTCACTCTTGCCGAAGCGGCCTCACAATGCATGATTACTAATTAGCCCTTTCTAATTACACGTCATCCAGTCGAGGATGGCCAGCCCTGTAATTATTTCCACGAAATATTGGTCCAGAAAACCATCCCTAGATGACTCCAGGAAATCTTCCTCCATCGTATTGCTACCAATTTGGTTAGCCCAATCTATATGTAGATTAAGTTCGCCCATGATAACTGATGTACCTTTATTGCACGCATCCCTAATTTCATTTTTGATGCTGTCCCCAACCGCAAATCTACAGTTTGGTGGTCTGTACACAACTCCCACTAGTGTTTTCTGCCCTTTGGTATTCCGCAGATCCACCCACAAACATTCCACACCATCCAAGAAAATGTCCTTCCTTAATATTGCGTCAGTTTCCTCTTTAACCAGCAACGCTACCCCACCTCATTTTCCTTTCTGTCCATCCTTCCTGAATGTGGAATACGCCTGGATGTTGAGTTCCAAGTTTGGTCACCCTGGAGCCATGTCTTCGTGATGCCATTCATACCATATGCATTAATTGCTGCTAGTGAAGTTAATTCATCCACCTTATTACGAATACTCCTCGCATTGAAGCACGGAGCCTTTAGGCTTGTATTTTTAACACACTTTATAAAACACACTACATTTTAAGAGTCTTATTGATAATGTTTATTGCCGAAGACACCAGGAAACTGGAACAACTTTTATCAAATTTAACTGGACAGGTAATTCCTACCATGCACGGGGTAATAGAATGATAATTGCCAAAGTATCTCGTGATGCACATTTTCATATTCAACGCATTACGATTTGAAAGAAAGTTCAACAATGTTTAGTGAAATGTTTTGGAAATTATGTGTAATTTGTATTTCGTTCTAATTAACTTTTGGCGTCAAATCCCTTTCATGTCTCTTCTTCCTCTGTTAAGTACCAAGGGCGGGATATGACGTTGACCAGACTGCACTGCTCTTGATATTTGTGAGATCATCCATTACATTGAGTTGTTTCTGTTTCGTTTCTGGGCGTCAGGTGTAGCTCAGTGGTTACTTCACAGCGTCCACTTCATTAGAATGTTCGGCTCTCTCTCACTTCGTGTGTGGCGCAGTGATTTTATTTTTATTTTCATTTTTATTTTTCTAACCGTTTTTTATATTTTTATAATATTTTTATATTAGCAGTGTGAGACTTTTCGAGGGCTCCTTTAAATTATTCGCAAAACCATTTCTAATGCCACTGCCACCCGACATCGATTACGGGATAGGGAAGTTTTAAATGTTACTCAGTGATACTACAATTTATAAGTAAAATGACGTAATATTAATTAAATGACATAGAAGACCGAAAGCACTTCAGAGTGCTGTGAAAAGAAATGAGTTCGTAGTTAGAAAAAATGGATTTCAGAAGCGGGATTTGAATCCATACCTACAAAGGAGATCGCATGGCCATCCTGACGATTGAATGCCTCGGTTTAAACTTATTATTTCAGAACGGTTCAGTCGAGACGGTTTTCAATGCTGCTGGTAGGCTCAGTGACCCACATAACATCTCCCCGGGAGTTTTCCTGAGCCTGAGTTTGGTGTATGGGGAGGTTTCCATGAATCATGGTATGTTGCATCCCAGAGATGGAGAATAACCCTCTGAGCTCTGGAACAGGAAAAGAGCAAATAATGAATGAGTTGTTTCCGGTTTTGAAATGCGGCTTAATTCGACTGTTATATGCGTTGCTTAGGAGAATGAAAGAAATGCTAAAATGGTCACTGACGACGGTCAAAAGTTCAACAACTGAACCTTAATAATTTGTGAAGCTTCACTCACAGACGAAGTTTTATCGTCTATCTGATTTTACACCGTCTGTATTTCAGGAGACGGGTTTAACATGTTCATTGCTAATGCAACATCGCTCAACAGCAGAGAGAGACGTTCAGTCAGCAGCTGAAATGCTGCTTCCCAATTTCTGCAAAACATTCCTTTGACAAACATTTCTCTGACCGGAGCTGAATAAAATAAAAACGTACCTTTCCAAGACTTTAAACTCACAATTTCCGCGACCATTCCCAATCATCTGAATCGGAAGACTCCGAAAGTTCAACAAAAATTTATTGCACAAGGGAGGTTTCGAATTCGCAACCTTGAAATTAATTATCGCATGCTCTACCGACTGAGCTAGCCAGGCCTGCGCAAGCTGTACGTTGATGTCCCTCATTACAACCAGGCGCCCTTTTGCTCCGCCCCAGGGGATCAACTTGTTCTTCAGAGCATGACCCAGTTTCTACTTAATTCCAAGGTGTGCAAGGAAATCAACCATTAAAAGCCCTTTCACGAACCATAAGGAATCATGCAATTTCCTTATCGCAGAGTGCTTTTATTCCTTGTCAGTATCTCATGTCTATTTCCAGCTATTTCTCAATTCAGCCTGTCTATCTGGCTCTGTTGAATCAGACCATGGAGAAAAAATGAGCCAGACTTTCGAGCAAGCCTGTGGATATTGTGAATCAGCAAAGAAAATATCAATTCTGGAAGAATACGAATTTGCCCCGATGCAAATTGAAGACGCAGCCTTGTGATTCGGAGTGAGATGCGCTACCGATGCACCACGAGTTCGTGTATATTCGCATGCAAGAAGGTTTCTCAAACACGTTTCATTTATCCTGCATTGGTGCAATAAAAGGGCTTTAAAATCCCCGCCCACTCCCACCGGGTTTCAGAAAGCATCAGAAGCAGCATTCACCTGTCAGTCACTGTCTGACGGCCACTTTCATCAGACGTTTCCAGCAGACTGCAGCAAATCCAGTTAATTGCTGGGAAGGGCGAATCATTAATACACTGTTTCCGGATTTGAAATATGGCTAAGATCTGATGGGATTAGCCGATCGCGTAGTTTTGCAGAATAAAATAAATGCTAATATTGTCTCTAGCAGAAGGTCGAAACATCGATCACTTAATTTAATAAATTGAGATACTTTAATCATAGATGAAGTTTTATCCCCTAACTGACTGTACACACTCTGTATTTTAGGAGACTGGAATTAATGCTTTTTCCTCATGCGATACGCTAGCCTGGATTGCTTTTGTTCAGTTACATTGTACAAAATATATTTTTTTTAAATAATGTTTCTGCCCGGGAGACTTTTCGCATGTGCAGCGACTGTGATAACTGCTACAATAAATAAACTCCTGCTTAACTCAGCACCCATTGAGAAGTGTAACACGAATACCAGAAATGCTGAAATCCTCTTTCTGTTAAAAATTTAATATCACAAAAATTTCTCTCATCGAAACTGCACAAAGCAAAAATGTTTCATTAAAAGTCTTTAAACTCCCAAATTTCCGCCTGTGCAATTTTCTGGACATGGCCAACATCTGATCGCGATTTACGATCAGAAATTTGCCAGAATCCCTGTGGTTATCGAAATTGCTTTTGACGGTTGTTTTCCTTCCAACCAATGAAATTCAGCAGAACCTCGTTCAAGGTTTGAAGTTCAAGGTAACCCCATTTGGTGCATTTAACATAAGCCTGGCTGAAATCAACTACAAAGACATTCACCTTAAGCAAGCCCAGATACCTCAGTGAAAATGAGACATTTAATTTCAAGATCGAGGTTTCGAACCTCACGTAAGCGAATTATTTTCTTTAATCTTCTAAATCTGTTTGTGGCGGCAGAAGACGTGGGTATGATTCTTAATGGATACTTGGACTCTTTTACCAAAAAAGAGAGGGACAATGCAGACTTTTCAATGAGGGAGAAAAATTTTGAAATATTAGTCGAGATATACATAGTAATAGAGAAAATATTACGGGGTTGAACAGATTTCAAAGTGGATACATCTTCAGGTCCGGATGAAGTGCATACCAGTCAGTTAAGAGAAACGAAAGACAAAAAGCAGTGGCTCTTTACTTCTTTAGTTCACCACGGAAGGCTAAGTTTGCTTTTGCAGCCTTTCCTTGTCACTGGGATATATTGTTCCTGAGAGTTATGAAATATCTCTTTAAACGTATACCACTGTTCATCAACCGTCCTACAATGTAATCTATTTTAACAATCCACTTTAGCAACCTCTGAAGTACCTTTGAAATCTTCTTTATGTAAGTTTGGTGTGCTGGATTGAGACCGAATTTTATCTCTCTCCATCTGAATTTAAAATTCAACCCTGATATGATCACTCATCCCAAGGGGATCCTTTACTATGAGATTCTTCATTAATCCTGTCGGATTTAACAGGACATGATCTAAGATAGCATTTAGAGGTATCTCATTCAGAAGATTTTGAGCAGTCGCAGAAATCGGTGAGCTTATTGACATGGAAACGATCATTGTTGTTATGTACAATCAGAGAAAATTTGTCAAAGAATGTTTTGCAGAAAATGGATTCAGCATTTGAGCTGCTCACGGAACACTTCTCTAAGGGTGCTGATCAAATTTACATGAGCAATGAACATTTTAAACCAGTCTCCTGAAAACAGGCTGTTTATAAAATCAAATAGGGGATAAAACGTTCTCAATGATTACATTACCAGAATGATTAAAGTTCAGTTGTTGAAGTTGTGTCTCAGTGACCATGTTAACATGGCTTTCATTCTGCTCATCAAAGCTATCGGCTAATATCAGCAGTTCAACGCCACATTTCAAACTCTGAAGCAACTGATTAATAATTCACTCTTCCCGAGTTCCAGAGTTCAGAGTGTGAGTGTCCATCCCAAGGAGGCAAGTTACCACGGACCCGGTTCAAACCACCCCATACACCGAGCAGAGGCTCAGGCGACACCGGGCGGAGATGATATATCGGTCACTGGGCCTTCCAGCAGCATTGAACAAGCGCCAGGAGTGAACATTTCTGAAGTAATAACTTGCAACTGCATATTCCACCGTCAGTGTTGCTGAGCGTTCTAAAGTGCCATATTCAGGTCGCTGTCTCCTCCAGAGGCTTTGGTTCGAATCGCACTTATGAAATGTATTATTTTTAATTAAGAACTAATTTTTTTGACAATATTGTGAAATGCTACGTTTCTTTCATGTAATTTAATAAAATCAATTGACTCTAATTAATAAAGTTGTTATCAAAGTTACTTCCCAAAGCGGAAATGGAACCTGGGTAGCTGTTGTGATATGAATGGTTGTGTGACTCAATATAGTAGCGTTTTAAAAATTTCGCACTGCGATGTTAAGAACAAGGTGGTTCGGTGTCAAAGAAGGGGAATGGAAATGACAACAAAAACGCCAGGCAGCTCCCGCAGTGAGACAAATTCAAACTTGTGAATAAGTTGGTGCTGCGAAGAAACCGCTGAGCTAAAGCTGGCGCTGATCACAAGGTGAGAAACAACTCAATATAAGCAATGAGCTCAGAAATATCAGGAGCAGTACAATCCAGTCAATGTCAAAACGCTCCTTTCTCATTCAACAGAGGAAGAAGAGATATGAACGGGCGTCAGACACTGCAAAGTTTAATTAAAGGCCAAAATACAAGTCACAATGAATTTCTAAACCGTTTCAGTGTAACATTTTTCCACGTTATTTAAAATCTTACTTTTTAAAATCTAAAATGAGAACCATGGGATTTTGTCTTCATTACTGATTCTAATTTCTGTGCATGGCAGCAGTAACTTGTCCTGTCAATTTAAAAAAAATGCGCAGATTTATTGTCACCAGAAATGAACATTTTGAGCCATACTCATAAAATACAGTATTTTTTAAATATTATTTCATGGGATGTGGGCGTCGCTGGCAGAATCAGCATTTATTGCCCATCCCATATTGCCCTGGAGAAGGTGATGCTGGGCCACCTGTTTGAACCGCTGAAGTTTGTGTGGTGAATATGATCCTGCAGTGCAGTTAAGGAGAGATTTCCAGGTTTTATGAGCCATTCACGATGAAGGAATGGTGATATTCTTCCAAGTCAGGATCGCATGTTACTTGCGGGAGGGTGCGGGGGGCCTTCCACATCATGGTGTTCCCATCAACCTTCTGTCCTTGTCCTTCTAAGGCGTAGAGGTCGCGGGTTTGGGAGGTGCTTCCGAACAAACCTTCGTGAGTTGCCGCAGTGCATCTTGTAGAATGCAAACATTGCAGCCACGTTACGTCATGATAGAGGGAGTGAAAGTTATGGTGGTGGGTGGAGCACCAATCACGCTGCTGCTTTGCCCTAAATGTTGTCGAGCATCTGGAGTGGAATTGAAGCTGCACTCATCCAGGCAAGTGGTGAGTGCTCCGCCAAGATGCTGACTTGTAGTTGGTGGGAAGACTTTGGAGAGTCAGGAGGTGAGATACTCGCCGCAGAATACCCAGCCTCTGACCTGCTCTTGCTGCCACACTATTTATGTGGCTGGTCCAGTCACGTTTATGATCTACGATAACCCATAGGATGTTGATAGTGGGGGATTCGGTGATGGTAATGGAGTTGAATGCCAAGGACCGATCGACAAACCCTTGTTTCTTGTCTCTAGGCATTGCCTGGCAACAGTATGGCGCGAAAGTTACATGCCAATTATCAGCTGAAGCCAAAATGTCGTTCAGGTTTTCCTGCATGTGGGAATGGGCTGCTTCATTATCAGCGGAGCTATGAGTGGTACTGAGCTCTGTGCAATCTTTAGTGAACATAGTCACTTCTGACTTCATGTGGCAGAGAAGGTCATTGATGAAGGGGCTGAAGATGGTTCCGCCGAGGTCACTGCCATTAGGAACTCTTTCAGCGATGTATTGGGACTGGGACGATTGACTTCCAACAACCATAACCATCTTCTTCTGTGCTAGGTTTCACTCCAGCCAGTGGAAATTCTCCCCGCTGATTTCCCATTGACTTCAATGTGATCATCATTCTTTCTTTTGAATATACTCGTCGACTGCTTCAGCCTCACAAGCCCCCGAGATGTCTTCGCTACTCAAATTCTGCACTCTTGAGCTTCCCTGATTATCACTTCTCAGCAATTAATGGCCGTGCCTTCAGCTGCCTGGGCCAGGAGAACTGTAATTAACTCCCAAAACCTCTCCGCCTCTCTAACTTTCTCGATTTGATGCAGTCCGCTGGTAGCAGGTGGTGAAAGCGGGCGTGAGACGGAGACTAAATGGTGAGCGCTGCTTTGATGCTGTGTGATTCCCGGTGGGAGTGGGCGGTGATTGTAACATATTTTTATTACACCAATGCAGGATAAATAAATCTGTGTTTGAGTAACCTTCATGTCTACAAACATCCGCTGCCGGCATTGTAGACCTCGTGATGAAACAGTAGCATGTCTGACTCCAGATCAGAAGGCGGCACGTTTAAATCACGTCGGGTTCACGTTTCGTTTCGAAATTGTGTTTCCAGAATTTATATTTTCTTTGCTGTTTCACATTAACCTAACCCTTGTTCTAATGTCCGCCTTACTGTTTCCAAAATGGCATGTACACGTTAAAATGAACATTCTGAATCAGAATCCTCAAGTAAAGTGAAATGATTTTGAAATGATTTTGAAATGATGAAACAGTCAACATAACATAAGAACGTAGGATTTAAGAGCAGCAGTCGGCCATTTTGCCCCACGAGCCTGCTCCGCCATTCAATAAGATCATGATTTGTCAGATATTGACCTCAGCTCTACTTTCCTGCCGGCTCCCCATAATCATTATCGTTGCAAAATCAGATTATCTCCACCTTAAATATATACAATGACCCAGCCTCCACAGCTCTCTGCGGTGGAGAATTCCAAAAGTTCACGACCCTCTGAGATCAGAAATTCCTACTCATTTCCGTTTTGAATGGGCGACCCCTTATTCTGAAATTTTGCCCACTAGTTCGTGACCCCACCGCCACGAGAGGAAACTTCTTGTTTGCATCCACTCTGTCAAGCCCCCTCATAGACGTGGGAGATTCCAAAAGTACACCTTTCATTCTTCTAATCTCCAATAAATGTAGGCCCAATCTGCTCAACCTTTCTTCATAGATAACCTCCTGTATCTTACCTGACCTGCCTCCAATGCAAGTCGATCCCTCCTTACATAAGGAGACAAAAACTGTACGCAGTATTTCAGGTGTGGTCATAGAATCATAGAAATTTGCAGCACAGCTGGAGGACGTTTTGTCCATCGTGTCCGAATCAGCCAACCAAGAGCTATTCAGCCTAATTCCACTTTCCAGCTCTTGGTCCGTAACCTTGTAGGTTGCCATTGGTTGCTAGTCCCGTGGCAAATAGAAACGAGTCATTCCAATCCAATCTATCCAGGATCGCCATAATTTTATACACCTCAATCAGATCTCCACTCATCCATCTCTTTTCCAAAATAATAAAAGAAAATGCTCTAAATACTCAACATTAAAGGCAGTTACTATGGAGAAAAAAAGTGATTTATTATTTCAGGTCTGTCACCTTTCATCAAAACTGGAAAATGTTAATGATAGAACAGATTTCTAAAGGGTGCAGATGCAGAGAATGTTGGGGGGGGAAGAAAAGACAAAAAAAAAGGTCTGTGTTATGGTGGAACGCAGGAGCAGTTAAACCCTGCCTCGACACCTGGTTAAAATCTGTTACATCTCCAACGTCTTCCAGTTCGGACGAACGTTCACAGATCTAAAACCTTACATCTGTTTCTCTCTCCACAGAAGCTGCCTTATCTGAGTAGTTCTCGCATTTTCTGTTTTAATTTAAGATTACAGCATTCTCTCTATTTCCCTCTATTTTGCAATTGTGAACTATTTTATTTGGTTTGTCTTTCCATCGTCCAAGCAAGTCCGAGTAAAAATGTAAATTAGATTTCCTCTTAAACGTCCAGTGGAATGTTAATAGAAATAAGAATTAAGTAATTATGTATAAACACGGCAGGCGGCTATGTTAGAAGAGTCCACAATTGTAAGAGAGAAACACACAAATTACTTGATTGAACACATAACATAACAATTTCGATTTGGTATATATTTTAGAAAAAGGAGATTAAAAACTGAGAGTATAATGAGTTTATTTCCCATTAATTAATCGTGAGTACCTCATTCATTCACCGATAAAACATCAGAAGAGAAATTCGTAAATTAATATCTTTACGACACCATGTTAAAACAATTTCTATGTTATTCTGATTGATTCTCTTGTACAGGAAGAAAGATGAGTCGTTATTTTCGTTAACTCATAGAGTTCCCTGCATTTTGTTTCTAATTCGGTGAAACAAGTTGTGTATGTTTTTATCTGCACTTGTGAATAAGTGGTTCATTTCTGACATGTTGCACAGTTTGCTATTGGTACATGAAGAACACGTTTATTAATGGAGGTGATTGCAGTTGGAAATTCGGGTCGGTTTTGTTCAGTTTTCTGAATTAAAGAGCCACGGCATTTTTATTTGCGAGTTGGTTGTTTGCATTTTGAATTATATTCTACTTACTTCCGTGGACGTTCAGGATTTCAGCAACATACGAATGGCAATGTTCCTGCTGTTTGTGCAGATATTGATATGGTGAATGAGGGTTAGGGTTAATACATTGACAACTTTAAAATTAATACAATTTGCAAGAACTCAAATGCCACTTTCAGCTCTCCTTCGGCTTTTGGCTTGTTTGTCCATGCATAACCATGTAACTGAGTGACGGTTCTGAAGTGTTACCGCATATTTTGCAGTTACTAGAAATCACACACATTTCTGAGTCGTTATATTTTTAAACAGATTTATCTACATGACGAACTAAAAACTATTAATTACTTCTACTGCAAACAAACATGCATAATTGGCTTGTTAAATAAGAAGCGATTTTCTTAATAAATAAGATTGCGTTGGTACCTTTTGGAAGGAGGGCTAAAGACCCTACCTAACGCTTGGAAAATAAGAGCATAGATATGTTAGAATTGCAAAGGGATCTTAGGGGCATTGATACAAAAGTCACTTTGCAGCAATGGAGGATAACAAAGCCATACAAATGCAAATGTAGCACTGTAGTTCATTTGGAAAGGATTAGAAGTGAAAGGGGAGAAGTTATCTAAAACCTGTATCGAACCTTGTGTGATTGCCGAATGAGGTGATATTGTGGTGTGCCGATATGTCATAACGCTATATATGATTTCAAGTGGTTGCTAGTGCTGTCGTTGTTGTAAAAGCTGTTTTAAATATTGTTGTTTTAAAATATGCCTTCGGGTGAAAAGCTCACACTAAAATAAGTTTCTGACGCGCTCAGTACAACACAATAGAGAGACCATTGGTGGGAAGTAGCTGAGGATATTGCATTTGGAGGGGAGGAGCTGAGCATAATAGATTGGGAGGGAAGGAGCTGAGGATAATATGGGCGGTGAGGAGCAGCTGAGAATATATGGTGGGGTGGGGAGGAGTTGAGGATATTGGGAGTGTTGGGGAGGAGCTAAGGATAATAGGTCGGGTGGGGAGGGTCTGAGGACATTGGGTGGGCTGCGGAGGGTCTGAGGATATTAGGTGAGGTGGGGAGGGTCTGAGGATATTGGCTGGAGTGGGGAGGAGCTGAGGATATTGCATGGGGTGTGGCGGAGCTGAGTATATTGGGTGGGGTGGGGAGGAGCTGAAGATATTGTGCGGGATGGATAGCGTCTGAGGATTTTCTGTGGGATGGATCTCAGGATATTGGGTGCAGTGAGTAGGGTCGGATGAAATTGGGGTGATGGAGAGGAGCAAAGAAAACTTGGTGCATTGTTAGATATGGAGTGACACAATGTGAGGCTGATGTAAACAGGGCGACGGTTCTTGTAGTTGATATAAATAATATTTTCACCAACGTTCCTGAAAAGCAGCGGTAATAAGTGACATAACGTAAGAAATAGGAGCAGGAGTAGGCCAATTAACTCCTCGAGCCTGCTCTACGATTTAACCCTTCGAATTTCTGATTAAATTCCCAAACCTCACACAGCTATAGATGGCTGCCTTTACTGATCATTATTGCTTTTTAATCAATAAACAGATGCATTTCATCCTATATTGAAGAGGCGTTTCTCTTAAGTAGATTCACAATAGACAATAGGAGTCATGCAGCCTGTGCAGTTGTGGAAAGTGATCTTTAATGCAGATGAATACCAAATTATACACTTTCTTGGGAATCGAGATATAAAAATGTAGAAATATCCTGTTATTTTTGATGTCGATACAGATTTTGAAAAGGCGTTTGACAAACTATCACTTTACAGACTAGTTCATAAATTTCTACCCCACAGGATTTCAAGGGCCAGTGCAGCATGGACATGACAATGGCTGAGAGACAGATAACAGAGAGTATTGGTGAATGGTTGTTTTTCAGACTGAAGGGTGCTATACTGCTGTCCAACTCAGGGGTCGGTGACAGAAGGACTACGTTTTATACATTTATTCATCAAATACATTTGCGTATATACTGTATCATTTTATAGTTCATAGATGATACATCATGAAGAAATGCAGTACACAATTCGGACAATAGTGATATACTGCAGGAGGTAATAGACGGATTGCTGAACATGAGAATGTTTCAGAAGATCATCGGTAAAGGAACAATGAATTACCACTATACAACTGATTCTAATTCCTGCCTTTCAATTTATCGCCTCACATTATTAAGTGCTATATATTTAGCTTTGGTGGAGCAGCTAAAAACAAAGAACGCGCTTGTTTTGATGTCGAGAGTGATAGAATTATAAACGAGTGAGGGTGCACAGAGACGATTCACCAGGCTGATTCCGGAGAGGAAGGGGTTACCTTATGATGATAGAGTAGACGGAGGCTTTACTTGTTGGACTTTTGAATGATGCGGGTTGATCAAATAGAAATATTTAAAATAATGAAACGGATAGATAAGATAGAGGCAGAGAGGTTGTTTCCTTTTGTCAGGGACGCTAGAACTAGGGGGAACAGCCTCAAAATACGGGGGAGCTAATTTAAATCTGAGTTGAGTAGGAATTTCTTATCTCAGACGGTTGTGAATCTGTGGAATTCTCTGCCAAGGAAGCAGTTGAGGCAAGCTCATTGAATGTATTCAAATCACCGATAGATAGACTTTTAATCAATAAGGGAATTAAGGGGTGTGGGGAGTGGGCGGGTAAGTGGAGCTGAGTCCACGGCCAGATCAACCATGATCTTTTTGAATGGCGGAGCAGGCTCGAGGGGCTAGATGGCCCACTCATGTTCCTAATTCTTATGTTCTTATGTTCTTATGTTCTTCTGGATCTCTGTTATAAATCTTCTAAAAAGTACACCGAGGTACTCGAGAAGGTGCAACGTGATTACCTGATATGTTACCAGAACTGAGGGGGTATATCGATCAGGAAATTTCCAAAAGGACTGGATCTTTGCTTTACCAAAGGGAAGACGGAGGGATGATCAGATTTTGTTCTTTCTGAATATGAAAGGCTTGGATAGAGTAGAGGGAGAAAAGATGTTTCCACTTGCGGGAGAGACCAAATTTCAGCGTCATTGATTTACTACAGCCAAGGTCCAAGTCAGCATGGATTCGAGAAAGGGAAATCATGCTTGACAAACCTTCTCGAATCTTTTGAGGATGTTTCCAGTAGAGAGGACAGGGGAGAAACAGTTGATGTGGTGTATTTGGACTTTCCGAAGGCTTTCGACCAGGTCCCACACAAGAGATTACTGTGCAAAGTTAAAACACATGGGATTTGGGGGAGTGTACAGATTGGATTGAGAACTGGTTGGCAAACAGGAAGCAAAAAGTAGGAGTAAATTGTTACTTTGCAGAATGGCAGGCAGTGATTATTGGGGTAGCGCAAGGTTCTGTGCTGGGGCCCCAGCTGTTTACACTGTACATTAATGATTTAGACGAGGGGATTAAATGTCGCATCTCCAAGTATGCGGATGGCGCTACGTTGGCTGGAAGTGTGAGCTGTGAGGGGGAAGCTTTGAGGCTGCAGAGTGACTTGGATATGTTTGGTGAGTGAGCAAATGCATGGCAGATGAAGTATAATGTGGATAAATGTGAGGTTATCCACTTTGGTGGACAAAACAGAGAGACAGACTATTATCTGTATGGTGACAGATTAGGAAAAGGGGAGGTGCAACGAGACCTGGGTGTCATGTACATCATTCATTGAAAGTTGGCATGCAGGTACAGCAGGCGGCTAAGAAAGCAAATGGCATGTTGGCCTTCATCGCTAG
This sequence comes from Pristiophorus japonicus, assembly GCF_044704955.1. Lineage (NCBI taxonomy): Eukaryota > Metazoa > Chordata > Chondrichthyes > Pristiophoridae > Pristiophorus > Pristiophorus japonicus. The sequence continues at coordinate 5,158,612 of NW_027254363.1, forward strand.
GGAAATTGGCCGAGACCCTTCGCCAGGTGACATACCAATTCACCCTGCCCAGGGGACTGACTGGTACCCTCTGCACAAGAGACTAACACAGACCCCTCCGCAGGGGACTGAACGAGAACTCGTCGAGAGAGGACTGACCGTGACGCTCTCCACATAGGAATGACGGAGACCCTAACAAGAGATTGGATGCAAGGGGGCCCTCTTGAATTTTCTCTGTTTATTACCTGGCGTTTAATTCCGTCTCTGTGCCCTGGTTTTGTTATCTCGGGTTAACAAGTTGCAGACTGGACAGTCTGGATTTTGTTCTGATTGGAAGTGTGGAGGTTGAGAGGAGATCTCATTGAAAGATAGAAACATAGAAATTAGGTGTTGGAGCAGGCCACTCGGACCCTCGAGCCAGCACAGCCATTCAATAAGATCATAGCTGATCATTCAACTTCAGAACCACTTTCCAGCTTCTCTCCATACCCGTTAATGCATTTGACTGTAAGGGCCATATTTAATTCCCTTTTTAATATATCTAACGAACTGGCCTCAGCAACATTCTGCGGTAGAGAATTGCACACGTTAGACACTCGTTGAGTGAAGAAGTTTCTCCTCATCTCAGTCCTAAATTGCTTACCCCTTATTCTTCAACTGTGACCCCTGGTTCGAGAACTCCCCAGCATCCGTAATATTCTTCCTGCCTCTAACCTGTCCAATCCAGTCAGAATTGTATATGTTTCTATGAGACCCCCTCTCATTCTTCTGAACACCAGTGGATACAAGCCCAGTTGTTCCAGTTGCTCCTCACATGTCTGTCCAGTAATCCCAGGAACACCCTTGTGAAGCTTCGCTTTACTACCGCAATAGCAAGAACGTCCTTCCTCTGATTAGCAGAACAAAGCTGAACACAATATTCAAACGCAGTCCTCACCAACGCTCTCTGCAACTGCAGTAAGACCTCCCAGCATTATGCTGAAATCCTCTAGCAATGAATGTCAACATGCCAATTGCCTTCTTCACTGCCTGGTGTATCTGCATGCAAAACTTTGTGTACAGGTGTAAAAAATATTGAGCGGCCTGTAAACAGTGGAGTGTAAGGGCGAATTTCCATTGGTGGAGTGACTGGTAAGATGGCGCATAGTTTTAAGGTGGTTATTGGAAAGTTTAGAGGGGTTTTGCGAGTTGTTTCTTTATGATCAGTGTTGCGCGTATCTGGAGCTCAATGTCTGAAAGAGAGGCGGATGCAGAAATCCTCACCATATTTAAGACATGGTTGGATGGAATCTTAAAGTGATGTAACCTGCAGGTTTCCCGACTTGGAGGTGGTTCGTGAGATTCGTCTGCATATCCTCTTGTTGGCCAGTGAAGGTACGATGGCAAGTACTGCAGGGAATGGAATACGGCCACGGTGATCTCCTGGGCTAGTTTCAATCGCCTGGATGAGTTCGAGAAGAATTTTCCCAGACTTCTTTCCACTAAATTGCCCTGGAGGTTTAAATCTGATTATTCCTCTACCAGTCGATCACATGGCTCTAGTTGGGGTGGAGTGCAGAATGTTTCAGTGTCAGGGCTGTCACGGTTGTGTGGGGCGGACTGGTTGGACTGGGTGCTCTTTGCCTTTCAGCCATTGCTCATTGTTCACAGGTTTATATGTAACATTCATGGCCACTTACCGAGGGCCGTGTGGATGTTTGATGGGCAGCGCGGATACGATGGGCCGAACTGTCCTATTTTTGCACTGTAAATTTCGCGGTATCTATGTTTATATTCGATGAGGCCGTTGTGTTTTACACAGGTAAACGCCGGGGGTTAAATTGCTCGTCTGGCAATACGACAAACACATGTTAACTCGCTGTCTGCTGAACAGTACCTGAGAGGAGAGTACGGTTGGAAAGGTGAACGAGTGGATATGAGTACAATGTAATGCACCTGTTTGGGAGTGAGGCGACAATCTGGATGGGACATGGTGGCTACTTGAGGGGGTTTGACGGAATAATTCGCGAGATAATATACCGAGTGGTAGGAGGGTGGGTAACCAAAGGAAACAGGTTTGCAATAATTGACAAAGCAACCAGACCAGAGATGAGGAGGATTTATTTTATGCATTGTGTTGTTATGCTCTGTACACTTGTTAAGAAATAGTTTGCAGGGCAACGGGGAGAGCGATGAACTGATTAGATCCTTCAACCAAGCAGAGAGAGGATGGGCCGAATGGTCTGTATGATTCTATGATTTGTTGCAGGTTTATGGGGCCAGTTCCTGGTAATCAGTCAGATGGTATTTTCAGAGTCCCAGCTCTGTTCTTCTGTTCCCACTCAGTCTCACCATCGTGTGTAAATTGCTTGTCCATCCCGCGAGTCGGACCAACAGGCGGACAGTTCGTATCGGTAGGTCATTTGGAGAAGGAACCTGTATTTAATACATTCAATCAATGAAGCCAGTTGTGATGAAAATAACAAGGAGATCAGCCTCGAGCTGCAATAATCGGTAGAGTTTTATTAACACAACACCGGGACTACAACAACTTGCATATATATTGCGGCTTTAATGTATTGAAACGGCACAAGGCCAAATATGACATTGAGCCACGTAAAAAGATGTTAGAGCAGTTTATCATATGTTCAGTGAAAGCGGGAGGTTTAAATCGCGTTTGAACGAGCAGGAGCGAGGTGGAGCTACGAAGAGGTTTCAGGAGGGAATTCAGAGTTTAGGACCTTGGCAGCTGAAGTCATGGGAGCCCATGTGATGAACATCGAAAACGGTCAACAGCTTATAGCAGTGGGGAGATCGTGGACGGTTGCAGGGACACTTATTGCAGAGTCTGACTCCTCACTGGGAGAGACGAACACTGTACACAGGGACACTTGTTGCAAAGTCTGAGTCCTCACTGGAAGAGACACACAATATACACAGGGACACTTGTTACACAGTCTGAGTCCACACTGGGAGAGACACACACTGCACACAGGGACACTTGTTGCACAGTCTGATTCCTCACTGAGAGATAGACACACACTGTACACAGGGACACTTGTTACACAGTCTGAGTCCTCACTGGGAGAGACGAACACTGTACACAAGGACACTTGTTATAAAGTCTGACTCCTCACTGGGAGAGACACACACTTTACACAGGGACACTTGTTACACAGTCTGAGACCACACTGGGAGAGACACACACTGCACACATGGACACTTGTTACACAGTCGGAACTAGACGTTGCATTATTTTGGCATGCATAACGCCCACTTATCGTCAATGTATCGTGTAATGCCCAGATGTCGCCCATTTTGCCCCAAATATAAAGTGATGACCATTTTTTGTAAATATACGGCCAAGCGTTAATATCCGCATGTGTGTCTTCCTTCGTGAAGACAGAACCAAAGTATTTGTTCAATTGGTCTGCCATTTCTCTGTTCCCAATTATAAATTCAACCGATTCTGACTGCAAGGGACCTAGGTTTGTCTTCACTAATCTTTTTGTCTTCACATATGTTTCGAAGATTTTGCAGTCAGTTTTTATGTTCGCAGGAAGCTTCCTCTCATACTCTATTTTTCCCCCACTAATTAAACCCTTTGTCATCCTCTGCTGAATTCTAAACTTCTCCGAGTCCTGAGGTTTGCTGCGTTTTCTGGCAAATTTATATGCCTTGTCCATGCATTTAACATTATCTCGAATTTCCCTTGTTAGCCACTGTTGAGACACTTTCCTCGTTTTATTTTACTCCAGGCAGTGATGAACAGTTGTTGAAGTTAATCCATGTGATCTTTAAATGTTTGCCATTGCCTATCGACCGTCAATCCTTTAAGTATCATTCGCCAGTAAATGCCAGCTAATTCACGTCTGATACCCACGAAATTATCTTTCGTTAAATTCAAAACCCTAGTCTCTCATTTAACTGTGTCAGGCACCATCTTAATAAAGAATTCTAACCATATTATGGTCACTCTTTCACAAGGGACCTCGCACAATATGATTGCTAATTAGTCCTTTCTCATTACACATCACCCAGTTGAGGATGGCCAGCACTCTAGTTGGTTCCTCGACATATTGTTCTCGAAATGCATCATGCACATGTGATGATCCAGGCTACACGAAGCGTCCAGGAGTTCGCACATGCCACAGTATTTGCACTCTATCGGAATGAGCTTCCACACCATGCCTCTTAAATTGACTATGAACTAAACTAGGAGCTTCAACTATTTGACTATGAAATAAAAAAAAATAGTCGACAAAAACACTCCCATGCTACTCAACAATCACCTGTTTTCCTTGAGCCGACATCATTATGAAAACACGCTTCAGAGTTTTGTATTCGATCGAATGGACATGGTTCATGTTTGCTAGTTTTCTGCATAAGAGATGGTGAGTTTGCCCACTTTGGCTGTTTAATGCAGAAAGTGCGATACATCAAACTGATATTCGCACAAGGACACTCACACACGGACACACGCACAACCAGACACACAAAGGCACTCACACACACTGACACTCACACACACTCACATTCACAGATACACTGATGCACACACTGACACAGACATATTCCCAACTACACTAACACATTTATACTCACATATACACACTCTCTCATGGGCATTGATTTTTGAAAGACTTGCAGCCCGGCTCTGTCACTTTTGACGTCATCCCTTACGGGCTGTGGCTTCCATGCGCAATGAGGTTTCCTCTCGAGTGGACTGAATGAGACCCTCTGCCCAGGGGACTGACCGAGATCCTCTCCCCAGGGAACCGACCAAGAACTTCCCAAGGGGACTGATCGATACCCTCTCCCCAGGGGACTGAATGAGACCCTCTCCAGAGTGGATTGGCTGAGTCCCCTTCCCCGGGGACATAACAATTCCCCCTGCCCAGGGGACTGACTGGAAAACTCTCCCCATGAGACTGACATAGACCCCTGACCAGGGTACTAAATGAGACCACGTCGACAGAGGACTGACCGGGACCCTCACCCAGCGGACTGACGGAGATCCTAACCAGAATTTGGACGCAAGGGGTTCACTTGAGTTTTCTGTGCTTATTACCTGGCGTTTAATTCTGTCTCTGGGCCCTTGTTTTGTTATCTCGGGTTAACATGTTGCAGATTGGATAGTCTGGATTTTCTTCTCATTGGATCAGAGGAGTTTGAGAGGAGACCTCATTGAAACATAGAAACATAGAAATTAGGTGCAGGAGCAGGTCATTCGGCCCTTCGAACCTGCACTGCAATTCAATGAGGTCATAGCTGATCATTCAAGTTCAGAACCCCTTTCCTGCTTCTCTCCATACCCCTTAATGCCTTTGATTGTAAGGGCCATATCTAACTCCCTTTTTAATATATCTAACTAACTGGCCTCAGCAACATTCTGCGATCGTAAATTCCACACGTCAGACACTCACTGAGTGAAGAAGTTTCTCCTCATCTCGGTCCTAAATTGCTTACCCCTTTGTCTTCGACTGTGACCCCTGGTTCTGGAACTCTCCAGCAACGGGAACATTCTTCCTGCCTTTAACCTGTCCAATCCCGTCAGAATTTTCTATGTTTCTATGAGAACCCCTCTCATTCTTCTAAACACCAGTGGATACAAGCCCAGTTGATCCAGTCTCTCCACACATGTCAGTCCAGTAATCCCCGGAACAGCCTTGTGAAGCTTCACTTTACTACCTCAATAGCAAGCACGTCCTTCCTCAGATTAGCAGACCAGAGCTGAACACAATATTCCAGCGGTGGTCTCACCAATGGTCTGTACAAGTACAGTAAGAACTTCTTGCTTTATGCTGAAATCCTCTAGGTATGAATGCCAACATGCCAATTGCTTACTTCACTGCCTGCTGTATCTGTATGCAAAACTATGTGTAAAGGTGTACAAAATATTGAGCGGCCTGTACATAGTGGAGAATAAGGTCCAATTTCCATTGGTGGAGTGACTAGTAAGATGGAACATAGTTTAAAGGTGGTTATTGGAAAGTTTAGAGGGGTTTTACAAGGTGTTTCTTTATGCTCAGTATTGCGCGTATCTAGAACTCACGGTCTGAAAGAGCGATGGATGCAGAAATCCTCACCGTATTTAAGACATGGTTGGTTGGAAACTTAAAGTGCCGTAACCTGCAGGTTTACCGACGTGGAGCTGGATAATGCGATTAGACTGGATGTCCTCTTGTTGGCCAGTTAATTTACGATAGTAAGTACTGCAGGGAATGGAATACGGCCACCGCCATCTCCTGGACTAGTTTCGATCGCCTGCATTGGTTCGAGACGAATTTTCCCAGACTTCTTTCCACTAAATTGTCCAGGAGGTTTAAATCTGATTATTCCTCTACCAGTCGATCACATGGCTCTAATTGGGGTGGAGAGCAGAATGTTTCAGTAGAAGGGTGTAAGGCGTGTCGCAGTTGTATGGGGCAGACTGGTTGGGCAGGCTGGTCTATGCTTTCCGCCGTTGTTCATTGTTCACAGCTGTATAGATAACATTCAGTGCCACTGACCGAGGGCCGAGTAGATGTTTGACGGGCAGCTCAGATACGATGGGCCGAACTCGCCTGCTTTTGCACTGTAAATTTCCAGGTATCTAAGTTTCTATTCGATTGCTGCCCTTGTGTTTTAAACAGGTTAACGCCGAGTGTTAAATTGCTCGGCTGGCAATGCGACAAATTCATGTTAACTCGCTGTCTGCTGAACAGGACCTGAGAGGAGAGTATGGATGGAAAGGTGAACGCGTGGATGAAGAGTACAATGTAATGCACCTGTTTGGGAGTGAGGCGATAATCTGGAGTGGACATGGAGGCTACTTGAGGGGGTTTGAAGAAGTAATTCGCGAGATAATATATCGAGTGGTAGGATGGTGTGTAACCAAAGGAAACAGGTTTGCAATAATTGGCAAAGCAACCAAAGCAGAGATGAGGAGGATTTGTTTTATGCATTGTGTTGTTTTGCTCTGTACACTTGTTGAGAAATAGTTTTCAGTGCTGCAGGGAGAGCGAGGCACTGATTGGTCCCTCTACCAAGCAGAGAGAGGATGGGCCGAAAGGTCTGTATGATTCTCTGATTTGTTGCAGGTTGATGGGGCCATTTCCCGGTAATCGGTGGGATGGTATTTTCAGAGTCCCAGCTTTGCTCTTCTCTTCCCACTCAGTCTCACCATCGTGTGAAAATTGCTTGTCCATCCTTCTAGTAGGACCCACAGGCAGACAGTTGGTGTCGATAGGTCATTTGGAGAAGGAAGCTTTGTTTAATATATTCAACAATGAAGCCAGTTGTGATGAAAATAACTCAGAGATCAGCCTAGAGCTGCAGGAAGAGGTAGAGTTTTATTTACACAACGCCGGGACAAGAACTACTTGCATTTTTGTAGCGGCTGTACTGTATTGAAATGTTCCAAATTAAATCTTACTCTGAGCCACGTAAAAAGATGTTCGGACAGATTATCATTAATTCAGTGAAAGCGGGAGGTTTAAGTCGCGTTTGAACAAGCAGGAGCGAGGTGGAGCTACGAAGAGGTTTCAGGAGGAATTCAGAGTTTAGGACTTTAGCAGCTGAAGTCATGGGCGCCAATGTGATGAACATCGAGAGCGCCCAACAGCTTGTAGCAGTGGAGAGATCGCAGACGGTTGTAGGGACACTTCTTGCAGAGTCTGACTCCTCACTGGGAGAGACACACACTGTACACAGGGACACATGTTACAGAGACTGAGTCCTCACTGGGAGAGACACACACTGTACAAAGGGACACTTGTTAGACAGTCTGAGTCCTCACTGGGAGAGACACACACTGTCGACAGAGACACTTGTTACACAGTGTGAACTAGACGTTGCATTATTTTGGCATGCATAAAGCCCACTTATCGTCATTTATGAAAACTGAAATGACGTGTAACGCCCATATGTCGTCCATTTCGCCCCAAAATATAAAGCGACGACCATTTTTTGGAAACGTACTGCCGAGCGTTAATATCCGCATGTGTGTCTTCCTTCTTGAAGACAGAACCAAAGTATTTGTTCAATTGGTCTGCCATTTCTCTGTTCCCCAATATTAATTGACCCGATGCTGACTGCAAGGGACCTAGGTTTGTCTTCACTAATATTTTTCTCTTCACATATCTATGGAAGATTTTTCAGTCAGTTTTTGTGTTCCCAGAAAGCTTCCTCTCATCCTCTATTTTCCCCCTACTAATTAAACCCTTTGTCCTCCTCTGCTGATATCTAAACGACTCCGAGTTCTAAGGTTTGCTGCGTTTTCTGGCCAATATATATGCCTTTTCCATGCATTTAACACTATCTCTAATTTCCCTTGTTAGCCTCTGTTGAGACACCTTCCCCGTTTTATTTTTCCTCCAGACAGGGATGAACAATTGTTGAAGTGCATCCATGTGATCTTTAAATGTTTGCCATTGCCTATCCAACGTCAACCCTTGAAGTATCATTCACCAGTAAATTACAGCTAATTCACGTCTTATACCATCGAAGTTACCTTTCGTTAAGTTCATAACCCTTGTCTCTGAATTAACTGTTTCACGCTCCATCTAAATAAACAATACTACCATATTATGTTCACTCTTTCCCAAGGGGCCTCACACAACATGAATGCTATATAGTCCTTTCTCATTACACATCACCCAGTTGAGTTTGGCCGGCACTCGAGTTGGTTGCTCGACATGTTGATCTAGAAAACCATCACGCAGATGTGATCATCCAGGCTACATGAAGCGTCGTGGAGTTCGCACATGCCACAGTATTTGCACTCTATGGGATTGAGCTTCCACACCATTCCTCTATTTATTAAACTAGGAGCTTCAACAATTTGAATGTGAAATAAACCTACAACTAGTAAACAAAAACACTCCCGCGCTACTCAATAATCAGCTGTTTTCTTGAGCCGACGTCATTATGACAACACGATTTAGAGTTTTGTATTCGATCGAATGTGCTTGGTTCAAGTTGGCTAGTTTTCTGCATTAGTAATGGTGATTTTGCGCACTTTGGCTGTTTAATGCAGAAAGTGCCACGCTTCAAACCTAAAATAGCTTGTTTTATCTTCAGTTCGTGGATTAAATTTATCATAAAACGGATATGACGACATTAAGTTCCTGTCATAGAAATAAGTCAACTATACAATTTTTTATAAGGGTTTTGGCAAAACATTTCGGTGTTTTGTCATCGAATCATCGAACCATAGAAGTTTTGAGTACGAACGGAGAATATTTCGGCCCATCGTGTCCATGCCGGCCACCAAGAGGCTATCCAGCCAAATCTCACTTTCCAGCTCTTGGTCCATATCCCTGCATGTTATGGGAGTTCAAGTTAACAGCCACGTATTTTTATGTCTTGTGAGGACTTCTGCCTTTAGCATCCGTCCAGCCAGTATGCTGCAGAGACCCATAACCCTCTGCGTAAAAGAGTTTCGCCTGAAATTCCCTCTGAACCTTCTACCAATTATCTTAAATTTAGCCCTTGGTAGTTGACGCCTTTTCGGTGGAAATATAACGTTTCTATCCATTATATCGAAGCCCATCATAATTTTATACATCTCAATGATGTCTCCCCTAATCCCGTGTGTTCCAATAAACATAAATCCATCCTATCCAATTTGTTCTCATTGCTTAAATTCTCCAATTCCGCCAATATCGTCGTAAAAGTTCCGCTGTGCCCTCGCAGGGCACTTATGTATTTCTTATAATGTAGATACCTGAATTGCACACAGTAATCCAGCTGTGGCCAAATCAGTGTTTTCTCCCATTTAAGCATAATCCCCCTGCTCTTGTATTCTGTGCCTCGGCCAACATCGGCAAGCATTCAGTTTGCCTTCTCAACCATCGTATCTAACAAGCGTGCTACTTTCAGGGATCTGAGGACAAGCCGTCCAGATCCATTTCCTAACCGCACTTCCCAGTATCCTACCATTTCATTTATATTCCACTTCCTTATTAGCCCTTAAATGCAATGCCTCACACATCTTAGGAAAATTATATTTGTCACTGTACTGCTACACATGCTCTCAACTGTTTAATGGACGTCGAGAGGCACCGCTAATTTGTGGTCGTGGCTCTCGAAATCCACGATGCCGATGAGGGCCCATTTTTCTGAAAAATGTCTTGGTTGTCATGTATGTTTATTCAAAATGGATTGAAAGTGTAATATTTTCTGTAAGCACATCCACCACCACCAGCGAAAGACGATGAGCCATGTTTGCAACACACGGCCTACCTGATGCATTAGACAGCGACGATGGGCCATGTTTCACCAGTGCTGAATTCAACGAATTCATGAGGTGCAATGGGATCAAGCACGTCCGATCTGCCTCATTCAAGCCCGCATTCAAAGAGCAGAGAGAATAGGAAGTTCAGACCATCAAGCAAAGCTTGAAACGCGTGTCGCAATGCTCCCTGAAGACCGGACCATCCCAAGTTCTGCTCACCTGCCGCACCAGAACCCTGTCGCTCACCTGGGTTCCCCCAGCAGAGCTGCTCCCGAAAAGGGCGATCAAAACTAGGTTCTCCCTTATGCACCCTGATGCTTGATCTCCATGATGAAATAGAGGGTCGGTGGTACCAAAAAAAGTATGTATCATAATCGCGCAAATTTGTCACGCGATATTGGAGTCAATGATCCTGTGTTTTTAGTCAATTATGGAAATGGTACCAAACGGCTCGCTGTCATGGTCATAGCCAAAGAAGGAAGTAGGGTTTAGGATTTTTCAGATCAAATTGGCCATTGGACTAACATGCAGAAAACATTTGGACCAAATCTAATTTCGGTTCGCTAACAGCTACGAGCAACCCGAAGAGGACACCACATACTTTGACATGCCAAACTAAACGCAAAGGCTTCTACAGATATGTTAAGAAAAAAAGATTAGTGAAGCCAAACGTAGGTTCGTTGTCGTCAGAATCAGATGAATTAAAAAGGGGAACAAAGAAATGGCAGACCAATTGAACAAATACTATGTTTCTGTTTTCAGGAAGGAAGACACAAATAACCTTCCGGAAATATTTGGCACAGAGTGTCGAGTGAAAAGGAGGAACTGAATGAAATCCATATCAGTCAGGTCATTTTATTGGGGAAATTGACGGGATTGAAGGCCAATAATGACCCGGGCCTGATAGTTTGTGTCCCAGAGTATTTAAGAAAGTGGCCCGAGAAATAGAGGATGGACTGGTGACCATTTTCTAACATTCTAACGACTCTGGATCACATCGTATGGAGTGGAGGGTAACTAATGTAACACCACTTTTTAAAAAAAGTAGAGAGAGAGAAAACGGGGAATTACAGATCGGTTAGCCTGATATCAGTAGTGGGGAAAATGTTGCCATCAATTACTAAATTTGAAATAGCAGCGTTTTGGGACAGCAGTGACAGAAACATTTCAAGTCAGCATGGATTTACGAAAGGGAAATCATGCATGATAAATCTTCTGGAATATTTTGAGGATGTAACTATTTGAGCGGACAAAGGAGAACCAGTGGATGTGGTGTATTTGTAATTTCAAAAGGCTTTTGACAAAGTACCATACAAGAGATTTGTATGCAAAATCCAAGCACGTTATATAGGGAGTATTGCTGTGGATAGATAACTGGTCAGTAGACAGGAAACAAAGAGGTGGGATAAACGGATACTTTTTAGAATGTCAGGCAGTGACTCGTGGGGTGCAGCAGGGCTCAGTGCTGGGAAGCGAGCAATTGCAATAAACATCAATGATGTAGGAATTGAGAGTAATATCTCCAAATTTGCAGATGACACAAATCTGAATGGCGGTGTGAGCTGCAAGCAGGATGCTAAGAGGCTGCTTGGTGATTTGGACAGGTAAGGTGAGTGAGCAAATGCATGGCAGATGCAGAGTAATGTGAAAAAATATGAGGTTATCCACTTTGGTGGCAAAAACTTGAAGGCAGAATATTAGCTGAATGGCGGCCAATTAGGCAAATAGAAGTTGCAAAGATAGCTAGTTACCATGCAACATCAGTCATTGAATGATGGCATGCAGGTGCAGCAGGCAGTGAAGCAGGCAAATGGCACATTGGCCATTCATAGCCAGGGGATTTGAGTAAAGGAGCAGGGATGTCTTCCTCCAGTTATACAAGGCCTCGGTAAGGCCTCACTTTGAATATTGTGTTCAGTTTTGGTGGCCTAATCTGAGGAAGGAAGTAATTGGTATTTAGAGAGTGCAGCGACGGTTCACCAGACTGATTCCCGGGATGGCAGGTCTGACATTTAGGATAGACTGGATCGACTGGTCCTGTATTCACTTGAGCTGAGAAGAGTGAGAGAGGATCTCATAGAAACATACAAAATTCTTACGGGATTGGACTGATTGGATGCAGGAAGAATGAACCCGATGTTGGGGGAGTCCAGAACCAGAGGTCATAGTCTGAGGACAATTTGTAAGCCAGTTAGGACGGAGATGAGGAGAAACGTATTGATTCAGAGAGTTTTTAACCTGTGGACTTCACCACCGCAGAGATTTATTGAGGGCAGTCCGTTAGATATATTCGAGAAGGAATTAGATGTGGACCTTATGGGAAAAGGGATCAAGGGATATGGAGATAAAGCAGGAAAGGGTACTAAGGTGAAAATTTAGCCATGATCTTATTGAATGGTGGTGCAGGCACGAAGGGCAGATTAGCCCACTCCTGCACACAAGGGAATGTTGGAAAAAAAACAACTCTGAGGCAATGTGTGAACATGGGCAGGGGATTGAGAGGAGGGATACTGGCGATGTTCCCCAATTGGCAGACTGTGAATAGTCGTGTCCAGCAGTGATCTGTATGATTGCCTCAGATTTTCATTGTAAATAAAATGATTTAGAAGAAGGAATAGTGAAACATATTACCATGGTTACACGAAGTTGGTGGCAAACAAAGTAATGAGAAAGGAAGCAGATGATTGCAAAGGGACAATGATTTAGTGGGCAAAACTAAAGGCATCAGATTCACAAGATTGGGAGCGGATGCGGAAAATCGGGAGTTTAATGACACTTTGAAAACTTGTTCAATTCAATATATGTTTTGAGCATTTTCGGTCAGAGAAATGTATGTGAAAGAAATGTTTTGCAGCAAGTGGGATGGAGCATTTCAGCTTGCCGCTGAACACTTCTCTGTGGGCGCTGACGTAAGCAAAGGTTTCTGTAGAGTAACGGTTATCACTTTAGCAACACACGCAAAAGATGCCCGGTTCAAGCAAAGGCAGAAATATTAATTTAAAGAATACATTTGCTGTTAATTACAATTTAACGTAAGTAACCCCTGGTTCACTGTCGAATGAGCAATGAACATTAATAACAGTCTCCTCAAATACAGAGTCTGTATCAGATAGGGGATAAAAATTAATCAATAATTTAATTTCCCCAAATTATTTAAGTCTAATTATTGAAGTATCCACTGTCCCTCAGTAACAATAAGCATCTATTTCATTCTGCTAAACAAAGCTACTGGCAAATCAATAGTGATTAATATCACCCCCCCCCGCCCATACCCCATACACTCACAGTATAATTTATTGCATGTCATGATTTTAAAAGATTGTGAATTTAGTGTGTTGCAATCCGAATCCTGGCTCCCTCTGTGAAAGCCGAACAATCTCATGATTAGGAAACACATAAAGAGTTTATCACAATTGATTACATTTGTTCCGTTTTTTTCTTTTACTTTTTGAGTTCTTTGTTCTTTTTAGCACATAATTCCGCATATTCCCGTGATGAAATATCAAGAAAATACAATGTCCCCCAGCCCCGCCTCGGCTAATACCGGCAGATCTAAGTATCTCTTCCCCAGTTCCCGAGCTCAGAGGGTTAAAATCCATCCCGGGGATGCACGTTACCGGATCCGGGACTGACATACCCATACACCGTACTCAGGCTCCGGAAAATCCTGTGGGGAGAAAATCCCGCTCAGGGGACCGTCCAGCAGCACGGAATAACCGCTCATACTGAAAGGTTCTACGTGTGCAAGTGATAAGGTGCAATTATCGCCCTTTTCAGTCAGGATGCCCGAGCGGTCGATGGCGCTACGTTTTATTCACAGTCTTCTCTGGAGGCGTGTGGACGAATTCCACTTTTGACATTCATTAGTTTTAATTGGATGCAGCCGGTTCAGTGATTGGCTCTCCATTTTGAGATCACCACTTGCTGATTGGTTCCCTTGGAGGAAATACCACACCTTGAAATTTCTCTTGAATTTTAAAATGCCAATGTTCAGCTGAACTTTGTACATTGTGAGATGATCCATTGGCCTTCTGAAGTCAGAATGAACACATAGCTAAGACAGCCGACGTCGCTCCTTACCCAGTGCAAGTGCGTCCCTCCCGCAGTCATCGAGGTCCCTGACCGAAGTGCAAATTCCTCCTTTCCCAACCTAAGTCTATGAGCCAAGTGCAAGTGCATGATCTTAACCACCACACCACCATCACAAACCACCCCCCACCCCGCCCCACACCCCCGCACGCCGAAAGATATGTGCAGTTTGTTAACGGTTTTTTTGGTATCAAGTTTTGTGACCTCTAGATTTCTTCCACTCCAACTATGTTGGGTTGGGTGTGAAGAGCCTTTGAAGCACATGGTTTGTCTCCCCGAGTTTCCAGTCTCACCTCTCCCAAACCATGCTCTCTGGCCACAAAATAATCTCGCTCTCTCTCTCTCCCCGCAAAATCTCTCTGATTCTCTCTCCTCCCGTTCCGCCAACAAGCAGGCTCTATCGATCCCCCCTCCGTGAAGCTCGCTCTTCACCGACCCCCAACAGTCAGGCTCTCTCTCCACCCCCCGACGCCCAACAACCATCATCATCATCATTAGCAGTCTCTCTAAATTCAGCAAGACATGCTTGCACACAAAAGTGAGTTCTTAGATGACTGGACAGTCTAATACGAGAATAACAGTCTCTGTCTCAGGTGCGACAGGATGGGTGTGGAATCTGGTTTGCAAAGCGTTCCTTCCACTGCTTGTGTTTGTTTACTGCATGCTCTCTATGACGTGACTCGATATACACAGCGCCCTCCCGAATGCTCTTCCTCCACTTCTGGGAGTCTTTGGACAGGGATTCGCATATGCCTGTGGCGATGATGCATTTTATCAAGGAGGCTTTGAGGGTGTCTTTGAATATTTCCTCTGCCCACCAGGGGCTCCATTGCCTTGTAGGAGATCAGAGTAGAGCGCATGCTTTGGGAGTCTTGTGTCAGACATGCGAACAATGTTGCCCAACCAATTGAGCTGGTGAAGAGTGGTCAGTGCGTCGATGCTGGTGATGTTGGGCTTAACGAGGACACTAATGTTGGCACGTCTGTCCTTCCAAGTGATGTGCACAATCTTGCAGAGACAACGCATGTTTTTTTCTGCAGCGATTTGAGGTGTCTACGATATATGGTCCATTCGCTGTGCCATACAGGAGGGCGGTTAACACTAGAGACCTGTAGACCACATGCTTATTTCCAGAGTTGAGGACTTGATCTTCGAAAACTGCGTTGACGCACTGGAGTTAGTGTTGAACCTCATCGTCGATGTCTGCCCTTGATGATAATAGGCTCCGGAGGTATGGAAAGTGGTCGACTTTGTCCAAGGCCATGCCGTGACTTTTGATGACTGTGCGGCAGTGCTGTGTGGTGGGGTTGTTTTGGTGGAAGACATTTGTATTACGGTTGTGTAGTGCAAGGCCCAAGCTTTCATATGCCTCGTTGAAGATGTTGTCTGTGACATGGAGTTCAGCCTCTTAGTGTGCGAAGAAACAAGCTTGATGCACTGATTGTAACTCGCCAACAGAGAATAAGACAGTTTTGAATCTTGCCTGCAAGCGACAAATGTTGAAAAGGTTCCCACTCGTGATATAGTTTACTTGCACTCCAGAAGGGAGCTTGTTGAGTGTGAGGTGGAGCACTGTAGCAATTAAGATCATGAAGAGGGTTGGCGCGATGATGCAACCCTGCTTGACCCCGGTCCGGATATGGATTGTGGCTGTGGTGGATCCCTTGGTTAGAATCACGGCAAGCATGTCGACGTGGAGCAGGCAGAGGATGGTGAGAAACTTTTGGGGGCAGCCGAAATGGAAGAGGACGATCCATAGGCCCTTGTGGTTAAGAGAGTCAAATGCCTTTGTAAAGTCAAAAAAAGCCATTTACAAGGGTTGGTGCTGATCACTGAATTTCTCTTGCAGTTATCATGCCAGAAAGATCATGTTTGTTTTACCCAGCAGTCGACGGAATCCGCACTGTTACTCCCGGAGGAGCTCCACAGCCAGAGGGAGAAGGCGGTTGAGGAGGATTGTAGCGAAGATCTTGCCAGTGTCTGATAACAGGGAGATTCCTCTGTATTTGCCGCTGCCCAATTGTCCGCCTTTTTCTCTCCCCGCCCCACAACCAGGCTCTCACTCTCCCCCACTATCCCCCAACAACCAGGCTCGTTCTCCCTCTCCATCCCAACAAAGAGGCTCTCCCCCATCAACAACCATTCACTCACCACACACTCAGGAAAGATGCTCTCTCTCTCATCCACCAGAAAACAGTTTCACTCTCTCATCCCCCCAACAGGACTCCATCTCCTTCAACTGCCCCACCACCCCGACAACAAGGCTCTGTCACACGAGAACATCAAGGCTCAATCTGCTCCGCTTCCCCCCCAAATACAGGCTCGCTCTCACACCCCCACCAACCAGGCCCTCTCTCCATCGCGCTCAACAACCAGGCTCTCTCTCCACACACGATCCCCTGCAAGAATCAGGCTCTTTCCTCCTCCTGTCCGAACAACCAGGCCCTTCCCCCGCAACATCCATGTTCTCACTAATTTCCCCAGCCACTTTTATCCAGGCTCTCCGCACGCATTCAACAGCCAGGCTTTATCTCCAACCATCCCCCCAAGCAACTAGCGTCTATCTCCTCCCACCGCCTCCGCAACAACAACCAGGCTCCCACCCATGAACAGGGTTCCACCCTTAAACTACAACGAGGCTCTCGACCACGCCCCCGCTACAACCAAGCTATGTCTCCCCCGGACTCCAACAACCAGGCGCTAACTTCCCACCCCGCCTCCAACAACCAGGCTCGCTCCACACACGCCCCCGCAAAAAACAACCAGGCTCTCCCCGCCATGCCCCAAAAACCAGGCTTCTCTATCTCCATTCTCCAACCAATCCTGCAGTTCTGTTCGCCTCATCGCTGGAAGGATGTGATTGCACTCGTGAGCTTGCAGAGGAGATTTACTAGGATGCTGCCTGGAACGGAGAAATTTAGTAATGGGGACAGATTGGATAGGCTCGATTTGTTCTCATTGGAACAGAGAAGTTTGACGGGATACCTCATTGATGTTTACACAATATCGAGGGACGTGGACATAGTGGGTAATAACGCCTATTTGCATTGGAGGAGAGGTCTATTACGAAGGGGCATAGATTTAACGTGGTGAAGGAAGGTTTAGAGGGGATTTTAGTGGGGCTTCTTTACGCAGAGGCTTGAACATATATGGAACTCACTGCCTCGAAGAGTGGTGGTGCGGAATACCTCACAACATTTAAAAGATGGTTCGATGCGCACTGAACGTGCCGTAACAGGCAGGGTTAAGGACCGAGAGTTGGTAATTCGGATAAGAACATAAGAAGATAATAATTGGGAACAGGAATAGGCCATCGAGCCCCTAGAGCTTGCTCCGCCATTCAACAAATCATGGCTGATCTAGCCCTCGACTCAGTTCCACTCAGCCGCCTGCTCCCCTCAACCCTTATTCCCTTATTGGTTAAAAATCTATCTATCTTTGATTTGAAAATATTCAATGAGCTAGCGTCAACTACGTCCTTGGGCAGAGAATTCCACAGATTCACAAACCTCTGGGAGAAGAAAGTCCTTCTCAACTCGGTTTTAGATTGGCACCCCCGTATTTTGAGGCACTGCTCCCTAGTTCTAGTCTCCCCTCTCTAGCCTCTAGCTTGTCTATCTGTTTCATTATTTTAAATGTTTCTGTAAGATCAACCCACATCCTTCTAAACTCCAACGAGTAAAGACACAGTCTACTCAATCTATCATCGTAAGGTAACCCCCTCAACTCCGGAATCAGCCCAGTGAATCGGATATGTACCCCCTCCAAAGCTAGTATATCCTTCCTTCAGTAAGGTGACCAAAACTGCACGCAGTACTTCAGGTGCGGCCACACAAATACCCTGCACAGTTGCAGCAGCACCTCCCTGCTTTTGTACTCCATCTCTCTCGCAATGAAGGCCAACATTCCATTCGCCTTCCTGATTACCTGCTGCACCTGCAAACGAACTTTTTGGGATTCATGCACAAGGACCCCCAGGTCCCTCTGCATGGCAGCATGTTGTAATTTCTCCCCATTCAAATCATATTCCAATTTACTGTTTTGGTTTCAAGGTGTTTGATCTCACATTTTCTGACATTGTGTTCCATCTGCCAAACCTCAGCCCATTCGCCTCACCTATTTAAATCTCTTTGCAGCCTCTCTGTGTCCTCTACACAACACGCTTTCCCACTAAGCTTTGTGGCTTCTGCAAATTTTGTTACACTACACTCTATACCCTCTTCGACTTCATCTATGTACATTGTAAACAGTTGTTTTCGCACCACCGATCCCTGTGGCATACCACTTACCATCGATTTCCAAACGTAAAAGGACCCATTTATCCCGACTCTCTGCTTTCTCTCAGCCAGTCAATTCTTTATCCATGATAATACATTTCCTGTGATTCTGCCTATCTTTATCTTCTGCAACAACCTTTTGTATGGCACATTGTCGAATGTCTTTTGGAAATTTAATAAACCACATACATCGGTTACGCCTCTATCCACCATGCTCGTGAATTCCTCAAAGAATTCCAGTAAATTAGTTAAACATGATTTCCCCTTCATGAATCCATGTTGCGTCTGCTTGATTGCACTATATCTATCTAGATGACCCGCTATTTCTTCCTTAATGATAACTTCAAGCATTTCCCCATTAGAGGTGTTAAACTAACTGGCCTATAGTTATCTGACTTTTCTCTGCCCCCTTTTTCAACAGAGGCGTTACATTTGCTGCTTTCCAATCCGCTGGTACCTCCTCAGAGTCCAGAGAATTTTGGTAGATTATAACGAATGCATCTGAGATAACTTCCACCATCTCTTTTAATACTCTGAGTTGCATTTCATCAGGACCAGGGGACTTGTCGACCTTGAGTCCTATTAGCCTGTCCAGCACTACCCCCTTAGTGAAAGTGATTATCTCAAGATCCTCCCTTCCCACATTCCTGTGACCAGCAATTTTTCGCGTGGTTTTTGTGTCTTCCATTGTGAAAACCGAAGCAAAATAATTGTTTAAAGTCTCAGCCATTTCCACATTTCCCATTATTAAATCCCCCTTCTCATCTTCTAAGGGACCAACATTTACTTTCGTCAATCTTTATTGTTTTATATATCGGTAAAAGTTTTTACTGTCATTTTTTATGTTTTGCGCAAGTTACTTTCGTAATCTATTTTTCCTTTCTTCATTGTTTTCTTAGTCATTCTTTGCTGTTGTTTAACATTTCCCAATCTTCTTGTTTCCCACAAACCTTGGCCACCTTATTGGTTTTAAATATGATACTCTCCTTTAATCCTTGGTTATCCACGGCTGGTTATCCCTTCTCTGACCAGCCTTCTTTTTCACTGGAATATATTTTTGTTGAGCACTATGAAAGAGCTCCTTAAAAGTCCTCCAGTGTTCCTCAGTTGTGCCACCGTTTAGTCTGTGTATCCAGTCGACTTTAGCCAACTCTGCCCTCATCCCACTGTAATCCCCCTTTGTTAAGCATAGTACACTCGATTGAGACACTACTTCCTCACCCTCAATCTTTATTACAAATTCAACCATATGGTGATCACTTATTCCAAGAGGATCATTTCTCGGAGATCGTTTATTATTCCTGTCTCATTTCACAGGACAAGATATAAGATAGCTTGCTAACATGTAGGTTCTGTAACATACTGTTCGAAGAAACAATCCCGTATGAATCCTATGAATTCCTCCTCAATTTTACCCCGTGCGATTTTTTTTGACCAATCGATATGTAGGTTCAAATCCCCCATGATTACTGCCGTTTCTTTTTCACATGCCTCCATTATTCCGTTGAATGTCACCTTCCCCACCGTGAAGTTATTATTTGGGGGCCTTTAAACTAAGCCCACCAGTGACTTTTTCCCCTTACTACCTCTAATCTCCACCCACAATGATTTAACATTTTGTTTATTCGAGCCAATATCATCTCTCACAACGGCCCTGATATCATCCTTTATTAACAGAGCTTCCCCACCTCCTTTCCCTTCTTGTCTATCTTTCCTAATTCTCAAATACCCCTCTATGTTTAATTCCCAGTCTTCGCCAATCTGCAACCACGTTTCTGCAATGGCCACCAAATCATACTCATTTGTAACGATTTGTGCCATCAACTCATTTGCTTTATTTCGAATGCTGCATGCGTTTAGGTAGAGTGTTTAATACTCGTCTTTAAAACATGATTTTTAGATTTGACCCCTCTTGCAGCCCCATTAAATTCATAAATATTGTCCCTTCCAATCACCTTGGTTTACATTTTCCCCAGTGATACTCTGCTCTGTCGCCTCCTTCCTTTTGCATTCTTTCTTGGGCTTCTGTTCATCTAAGCTCTCACCCACTCTAACTAGCTCAGAGCCCTCTCCTGTGTTCCGAATACTCCTTGTATTGAGGCACCGAACTTTCATGCTTGCCTTTATATTACACTTTGACCCTTTAGAATTATGCTGTACAGTGGCCCTTTTTTTGCCTTGGGTTTCTCCGCGCTCCACATTTACTCATCATCTTTCTGTCTTTTGCTTCTGTCTCCATTTTGTTTTCCTCTCTCTCCCTGCATTGTTACCCATCTCCCTGCCTTATTAGTTTAACTCCACCCCAACAGCTCGAGCAAACACTCCCCCTCGGACATTGGTTCCGGTTCTGCCCAGGTGCAGATCGTCCAGTTTGTACTGGTCTCAGCTCTCCAAGAACTGGTTCCAATGCCCCAGGAATTTTATCCCTCTCTGCGGGACTACTGCTCAAGTCACGTATTCATCTGAGCCATCCTGCGAATCCTACTCTGACTAGCACGTGGCACTGGTAGCAATCCCGTGATTCCTACTTTTGAGGTCCTTCGTTTTAATTCAGCTGCTAGCTCCTTAAATTCATCTTGTAGGACCTCATCCCTTTTTTACCTATATCGTTGGTACCAATGTGCACCACGACAACTGGCTGTTCACCCTCCCTTTTCAGAAATCCCTGCACCCACTCGGGGTCATCCTTGACCCTTGCACCAGGGATGCAACCTATCAACCTGGAGTCGCGGTTGCGGCCACAGAAATGCCTGTCTATTCCCCTTACAATTGATCCTCTATCACTATCGCTCTCCCACTCTTTTTCCTGTCCTCCTGTGCAGCAGAGCCAGCCACGGTGCGATGAACATGGCTGCTGCTGCCCTCCTCTGACGAGGCATCCCCCTCAACAGTACTCAGAGCGGTGTATCTGTTTTGCAGGGGGATGACCGCAGGGAACCCATGCACTACCTTCCTTGCACTGCTCTTCCTGCTGGTCTTCCATTCCCTATCTGGCTGTGGACCCGTCTCCTCCGGTAAGACCAACTCGCTACACGTGCTACTCGCGGCATTCTCAGCATCGTGGATGCTCCAGAGTAAATGCACCATAAGCTACAACTCCCCAACGCGGACCGTCAGGAGCTGGAGGCGGATACACTTTCCGCACACTTAGTCGTCAGGGACACCGGACGTGTCCCTGAGTTTCCACATGGTACAGGAGGAGCATATCACGTGACCGAGCTCACCTTCCATGACTTAACCCTTAGATACATTTAAATTGGCGACATCAATGCAAACGTTTACTCACTGTTAAAGAAGAGAAAAAAGAAAAGCTACTCACCAATCACCAGCCAATCACTTACCCACTTGGCTGTGACGTCACCTTTATATTTCTTTCTAATTCTTTTTTGCCTTCTCCCTGCAGCTGCACAAGTACGCCTCCTCCTCGACGCTGCCCGAAATCCTGAACTCGCGGCCTTTTTATATGCCTCCAACCCCGGACTGTCGCCTCCTCCTCGACGCTGCCCGAACTCCTGAACTCGCCGCCTGGATCACCTCTTGTAACCCGGCAGCTATAATCGTATGTGCTGCAGGGAAGCGAATACGACCAGGGTGATCTCCTGGATTGTTTAGATCACGTGGATGTGTCAGAGAGTAATTGCCCCGGAATTGACCTGGTTTCGAACTTGTTTTTGCATCTTCCGGGGATCACATTTCTCTGGTTGGGGTGGAACTTAGAATGTTACATTGTAAGGGGTTTTGCAATTGTGTGGGGTGGACTGGTTGGACTGTTGCTCTTTGCAATTCCGCCATTGTTCATACGTTTATATAGAATTTTGAGAGCTGCTGACTGAGGGCCGCGTGGCTTTTATTTGGCCAGCATGGTGATGCTGGGGCAAAACGGCCTGCTTCTGCGCTTTAAATTTCTATGTTTGTATGTTTCTACAACCAGGCTCGCTCTCTGTCCCCATCCACAACTACCAATCACTCTCCCCCCACAAGAACCATGCTCCCATTTCCTGCACCCCCGATAGAAGCAGGATCTCTCTACCCGCCTTCCCACAACAAAAAGACTCTCTCTCCCCGACTCCCAACTACAAGGCTCACTCTCCCCAACCCACAACAACCTGACTTTCATTCCCCCCTGATCAACTTTAAGGTTCTCGCTCCAAGCCCTCCCTCTAAACAACCAGTCTCTCTCTCGCTCCTCCCCCCTCCACCAACAACCACGTTCTAGCTGTTGAATAAGTACGGAGGGATTTGAAGTCTTCAGCGTGAAACGGCACAGCGCCATATTCTCAAGGGCAATTAGGGATGAATAACAAGTGCCCAGATTCCATTCACATAGAAACATAGAAACATAGTAAATAGGTGCAGGAATAGTCCATTCGTCCTTTCGAGCCTGCCCACCATTCAATAGAAACATGATGGATCATTCACTTTTGTACATCTTTCCTGATTTCTCTCCATGTGCCTTGATCCCTTTAGCCGCAAGGGTCATATCTAACGCCCTCTTGAATATATCCAACGAATTGGCATCAAGAAGTCTCTGCGTTAGGTAATTCCACAGGTAAACAACTCTGTTAGTGAAGCTGTTTCTCCTCCTCTCAGTCCTAAATGGCTTTATCCATATCCTTAGATTGTGTCCCATGATTCTGGACTTCACCAACATCGGGAACATTCTTCCTGTATCTAACCTGTCCTGTCCCGTCAGAATTGTGTATGTTTTTTATGAGATGCCGTCTCATCCTTCTCAACTCCAGTGAATACAGGCCAAGCCGATCCACTCTCTCCTCATATGTCAGTCCAGCCATCCCGGCAATCAGTCTGGTGCACCTTCGCTGCACTCGCACAATAGCAAGCATGTATTTCCTCATATTAGGAAACCGAAACTGAACACAATATTCCAGGTGAGGCCTCACCAATGCCCTGTACAACTGCAGAAAGACCTCCCTACTCCTATACTCAAATCCCGAGCTATGAAGGCCAACATACCATTTGCCTTCTTCACCGCCTGCTGTATCTCCATGCCAGCTTTCAATGAGTGATGTACAATGACAACCAGGTCTCGTTACACCAGCACTTTTCCTAATCTGCCGCCATTCAGATAATATTTTGCCTTCGTGCTTTTGCCCCCAAATTGGATAGCCTCAAATTTATGCACATTATACTGCATCTGCCATGCATTTGCCCACTCAGCTAACCTGTCCAAGTCACTCTGCAGCCGCTTAGCATCTTCCTCGCTCCTCACACCGCCACCCAGTTTAGTGTTATCTGCAAACTTTGAGATATTACATTCAATTCCAACATTAAATCATTAATATATATTGTAAAATCTGGGGTCCCTGCACTTTGCCTTGCGACACACCACGAATCACCGCCTGCCATTCTGAAAAGGACCCGTTTAACCCGACTCTCTGCTTCCTGTCTGCAAACCAGTTCTCTATCCACCTTAGTACATTACTCCCAATATAATGTGCTTTAATATTGCACAACATTTTCTCGTGTGGGACCTGGTCAAAAACCTTTTGAAAGTCCAAATGCACCACATCCAGTGGTTTTCCCTTGCCCATTCTACAAGTTACATCCTCATAAAATGCGTGAAGATTTGTCGACCATGATTTCCCGTTCGTAAATCTGTGTTGACTTCGACCGATCCTGTTACTGCTTTCCAAATACGCTGTATTTCATCGTCAATAATTGATTCCAACATTTTCCCCACAACTGATGTCAGTCTTACCAGTCCATACTTATTCGTTTTCTCTCTCTCTCTCCTTTTTTAAAAAGTGGTTTCACATTAGCTACCATCCAGTCCATAGGAATTGATCCAGAATCGATAGACCGTTGGAAAACGATCAGCAATGCATCCACTATTTCTATGGCCACGTCCTTATGTTCTCTGCGATGCAGACTATCAGGCCCTAGGGATTTTTCGGCCTTCAATTCTTCAATTTCCCAAAAACAATTTTCTGCCAATAAAGACATCATTCAGTTCCTTCCCTCACTAGACCCCCGGTCTCCTAGCACTTCCGAAAGATTATTTGTGCCTTCCTTCGTGAAGACAATACGAAAATATTTCTTTGCGCCCCATTGCAAATCAGAGTGTTGTGAAAAGAAATGAGTTTGTAGTTAGAAAAAAATGATGTCGCAGCGGAATTTGAATCCACACCAACAAAGGATATCGCTTGGCCATCCCGACTATTGAATACCCCTATTTGAACTGATTATTTCAGAACTGTTCAGTCCAGACGCTTTTCAATGCTGCTGGAAGGCTCGGTGACCAACCAAACATCTCCCCCGGGATTTTCATGAGCCTCTGTTTGGTGAATGGGGAGGTTTCCATGAATCATGGTATCTGGCATCCCAGGGATGGAGAACAGCCCTCTGAGCTCTTGAATTGGAAAAGAGCAAACAATGAATGAATTTTTCCCGGTTTTGCAATGTGGCATAATTCTACTGTGATAAGCGTTATTTAGCAGAATGAAAGAAATGTTAAATGCTCACTGAGTACGGTCAAAAGTTCAACAACTGAACCTTAATAATTTGTGAAACTGCACTCATGGTGGAAGTTTTATCGTCTTTCTGATTTTACATCGTCTGTATTTCAGGAGGGGTTTAACTTTTTCATTGCTAATGCAACATAGCGCAACAGCAAAGAAACATTTTCAGCGAGCAGCTTAAATGCTGCTTCCCATTTTCTGCAAAAAATTCCTTTGACAAACATTTCTCTGACTGGAGCTGTATAAAACAAAAATGTTCCTTTCTAATAAGCTCACATTTTCCGCGACCATTCCCAATCGTCTGAATCGGAGGCCTCAGAATGTTCAACAAAAATTAATCGCACAATAGAAGCTCCGAATCCACGACCTTACAATTAAGAATCGCATGTTCTCCCGACTGAGCTAGCCAGGCTTGCGTAAACTGCATCTTGATGTCCCTGATTACAACCAGGCGCACTTTGGCTCCACACCACGGGATGAACTTGTTCTTCAGAGCTTGTCCCAGTTTCTATTGAATTCCAAGATGTGCAAGGAAATCAACCATTAAAAGCCCTTTCACTAACCATAAGGAATCAGGCAATTTCCCTATCGCAGAGTGCTTTTATTCCTTGTCAGTATCTCTTGTCTACTTCCAGATCTTTCCCCATTAAACCTGTCTATCTGGCTCTGTTCAATCAGACCATGGAGAAAAAATGAGCCAAACTTTCGAGCAAGCCTGTGGTTATTGTGAAGCAGCAAAGAAAATATCAATTCTGGAAGAATACGAATTTACCCCGATGCAATTTGAAGACGCAGCCTTGTGATTCAGAGTGAAATGCACAACCGATGCGCCACGAGGTAGCGTATATTCGCATGCAAGGAGGTTTCTCAAACACGTTTCATTTATCTGCATTGGTGCAGTAAAACGGCTTTAAAATCCCAGCCCACTCCCACCGGGTTTCAGAAAGCATCAGAAGCAGCATTCACCTGTCAGTCACCGTCTAAAGGCCACTTTCATCAGACGTTTCCAGCGGACTGCAGCAAATCCAGTTAATTGCTGGGAAGGGCAAATAATTAATACATTGTTTCCGGCTTTGAAATGTGGCTTAGAACTGATGGGATTAGCCGATCGCGTTGTTTTGCAGAATAAAATAAATGCTAACATTGTCTCTAGCAGAAGGTCGAAACTTCGATAAATTAATTTAATAATTTGAGATACTTTAATCATAGATGAAGTTTTATACTCGAACTGACTGTACACACTCTGTATTTTAGGAGACTGGTATTAATGTGTATTCCTCATGCGACACTTTAGCCTGGATTACTTTTGTTGAGTTACATTGCACAAAAGATTTTTAAAAAATAATGTTTCCGCCCGGGAGACTTTTCGCATGCGCAGCGACTGTGATAACTGCTACACTAATTAAACTCCTGCTTAACTCAGCAACCAGTGAGAAGTGTTGCACGAAAACCTAAAATGCAGAAACCCTCTTTCTGTAAAAAAAATCCTATCACAATTATTTCTCTCATCGAAAAAGCACAAAGCAAAAATATTTCATAAAAAGGCATTAAACTCCCAAATCTCCGCGTCTGCAATTTTCTGGACATGGCCAACAACTGATAGCGATTTACGATCAGAAATTTGCCAGAATCCCTGTGGTTCATGAAATAGCTTCTGAAGTTTGATTTTCTTCCAACCCATGGAATTCAGGAGAACCTCGTTCAAGGTTTTAAGTTCAAGGTAACCCCATGTGGCGCAGCCAACATGAGCCTGGCTGAAATCAACGACAAAGACATGCACTTTAACCAATCCCAGATAGCTTAGTGAGACTGAGACATTTAATTTCAAGATCGTGGTTTCGAACCTCACGTTAGCGAATTATTTTCTTTAAACTTCTAAATCTGTTTGTGGAGGCAGAAGATGTGGATATGATTCTTAATGGATACTGGGACGCTTTTAGCACAAAAGAGAGGGACAATGCAGACTTTGCAATGAGGGAGAAGAATTTTGAAATATTAGACGAGATATACATAGTGATAGAGCAAATATTAAGGGGTTGAACAGTTTTGAAAGTGGTACATCTTCATGCCCGGATGAAGTGCATAACAGGCAGTTAACAGAAACGAAAGACAAAAAGCAGTGGCTCTTTACTTCTTAAGTGAACCACGGATGGCGATATTTGCTTTTGCAGCCTTTCCTCCTCCCTGGACTATATTTTTCTTGAGAGTTATGATATATCTCCTTAAATTCATACCACTGTTCATCAACCGAGCTACAATATAATCTATTTTAACAATCCACTTTAGCAACCTCTGAAGTACCTTTGGAATCTCCTTTATGTAAGTTTGGTATGCTGGTTTGAGAACGAACTTTTTCGCTCTCCATGTGAATTAGAAATTCAACCCTGCTATGATCACTCATCCCAAGGGGATCCTTTAACATGAGATTCTTCATTAATCCTGTCCGATTTAACAGGACCTGATCTAAGATAGCATTTAGAGTCAACTCATTCAGAAGATTTTGAGCAATCGCAGAAATTGCAGAGCTTATTGACATGGAAAGTATCATTGTTGTTATGTACAGTCAGAGAAATGTTTGACAAAGGAATTTTTTGCAGAAAATGGATTCAGCATTTGAGCTGCTCGCGGAAAACTTCTCTAAGGGTCTGATCAAATTTGCATGAGCAATGAACATTTTAAACCAGTCTCCTAAAAACAGGCTGTTTATAAAATCAAATAAGGACTAAAACGTTCTCAAAGATTACATTTCCAGAATTACTAAAGTTCAGTTGTTGAAGTTGTGTCTGTCTCTCAGTGACCATGTTATCATGTCTTTCATTCTGCTCAACAAAGCTATCGGCTAATATCAGCAGATCAACGCCACATTTCAAACTCTGATGCAACTGATTAATAATGCACTCTTCCCGAGTTCCAGAGCTCAGAGGGTGATTGTCCATCCCGAGGAGGCAAGGTACCACGGACCCGGATCAAACCTCCCCATAAACCGAGCACAGGCTCAGGAGACACCGGGTGGAGATGATAGACCGGTCACTGGGCCTTCCAGCAGCATTGAAAAAGCGCCTGGTGTGAACATTTCTGAAGTAATAACTTGCAATTGTATATTCCACCGTCAGTGTTGCTGAGCGTTCTAAAGTGCCGTATTCTGGTCGCTGTCTCCTCCAGAGGCTTTGGTTCGAATCGCACTGATGAAATTTATTATTTTTAATTAAGGACTCATTTTTTTGACAACATTTTAAAAGGCTACGTTTCTTTCAAGTAATTTAATAAAATCAATTGCCTCTAATTAAGAAAGGTGATATCAAAGTTACTGCCCAAAGCGGGAATGTGACCCGGGTAGCTGTTGTGTTATGAATGGTTGTACGCCTCAATATAGGTGCGATTTAAAAATCTCGCACTGTTATTTTAAGAACAATGTGTTTCGGTGTCAAAGAAGGGGATTGGAAATGACAAGAAGAACGCCAGGCAGCGCCCGCAGTGAGACAGATTCGAACTTCTAAATGAGTTGGTGCTGCGAAGTAACCGCTGAGCGAAAGCTGGCGCTGATCGCAAGGTGAGAACCAACTCAATATAAGCAATGCGCTCAGAAATTTCAGGAGCAGTGCAGTCCAGTCAATGTCAAAACTCTCCGTGCTCAATCAACAGAGGAAGAAGAGACATGAACGGGAGTTAGACACCACAAAGTTTAATTAAAGGCACAAATACAAGTCACGCTTAATTTCGAAACAGTTTCACTGTAACATTTTTCCTCGTTATTTAAAATTTTACTTTTTTATATTTGAAAATGAGCACCATGCGAATTTGTGTTCATTACTGATTCTAATTTCTGTGCATTGCAGCAGTAACTTGTCTTGTTAAATTTGAAAAAATTGCCCAGATTTTTCTGTCACCAGAAATGAACATTTTGAGCCATACTCATAAAATACAGTTTAAATATTGGTTCATGGGATGTGGGCGTCGCTGGCAGAACCAGCATTTATTGCCCATCCCATATTGCCCTTGAGAAGGTGTTGGTGGGCCGCTTCTTTGAACCGCTGAAGTTTGTGTGGTGAATGTGATCCTGCAGTGCAGTTAAGGAGAGATTTCCAAGAATTATGAGCCATTCACGATGAAAGAATGAAAGTGATATTCTTCCAAGTCAGGATCGCATGTACTTGCGGGAGGGGGCGGGGGGCCTTCTACATTATGGTGTTCCCATGAACCTGGTGTCCTTGTCCTTCTAAGCGGTAGAGGTCGCGGGTTTGGGAGGTGCATCCGAACAAACCATCGTGAGTTGCCGCAGTACATCTTGTGGATGGCAAACACTGCAGGCTCGTTACGTCGGTGATAGAGGGAGTGAAAGTATAAGGTGGTAGGTGGAGCACCAATCACGCTGCTGCTTTTCCCTAAATGTTGTCGAGCTTCTGGAGTGGAATTGAAGCTGCACTCACCCAGGCAAGTGGAGAGTGTTCCGCCAAGATGCTGACTTCTGTCTTGTAGCTGGTGGGAAGACTTTGGAGAGTCAAAAGGTGAGATACCCGCCGCAGAATACCCAGCCTCTGACCTGCTCTTGCTGCCACACTATTTATGTGGCTGGTCCAGTCACGTTTATGATCAATGATAACCCATAGGATATTAATAGTGGGGGATTCGGTGATGGTAATGGAGCTGAATGCCAAGGAGCGGTCGTCAAACCCTTGTTTCTTGTAGATAGGCATTGCCTGGCAACAGTATGGCGCGAATGTTACATGCCACTTATCAGCTGAAGCCGAAATGTCGTTTAGCTTTTGCTGCATGTGGGAATGGGCTGCTTCATTATCAGCGGAGCTATGAGTGGTAATGAGCTCTGTGCAATCTTCAGTGAACATAGCCACTTCTGACTTCATGTGGCAGAGATGATCATTGATGAAGGTGCTGAAGATGGTTCCGCCAAGGACACTGCCCATAGGAACTCTTTCAGCGATGTATTGGGGCTGGGTTGATTGACTTCCAACAACCATAACCATCTTCTTCTGTGCAAGGTTCCACTCCAGCCAGTGGAAATTCTCCCTCCAGATTTCCCATTGACTTTAATGTGATCGTCATTCTTTCTTTAGAATATACTCGTCGACTGCTTCAGCCTCACAAGCCCCCGAGATGTCCGAGCTCCTCAAATTCTGCGCTCTTGAGCTTCCCTGATTAAAACTTCTCAACAATTAATGGACGTGCCTTCAGCTGCCTGGGCCAGAAGATCTGGAATTACCTCTCTAAAACTCTCCGCCTCTCTGACTTTCTCGATTTGCTGCATCCGCTGGGAGCAGGTGATGAAAGCGGGCGTGAGACAGAGACTAAATGGTGAGCGCTGCTTTTGATGCTGTGTGATTCTTGGTGGGAGTGGGCGGGGATTGTAACCTCTTTTTATTACACCAATGCAGGAAAAATTAAGCTGCGTTTGAGTAACGTTCATGTGTACAAACATCCGCTGCCGGCATTGTAGACCTCGTGATACAACGGTAGCATGTCTGACTCAAGATCAGAAGGCTGCAGGTTTAATTCACGTCGGGTTCACGTTCCGTTTCGATATTGTGCTTCCAGAATGTATATTTTATTTGCTGTTTCTCATTAAGCTAACCCTTGCTCTAATGTCTGTCTTACTGTTTCCAAAATGGCATGTACACGTTTAAATGAACATTCTGATTCAGCCGCCTCAAGCAAAGTGAAATGTTTTTGAAATGATTTTTAAATTATGTGCCAGTCAACATAACATAAGAACGTAGGATTTAAGAGCAGGAGTCGGCCATTTTGCCCCACGAGACTGCTCCGTCATTCACTAAGATTATGATATATCAGATATTGGCCTCAGCTCCACTTTCCTGCAGGCTCCCCATAATCCTTATCGTTGCAAAATCTGATTATCTCCACCTTAAATATATACAATTACCCAGCCTCCACTGCTCTCTGGGGTGGACAATTCCAAAAGTTTACGGCCCTCTGAGATCAGAAATTCCTACTCATTTCCGTTTTCAATGGGCGACCCCTTATTCTGTAGCTATGCCCACCAGTTCTAGACCCCCCCCGCCCACGAGAGGAATCTTCCTGTTTGCATCTACTCTGTCAAGCCTCCTCATAGACTTAGGAGATTCCAAAAGTACACCTCTCATTCTTCTACTCTCCAATAAATGTAGGCCCAATCTGCTCAACCTTTCTTCATAGATAACTTCAAGTATCTTATCTGACCTGCCTCCAAAGCAAGCAGATCCCTCCTTACATGAGGAGACTAAAACTGTACGCAGTATGCCAGGTGTCATAGAATAATAGAAATTTGCAGCACAGATGGTGGCCGTTTTGTCCATCGTGTCCGCACCAGCCAAACAAGAGCTATTCAGCCAAATGCCACTTTCCAGCTGTTGGTCCGTAACCTTGTAGGTTGACCCTGGTTGTTGGTCCCATGGCAAATCGAAACTCGTCCTTCCAATCCAATCTATCCAGGATCGCCATAATTTTATACACCTCAATCAGATCTCCACTCAGACATCTCTTTTCCAATATAATAAAAGAAAATGCTGTAAATACTCAACATTACAGGCATTGACTATGGAGAAAAAAAGAGAGTTATTGTTTCAGGTATGTCACCTTTCATCAAAACAGGAAAATGTTAACGATAGAACCGATTTCAATTGGGTGCAGAGGCAGAGAAAGTTGGGAGGGGAGGAAAGATCAAAAGGGACGGTCAGTGTTGTGGTGGAACGCAGAAGCAGTTAAATTCTGCCTCGACACCTGGTTAAAATCTGTTACATCTCTAACGTCTTGCAGTTCTGACGAACGGTAACAGATCTAAAACGTTAATTCTGTGTCTCTCTCCACAGAAGCTGTCTTATCTGCTGAGTAGTTCTCGCATTTTCTGTTTTTATTTAGGATTACAGCATTCTATCTATTTCTCTCTATTTTGCAATTGTGAACTTTTTTATTTGGTCTTTCTTTCCATCGGCCAAACAAGTCCGAGGAAAAATGTAAATTCGATTTCCTCTTAAACGTCCAGTGGAATGTTAATAGAAATACGAATTATGTAAATATTTATAAACATGGCCAGCGCTACTTTAGAAGATTCCACAATTGTTTATAGAGAAACACACAAATTAATTTATTTAACTGATTACATAACAATTTCGATTTGGTATATATTTTTGAAACAGGTGATTAAAAACTGAGAGTATAATGAGGTTTATTTCCCATTAATTAATCGGGAGTACCTCATTCATTCACCGAAAAACATGAGAAGATAAATTCGTAAATTAATATCTTTACGACACCATGTTAAAACAATTTCAATGTTATTCTGATTGGTTCCCTTGTACAAAAAGAAAGGTGAGTCGTTATTTTCGTTAACTCATACCGTTCCCTGCATTTTGTTTTTAATTCGGTGAAGCACATTGTGTCTGTTTTTATCTTCTCTTGTGAATAAGTGCTTCTTTTCTGACGTGTTACATGGTGTGATTTTGGTACATGAAGAACACGTTTATTAATGGAGGTGATTGCAGTTGGAAATTCGGGTCGGTTTTGTTCAGATTTCTGTAATAGTCTGAATTATAGCGCCACGGCATTTTTATATGCGAGTTTGTTGTTTCCATTATGAATAATATTCTACTTACTTACGTGGACATTCAGGATTTCAGCACCATATGAATGGCAATGTTCCTGCTGCTTGTGCAGATATTGATATGGTGAATGAGGGTTATCAGCACATAAGAAGATAAGAATTCGGAACAGGAGTAGGCCATCTAGCCACTCGAGCCTGCTCCGCCATTCAACAAGATCATGGCTGATCTGATCGTGGACTCAGCTCCACTCACCCGCCCTCTCCCCGTAACCCTTAATTCCTTTATTGCTTAAAAATCTCTATA
Source organism: Pristiophorus japonicus (assembly GCF_044704955.1). Taxonomy (NCBI): domain Eukaryota; kingdom Metazoa; phylum Chordata; class Chondrichthyes; family Pristiophoridae; genus Pristiophorus; species Pristiophorus japonicus. The sequence goes on from NW_027254363.1 coordinate 5,191,490, forward strand.
TCTTTGACTTGAAAACTTTCAATGAGCCAGGCTCAACTGCTTCCTTGGGCAGATAATTCCACAGATTCACAACCCTCTGGGAGAAGAAATTCTTTCTCCACTCGGTTTTAAATTGGCTCCTCCATATTTTGAGGCTGTGCCCCCTAGTTCCAGTCTCCCCCACCAATGGAAACAACCTCTCTAACACGATCTTGTCGATCTGTTTCATTATTTTAAATGTTTCTACAAGATCACCCCTCATCCTTCTGAACTCCAAGGAGTAAAGACACAGTCTACTCAATCTATCATCATAAGTTAACCCCCTCATTTCTCGAATCAGCCCAGTGAATCGTGTCTGTAACTCTTCCAAAGCTAGTATATCCTTCCTTAAGTAAGGTGACCAAAACTGCAGGCAGTACTCCAGGTGCGGCCTTACCAATACCTTATACAGTTGCAGAAACACCTCCCAGCTTTTGTACTCCATCCCTCTCGCAATGAAGGCCAATATTCCATTCGCCTTCCTGATTACCTGCTGCACCTGCAAACTAACCTTTTGGGATTCATGCACAAGAACCCCCAGGTCCCTCTGCACCACAGCATTTAATAATTTCTCCCCATTCAAATAATATTCCCTTTTACTATTTTTTTTCCCAAGATGGATGACCTCACACTTTCCGATATTGTATTCCATCTGCCAAACCTTCGCCCATTCGCTTAACCTATCCAAATCTCCTTGAAGCCTCTCTGAGTCGTCTACACAACCCGCTTTCCCACTAATCTAAGTGTCATCTGCAAATTGTGTTGCACTACACTCTGTCCCCTCCTCTGGGTTATCGAAGTATATTGTAAACAGTTGTGGTCCCAGCACTGATCCCTGTGGCACACCACTAACCACTGATTTCCAACCGGAAAAGGACCCTTTATCCCGACTCTCTGCTTTCTGTTCGCAAGCCAATTCTCTATCCATGCTAATCCATTTCCTCTGACTCCGCGTACATTTCTCTTCTGCAGTAACCTTTTGTGTGGCAGCTTATCGAAAGCCTTTTGGAAATCTAACTACACCACATCCATCGGTACACCTCTATCCACCATGCTCGTTATATCCTCAAAGAATTTCAGTAAGTTATTTAAAAATGATTTCCATTTCATGAATCCATGCAGCGTCTGCTTGATTGCACTATTCCTATCCAGACGTCCTGCTATTTATTCCTTTATGATAGTTTCAAGCATTTTCCCCACTACAGATGTTACACTAACTGGCTCATAATTACCTGCCTTTGCCTGCCCCATTTTTTAAACAGAGGCGTTACATTAGCTGCTCTCCAATCCGCTGGTACCTCCCCAGAGTCCAGAGAATGTTGGTAGATTATAGCAAATGCATCTGCTTTAACTTCCGCTATCTCTTTTAATACCCTGCATTTCTTCAGCACCAGGGGACTTGTCTAACTTCAATCCCATTAATCTGTCCAGCACTACCTCCCTAGTGATAGTGATCATCTCAAGGTCCTCCCTTCCCACATTCCTATTACCAATAATTTTTGGCATGGTTTTTGTGTCTTCCACTGTGAAGACGGAAGCAAAATAATTGTTTAAGGTCTCAGCCATTTCCACATTTCCCATTATTAAATCCCCCTTTTCATCTTCTAAGGGACCAACATTTACTTTAGTCACTCTTTTCCGTTTTATAGATCTGTAAAAGCTTTTATTGTCTGTTTTTATGTTTTGCGCAAGTTTACATTCGTAATCTATCTTCGCTTTCTTTATTGCTTTTTTATTCATTCTTTGCTGTTGCTTAAAATCTTCCCAATCCTCTAGTTTCCCACTAATCTTGGCCACCTTATACGCATTGGTCTTTGATTTGATACTTTCCTTTATTTCCTTGGTTATCCACGGCTGGTTATCTCTTCTCCTGCCGCCCTTCTTTTTCACTGGAAAATATTTTTGTTGCGCATTATGAAAGAGCTCCTTTAAAGTCCTCCACTGTTCCTCAATTGTGCCAACGTTTAGTCCTTGTTTCCAGGTTGGGGTTAATACATTGACAACGATAAAATTAATTCAATTTGCAAGAACTCATATGCTACTTTCATCTCTCCTTGGGCTTTTGGCTTGTTTGTCGATGCATAACCATGCAACTGAGTGACGTTTCTGAAGTGTTGCCGCATATTTTGCAGTTCCTGGAAATCACACACATTTCTGATTCGTTATCTTTTGAAACAGATGTATCTACATGACGAACTAAAAGCTATTAATTAATTCTACTGCAACCAAACATGCATAATGGGCGTGTTAAATAAGAAACGATGTTCTTAATAGATAAGAGTGCGCTGGTACTCTTTGGAAGGAGGGCTAAAGACTCTACCTAACCCTTGGAAAATAAGAGCATAGATATGTTGGAAGTGCAAAGCGATCTTAGGGTCACAGATACAAAAGTCACTTTGAAGCAATGGAGGATAACAAAGCCATACACATGTAAATGTAGCACTGTAGTTCATTTGGAGAGGATTAGAAGTCAAAGGGGAGAAGTTATCTAAAAAATGTATCGAACCTTGTGTGATTGCCTAATGATGTGATAGTGTGGTGTGCCGATATGTCATAACGCTATTTCTGATTTCAAGTGGTTGCTGGTGCTGTCGTTGTTTTAAAAGCTGTTTTAAATATTGTTGTTGTAAAATGTGCCTTCGGGTGAAAAGCTCACACGAAAATAAGTTTCTGACCCGCTCAGTACAACAAAATAGAGAGAACATTGGTGGGAAGTAGCTGAGGATATTTGATATGGAGGGGAGGAGCTGAGCATAATAGATTTGGAGGGAAAAAGCTGAGGGTAATATGTACGGTGAGGAGCAGCTGAGAATATTTGTTGGGGTGGGGAGCAGCTGAGGATATTGGAATGGTGGGGAGAAGCTGAGGATAATAGGTCGGGTGGGGAGGGTCTCAGTATATTGGGTGGGGTGCGGAGAGTCTGAGGATATTGGGTGAGGTGGGGAGGGTCTGAGGATATTGGGTGTAGTGGGGAGGAGCTGAGGATATTGCGTGGGGTGTGGAGGAGCTGAAGATATTGTGTGGGATGGATAGCGACTCCGGATTTTCTGTGGGGTGGATCTCAGGATATTGGGTGCGGTGTGTCGGGTCGGAGGAAATTGGGGTGATGGAGACGAGCTAAGAATATTTGGTGCATTGTTAGATATAGAGTGACACAAAGTGAGGCTGATGTAATCAGGGCGACGGTTCTTGTAGTTGATATCAATAATATCTTCACCAACGTTCCTGAAAAGCAGCGGTAATAAGTGACATGACGTAAGAAATAGAAGCAGGAGTCGGCAAATTAGCTCCTCGAGTCTGCTCCGCGATTTAACCCTCCCTATTTCTGATCAAATTCGCAAACCTCACAAAGCTATAGATGGCTGCCTTTACTGATCATTATTGCTGTTTAATCAATAAACAGATGCTTTTCATCCTATATTGAAGAGGCGTTTCTCTTGAGTAGATTCACAACAGACAATAGGAGAAATGCAGCCTGTGCAGTTGTGGAAAGGGATCTTTAATGCAGATGAATGCCAAATGATACACTTTCTTGGGAATCTAGATATATAAATATAGAAATATCCAGTTATTTTTGATGACGATACAGATTTTGAAAAGGCGTTTGACAAACTATCACTTTACAGACTAGTTCATAAATGTCTACCCCATAGGAATAAAGGGCCAGGAGAGTATGGTCGTGACAATAACTGAGAGACAGATAACAGAGAGTATTGGTGCCTGGTTGTTGTTCAGACTGAAGGGTGCTCTACTGCTGTCCACCTCAGGAGTCGGTGACAGCAGGACTACTTTTTATACATACATTCATCAACTACATTTGCGTATATACTGTATAATTTTATAGTTCATAGATGATACAACATGAAGAAGTGCAGTACACAATGAGGACAATAGTAATATACTGCAGGAGGTAATAGACTGACTGGTGAACATGAGAAAGTTTCAGAAGATCATCGGGAAAAGGAACAATGAATTAACACTATACAACTGATTCTAATTCCTGCCTTTCAATTTATCGCTTCACATTATTAACTGTTATGAATTTAGCTTTGGTGGAGCAGCTAAAAACAAAGAACGCGCTTGTGTTCATGTCTCGAGCGATAGAATTATAAAAGATTGATGGGGTACAGAGACGATTCACTAGGCTGATTATGGAGATGAGCAGGTTACCTTATGATGATAGATTGAGTAGACTGTGTCTTTACTCGTTGGAGTTCACAAGGATGAGGGGTTATCTGATAGAAACATTTATAATAACGAAAGGGTTAGATAAGATAGAGACAGAGAGGTTGTTTCCAGTTGTCAGCGAGGCTAGAACTAGGGGTCACAGCCTCAAAATACGGGGGAGCCAATTTAAAACCGAGTTGAGAAGGAATTTCTTATCCCAGAGGGTTGTGAATCAGTGGAATTCTCTGCAAAGGAAGCAGTTGAGGCAAGCTCATTGAATGTATTCAAATCACAGATAGATAGACTTTTAATCAACAAAGGAATTTAGGGTGATGGGGAGTGGGCGGGTAAGTGGAGCTGAGTCCACTGCCAGATCAACCATGATCTTTTTGAACGGCGGAGCAGGCTCGAGCGGCTAGATGACCTACTCCTGTTCCTAATTCTTATGTTCTTATGTTTTTAAGGATCACTGCTATAAATCATCTAAAAAGTACACCGAGTTGCTCGAGAATGTGCAAAGTGATTACCTGATATGTTACGAGATCTGAGGGGGTATATCGATCAGGAAATTTCGAAAAGGCCTGGATCTTTTCTTTACAAAAGGGAAGACGGAGGGAAGATCAGATTTTGTACTTTCTCAATATGAAAGGATTGGATAGAGTCGATGGAGACAAGATGTTTCCACTTGCGGGAGAGACCAAATCTCAGCGTCATAGATTTACGACAGACAAGGTCCAAGTCAGCATGGATTTGTGAAAGGGAAATTATGCTTGGCAAATCTTCTGGAAATTTTTGAGGATGTTTCCAGTTGAGTGGACAAGGGACAACCAGTTGATGTGGTGAATTTGGACTTTCAGAAGGCTTTCGACAAGGTCACACACAAGAGATTATTGTGCAAATTTAAAGCACATGGGATTGGGGGAAGTGTGCAAACTGGATTGAAAACTGGTTTGCAAACAGGAAGCAAAGTTTAGGAGTAAATGGGTACTTTTCAGAATGGCAGGCAGTGATTATTGGGGTACCGCAAGGTTCTGTGCTGGGGCCCCAGCTGTTTATATAGTACATTAATGATTTAGACGAGTGGATTTAAATGTAGTACCTCCAAGTATGCAGATGGCGCTAAGTTGGGTGGCAGTGTGAGCTATGAGGAGGAAGCTATGAGGCTGCAGTGTGACTTGGATAGGTTTGGTGAGTGAGCAAATGCATGGCAGATAAAGTATAATGTGGATAAATGTGAGGTTATCCACTTTGGTGGGAAAAACAGAGACAGACTATTATCTGAATGGTGACAGATTTGGAAAAGGGGAAGTGCAACGAGACCTGGGTGTCAAGGTACATCAGTCATTGAAGGTTGGCATGCACGTACAGCAGGCGGTTAAGAAAGCAAATGGCATGTTGGCCGTCATAGCTCGGGAATTTGAGTACAGGGGGAGGGAGATGTGAGGCGACACCTCGAGTATTGTGAACAGTTTTGATCTCCTAACATGAGGAAGAACATTCTTGCTATTGAGGGATTCCAGCGAAGCTTCACCAGACTGATTCCCAGGATTGACGGACTGACATATCAAGAATGACGAGATCAACTGGGTTTGTATTCACTGGATTTCAGAAGATTGAGAGCGGATCTCATAGAAACATTTAAACTTGTGTCGGGTTTATACAGGATAGATGCAGGAAGAATGTCCCCAATGTTGGTGAAGTCCAGAACCAGGGGTCACAGTCTAAGAATATCGGGTAAGCCATTTATGAGATAGAAACATAGAAACATAGAAAATAGGTGCAGGAGTACGCCATTCGGCCCTTCTCGCCTGAACCGCCATTCAATGAGTTCATGGCTGAACATGCAAATTCAGTACCCCATTCCTGCTTTCTCACCATACCCCTAGATCCCCCTAGTAGTAAGGAGTTCATCCAACCCATTTTTGAATATATTTAGTGAATTGGCCTCAACAACTTTCTGTGGTAGAGAATTCCACAGGTTCACCACTCTCTGGGTGAAGAGTTTTCGCCTCATCTCGGTCCTAAATGGCTTACCCCTTATCCTTCGACTGTGACCCCTGGTTCTGGACTTCCCCAACATTGGGAACATTCTTCCTGCATATAACCTGTCTGAACCCATCAGAACGTTTCTATGAGGTCCCCTCTCATTCTTCTGAACTCCAGTGAATACAAGCCCAGTTGATCCAGTCTTTCTTGACAGGTCAGTCCCGACATTCCGGGAATATGTCTGGCGAACCTTCCCTGCACTCCCTCAATAGCAAGAATGTCCTTCCTCAAGTTTGGAGACCAAAACTGTACACACTACTCCAGGTGTGGCCTCACCAAGGCTCTGTAAAACTGTAGCAACACCTCCCTGCCCCTGTCCGTAAATCCCCTCGCTATGAAGGCCAACATGCCATTTGCTTTCTTAACCGCCTGCTGTACCTGTATGCTAACCGTCAATGACTGATGTACCATGACACCCAGGTCGCGTTTCACCTCCCCTTTTCCGAATCTGTCATCATTCAGATAATAGTCTGCCTCTCTGTTATTACCATCAAAGTGGATAACCTCACATTTATCCACATTATACTTCATCTGCCATGCATTTGCCCACTCACCTAACCTATCCAAGTCAGTCTGCAGCCTCATAGCATCCTCCTTGCAGCTCACACTGCCACCCAACTTTGTGTCATCCGTAAAGTTGGAGATACTACATTTAATCCCCTCGTCTAAATCATCAATGCACCGTGTAAGCAGCTGGGGCCCCAGCGCAGAACCTTGCATTAACCCACTAGTCACTGCCTGCCATTCTGAAAAGTACGCATTTACACCTACACTTTGCTTCCTGTCTGACAACCAGTTCTCAATCCATGTCGGCTCACTACCCCCAATCCCATGTGCTTTAACTTTGCACATTAAGCTTTAGTGTTGGAACTTGTCGAAAACCTTCTGTCAGTCCAAATATACCACATCAACTGGTTCTCATTTGTCCACTCTACTGGAAACATACTCAAAAAATTCCAGAAGATGTGTCAAGCATGATTTCCCTTTCACAAATCCATGCTGACTTGGACCTATCATGTCACCTCTTTCCAAATGCGCTGTTATTACATCCTTAATAATTGATTCCATCATTTTACCCACTACTGAGGTGAGGCTGACCCGTCTATAATTCCCTGTTTTCTTTCTCCCTCTTTTTTAAAACGTGGGGTTACATTGGCTACCCTCCACTCGACAGGAACTGATCCAGATTCAATGGAATGTTGGAAAATGACTGTCAATGCATCCGCTATTTCCAAGGCCAACTCCTTAAGTACTCTGGGATGCAGTCCATCAGGCCCTGGGGATTTATCGGCCTTCAATCCCATCAATTTCCCCAACACAATTTCGCGACCTATAAGGAATTTCCTCACTTCCTCATCCTTACTAGACCCTCAGACCCCTTTTATATCCGGAAGGTTGTTTGTGTCCTCCTTAGTGAATACAGAACCAAAGTACTTTTTCAATTGGTCTGCCATTTTTTGTTCCCCGTTATGCCTTCTCCTGATTCTGACTGCAGGTGACCGACGTTTGTCTTTACTAACCTTTTTCTCTTTGCATATCTTAAGAAACATTTGCAATCCTTCTTAATGTTCCCTGCAAGCTTCTTCTCGTACTCCATTTTCCCTGCCCTAATCAAACCCTTTGTCCTCCTCTGCTGAGTTCTAAATTTCTCCCAGCCCCCGGCTTCGCTGCTACTTCTGGCCAATTTGTATGCCACTTCCTTGGCATTAATACTATCCCTGATTTCCCTTGATAGCCACGGTTGAACAACCTTCAATTTTTTTTACGCCTGACAGGAATGTACAATTGTTGTAGTTCATTCATGCGGTCTCTAAATGTCTGCCATTGACCATCCACAGTCAACCCCTCAAGTATCATTCGCCAATCTATGCTAGCCAATTCACGCCTCACAGCTTCAAAGTTACCCTTCTGTAAGTTCTGGACCATGGTCTCTGAATTAACTGTTTCATTCTACATCCTAATGCAGAATTCCACAATATTATGGTCACTCTTACCCAAGGGGCCTCGCACAACGAGATTGCCATTTAATCCTCTCTCTTTACACAACACCCAGTCTAAGATGGCCTCCCCCCTCGTTGCTTCCTCGACATATTGGTCTAGAAAACCATCCCTTATGCACTCCAGGAAATCCTCCTACACCTTATTGCTTCCAGTTTGGTTAGCCCAATGCATGTGCATATTAAAGTCACCTCTTATAACTGCTGCACATTTATTGCATGCACCCCTAATTTCCTATTTGATGCCCTCGCCAACATCACGACTACTGTTTGGAGATCTGTACACAACTCCCAAAAACCTTTTTTTGCCCTTTGGTGTTTGCAGCTCTACCCATATAGATTCCACATCATCCAAGCTAATGTCCTTCCTAACTATTGCATTAATCTCCTCGTTATGCAGCAATGCTATCGCACCTCCTTTTCCTTTTGTTCTATCCTTCTTGAATGTTGAATACCGCTGGATGTTGAGTTCCCATGATCATCCTGGAACAACGTCTCTGTAATCCCAATCACATCATAATTGTTAACACCTATTTGCATAGTTAATTCATCCATATATTACGGATACTACTTGCATTAATCGAGATGAGGACAAACTTCTTCACCCAGAGAGTGGTGAACTTGTGAAATTTTCTGCAATAGAAAGTTGTTGAGGCCAATTCACTAAATATAGCAAAAACGGTGTTAGATGTCGCCCTTACCATAAGGGGATCAAGGGGTATGGCGAAAAAGCAGGAATTGGGTACTGAAGTTGCATGTTCAGCCATGAACACATTGAATGGCGGTGCAGTCTCGAAGGGACTACTCCTGCACCTATTGTATTTTTTCTATGTTTCTATTCATAGATCCAACAGGGAATAGAGTGCATCTTAACACCGCCGCACAAAAGGAGGTGTTAGGAAAGAATCTTGGTCAAATATTTAGTTTTAAGAAGCCTCTTAAAGGAGGAGGAGAGTTAGAAAATAATAGATGTTTAGGGAGAGTATCGCAGAGCTTTTTGGGGCCCAGGCAGCTGAAGGAGGAGGAGAGTACGTGAGGTGGCGAGTTTTAGGGAGGGAATTCCAGAGCGTGGGGCCCAGGCAGCTGAAGGAGGAGGTGAGATCGCGAGGTGTAGAGGTTTAGGGAGGGAATTCCAGAGCGTGGGGCCGAGGCAGCTGAAGGAGGAGGTGAGATCGCGAGGTGTAGAGGTTTCAGGAGGGAATTCCAGAGCGTGAAGCCGAGGCAGCTGAAGGAGGAGGTGAGATCGCAAGGTGTAGAGGTTTAGGGAGGTAATTCCAGAGCATGGGGCCCAGGCAGCTGAAGGAGGAGCAGAGTTCAAGAGGTGGATAGGTTTACGAAGGGAATCCTGGAGTTTGTAGCCCAGCCAGATGTAGGCGGAGAGTTCGCGATGTGGATAGATTTAAGGAGGGATTCCCAGACCTTGGGGCCAAGGCAGTTGTAACATAGAAACATTGAAAATAGGTACAGGAGTAGGCCATTCGTCCTTTATAGCCTGCACCGCCATTCAATGAGTTCATGGCTGAAGGTGGAGGGGAGATCGCGAGGTGGAAAGGATTAGGGAGGAAATCCCAGTGCTTGGGACCCAAGCAGCAGAAAGCCCGTCTGCCTTTGATGGAGCAGCTAAAATCGGAAGTCTGCTGCTAAATATTACATTCCTGGACGGGAAACACTGGCACCCGCCTCTGGGCTGCGCTCAGTTGTTCTGATTATTGATTAATTGCATAATTGAGGTAACCGGATATATCACCGCGCTCTTCAACTGCTCTCTGAACTTGGACTTGGTCACCCCGTAAGTAAATGTGTTTGTGCAGCAACATAAATTCCGCAGCATAATTCCTGCTTGTGCAGAGATATATAAAGAACCATTGGTATCATAGCAACCTTCCCCGCAAATAATATAATATAAGACATCTGCAACGCATACCAGCCACAGCAGTATGAAGCTGCCGGATATGGTGAAGAGTAAAATCATAGACTTCCTCCTGCTCTGCAACTCTGGGTCACTGACATTCTCTCCCTTGCTATCACCCTCAGTCCTTTACGGACTCGGCTGACCAATAAATGTGCCTTAATGTCAGAGCGTTGAGCGACAAAATTAAACCGAATGGGAGTAGTGGGATTAAAACTGTATCAAACCAAATAAATCCCCCCCACCCCAACCTGGTTCAATAGACTAGGCTGCGATTGGGATACATAACCACGGCACATTGTCGATGATCATCCCGGCTGTAAGTGTCAAGTCGTTGGGAACGTATTTTGAACAGAGGAGAATGCCGGTTGTTGCCAGAACCACAACCGCAGATTTCCCAGTGCAAATTTTTGTTCTCAGATTCGGGCAAGAAATGGCCACAAATCGATCAAAGTTGAAAGTGACGGTGAACCAGGCAGAACAGTCTGTAGACGCACTGGAGAGGACAGCGATGACACTACACACAAGGGTAATATGCAGAAAACAGAGTGTGAAATAATACCAATTGATCTGCTTCAGTCTGACCTCAGAGATGACAACCAGTCGATCCGCCGCTACCATGGCCACCAGGTAGCGAGTGGTGCAGCTGGACAATCCGCACTTTCCCCGGGATAGGATCACCATCGCCACTAAATTCACTGCCATAAAGAGAAGAGAAAATAGTCCAAAAATTACTGAACAAACATATTCGGTGCCTGAGTGCAGGCAGTAAGGGCTGGATTGTAAAACTGAAATCTTTGGGTTTGTGGTCAGATCAGTCCTACTGTGCGCTGTCTCCGTTTCCTACGACGGACTGGATGTCCGAATGTCAATCTGACTGAATTCTAGTGTGTGCTACCAATCAGGGACAAAGGGCGTACACAGGGGATTTCAGGCTTCCCAACATCCAGAACTCCGTCTATCCTGTCTGCAATTCCACTCCCACACTTCCTTACACAGACCGCCTTCATAACCGACCCTGTAAATATCGGGACCCTTGTGCTTCTTGTCTGAAACTATGTTCCTTCCCCGTTCACATGCCCAGCGCCTACATAAGCCAGCCTTGTTAATATCTAGGCCTCATGATTTGAGCAAATTAAAAATATTGTAATAAATATGACTGAAAATTAACAATGATGAAAATAGTCAGCAGTTCAGGCAGCAACTATGGAGAGAAAAACAGAGTTTGCTTTTCATGTCGATATGATTTGGTCAGAAATGGAAGATATCAGAGATGAACAGCACTAATGCGATGATAGAGACAGAGAACATTGGGGTAGGATGAGGAGAGGAAACCGGGGAAAGTCTGATTGGCAGTTGGGCAAAATTTATTCAGTGACAAAAGTGATGAAGGTGCATTGCTAATGAGGCAATGAAATATATAGAAGTTGGCCCCAGAGTTGATGTCACAGTCTAAGGATAAGGGGTAAGCCATTTACGACCGAGATGAGGAGAAACGTCTTCCCCAGAGAGTGGTGAATCTGTGGAATTCGCTACCACAGAAAGTTGTTGAGGTCAATTCACTAAAAATATTCACAAAGGAGTTAGATGCAGTCCTTACTACTCGGGGGATCAAGGGGTATGTCGAGAAAGCAGGAATGGATTACTGAAGTTGCATGTTCAGCCATGAACTCATTGAAAGGCGGTGCAGGCTTGAAGGGCCGAATAGGCTCCTCCTGCACATATTCTCTCCGTTTCTATGTTTCTAAATGTTTGCAGCAGATCTGCGAGAGAGTGCAGCATGACAAATGTGACAGGGAAATGTGGTAAGACCACAGTGTGTGGCCCAGCCGTCCCTGCATCAGGAATCCCACCAGCTCCAGTCCCAGCCCACATATTCTCCACCCCAAGTTGTGTAGCCCAAGGGGCGAGTGCCAGGAATCCACAGATGCAGCCCATAACTGCTCCATCCCCAGAGGTTAGAGTGCAGCAATGCAACATCACCAGCACATGTCGTCCGAGAAAGCAGAAGCGGAGGTTATTAACTCCTGTTTTGAAACTCAGTGTTGACTCCGACAGGTAACAGAATGCCGCATCAAAAACATTGGTGCTGTTCCTCATTGAGTTTAATGAAGAAACTGGTTAGGAGGCTGAGAATAGAGTAGGAGCTGCAGCATATTGTACTCAGTTGCGAAAATTGTAGGAAGCTAAGAACGTTGTAGGAGGGTGAGAAGACTGAAGAATACCAAGAACTGAGTAACAGCATAGGGAGCCAGGAGCACTGAAGATGGCTGAGAAATGAGGAGAAGTGGAAGAGGCCAAGAACAGGTGAACAATGTTGGAAGCAGAGTACAGAGGAAAATGTAGGAGGCCGAGAACAGAGGAACAGTGTAGGAGGCGAATAACAGTGAAGGAGGCCGAGAACAGATGGACTGTGTAGGAGGCCAATTACTGTGAAAGAGGCCGAGAACAGAAGAACAAAGTAGGAGGCCAATTACAGTGAAGGAGGCTGAGAACAGAGGAACAGAGTAGGAGGCCAGTTAAGGTGAAGGATGCCGAGAACAGAGGAACAGAATGGGAGGCCAATAACTGTGAATGAGGCCGAGAACAAAGGAACAGTGTAGGAGGTCAATAACAGTAAAGGAGGCTGAGAACAGAGCTACAGTGTCGGAGAACAATCACAGTGATTTAGGCTGAGAACAGAGGAACAGTGCAGCAGGCCAATAAGAGTGAAGGAGGATGAGAACAGAGCTAAAGTGTAGGAGGACAACAACAGTGAAGGAGGCCGAGAACAGAGGAACGGAGTAGGAGGCTAATAACAGTGAAGCAGGCCGAGAACAGAGGGACAGTGAAGGAGGCAAGTACGGTGAAGAAGGCCGAGAACATAGAAACCGTGTAGGAAGCCAATTGGTTGAATGGCGCCGAGAAATGATGAACAGTGCATGAGGACAGAATGGTGCACGAAGCTGAGAAAGGAGGGACAGTGTATGTGGCAGAGAACCGTGCAGAAGGCTCGGAACAGAGTAAAAGCGCAGGACAACCCTAACAGAGGAACAGCGTCGGAAATAGAGAACAGATAAACAGTGTAGCGGACCGTGAACAACAATACAGTGAAGGAGGCCGAGAACAGAGACACAAACCTGGGAGCGGAATGTAAAATTAAATTGGCAAGTGAGCTGAAGCTCAGTGTGACGCTGGTGGATTGAACAGAGGCGTTCAGCAAAGCAATCACCAAATCTGTGTTTCGTCCTCCCCACTGCATAGGAGACTGCATCCTGATCAGCCAATACAGGACACCAAATTGCAAGATGTAAAAGTCTATCACTGATTCTTGTGCAAGGAAATTTTGGGGCCATGGCTTTTGGGATGGAAAGGGGGTAAAGGCACGTATTGCATCTCCTGTGCTTGCAAAGCGAGTTGCTGTTTAAGGGGCGGATGTGTTGGGAGTGATGGAATAGTGAACAATTTGTCGCGGGGGCAAGGGAGCGCAGGGGAAGATAGGTTTGGTACTGGCCTTAGCTGTATGTGGCGAAAATGTGACAGGACAATTAGTTGATTGTGCAGGTGGGCGGGGTGGAAGGTGAGGTCAAATGCAAAGCCTATACCGTTCTTAATGCGAAGGTGATGGCAGCAATGCAGGATTGACAGAGTCGCGGGCATTGTCCAGCAGAGAGGAGGTGAGTCCTTGGATGAGAAGTATTAAGGCTTTTCAGATGCAAAGAAACATAGAAACATAGAAAATAGATGCAGTGGTAGGACATTCGGCCCTTCGAGCTTGCACTGCTATTCAATGAGTTCATGACTGAACATGCAACTTCATTACCCCATTACTGCTTTCTCGCCATACCCCTTGATCCCCCGAGTAGGAGTTCTGCCTTTAGCATGCTTTCAGCCAGTGTGCTGCAGACACCCACAACCCTCTGCGTAAAAGAGTTTCCCCTCAAATTCCCTCTGAACCATCTACCAATTATATTAAATTTATCCCTTGGTAGTTGACGCCTTTTCGGTGGGAAATATGACGTTTCTTTCCATTATATCGAGGCCCATCATAATTTTATACACCTCAATGATGTCTCCCCTATTCTCGTCTGTTCCAAAGAACATAAATCCAGCCTATCCAATCTGTTCTCATTGCTTAAATTCTCCAATTCCGCCAATATCATCGTAAAGCTCCGCTGTGCCCTCTCAGGGCACTTATGTATTTCTTGTAATGTAGTTACCTCAATGCACACAGTAATCCAGCTGTGGCCAAACCAGTGTTTTATACTATTTTAGCATAATCCCCCTGATCTTTTATTTTTTAGCATAATCCCCCTGATCTTTTATTATGTGCCTCGGCCAACATCGGCATGCATGCCGTATGCCTTATAACCACCGTATCTAACCAGCGTGCTACTTTCAGGGATCTGTGGACAATCCCTCCAGCTCCATTTCCTCATCTGCACTTCCCAGTATCCTACCATTTCATGTGTAATCCATTTCCTTATTAGCACTCGCGAAATGCAATTCCTCACACATCTAAAGAAAAATTCAATTTGTCACTACACTGCGACACATGCTCTCAACTGAATATTGCACTTCGAGAGACACTGCTAAGTTTGTGATCGTGGACCTCGAAATCGTGGTCGAGGATCCACGTTGCCATTGCGGGCCCATTTCTCTGCAAAATGTCTTGGTTATCATGTATGTTTATTCAAAATGGATTGAAAGTTTAATATTTTCTGTAAGCATGTCCACCACCACCATCGAAATCCGATGAGCCATGTGTGCAACACACGGCCTACCTAATGTATTAGACAGCGACGATGGGCCATGTTTCACCAGGGCTGAATTCAACGAATTCATGATGCGCAATGGGATCAAGCACGTCTGATCTGCTTCATTCATATGCCCGCATCCAAAGAGAATAGGAAGTTCAGACCATCAAGCAAGGTTTGAAACACGTGTCGCAAGGCTCCTTAAAGACCAGACCATCCTGGTCCCTGCTCAGCTAACGCACCAGAACCCTGTCGCTCACATGGGTTCCCCCAGCAGAGCTGCGCCCGAAAAGGGCGCTCAAAACTAGGTCCTACCTTGTGCACCCTGATGCCTGGTCTCCATGATCAAGTAGAGGGCCGGTGATACCAAAAAATGTATGTATCATGATCGCGCAAATTTATCACGCGATATTGGAGTCAATGATCTTGTGTTTGTCGTCAATTCTAGACATGGTCCCAAACGGCTCGCTGTCATGGTCATAGCCAAAGAAGGGAGTAGGGTTTTTCACATCAAATTGGCCATTGGACTATCATGCAGAAAATATTTGGACCAAATCGAATTTCGGTTCGCTAACAGCTACGAGCAACCCGAAGTGGACACCACATACTTTGACACGCCAAACTAAATGCAAAAACGTACATAGATATGTGAAGAGAAAAAGATTAGTGAAGCCAAACGTAGGTCCCTCGTCGTCAGAATCAGATGAATTTAAAATGGGTAACAAAGAAATGGCAGTCCCATTGAACAAATACTTTGATTCTGCTTTCAGGAAGGAAGACACAAATAACCTTAAGGAAATATTGGGGACAGAGTGTCTCGTGAGAAGGAGGAACTGAATGAAATCCATATTAGTCAGGACATTGTATTGGGGAAATTGACGGGACTGAAGGCCACTAATGCCCTGGGGCCTGATAGCTTGTGTTCCAAAGTATGTAAGGAAGTGGCCCGAGAAATAAAGGATGCATTGGTGATCATTGTCCAAAAGTCTATCGACTCTGGATCACATCGTATGGACTGGAGGGTAACTAATGTAACACCACTTTTTTAAAAAAGTCGAGAGAGAGAAAACGGGGAATTACAGACCCGTTAGCCTGACATCAATAGTGGGAAAAATGTTGCCATCAGTTCCTAAAGTTGAAAGAGCAGAGTTTTTGGACAGCAGTGACAGGATCAGGCCAAGTCAGCATGGATTTATGAAAGCGAAATCATGCATGATAAATCTTCTTGAATTTTTTGAGGAAGTAACTATTTGAGTGGACAAGGGAGAACCAGTGGATGTGGTATATTTGGAATTTCTAAAGGCTTTTGACAAGGTATCACACAAGGGATTTGTGTGCAAAATTCATGAACATTATTTTGGGAGTATTGCTGTGGATAGATAACTGGTTAGTAGACAGGAAGCAAAGAGTTGGGTTAAACGGATCATTTTTAGAATGGCAGGCAGTGACGAGTGGGCTGCAGCAGGACTCAGTATTGGGACTCGAGCAATTGCAATAAACATCAATGATGCAGATCAAGGAATTGGATGTAATATCTGAAAATTTGCAGATGACACGAAGCTGAGTGGCGGTGTGAGCTGCAAGGAGGATGCTAAGAGGCTGCTTGGTGATTTGGACAGGTAAGGTGAGTGGGCAAATGCATGGCAGATGCAGAGTAATTGGGAAAAATCTGAGGTTGTCCACTTTGGTGGCAAAAACATGAAGGCAGAATTTAGCTGAATGGCGGCAGATTCGGCAAAGAGAAGGTGCACCAATAGCTAGTTACCATGCTACATCAGTCATTGAAGGATGGCATGCAGGTGCAGCAGGCAGTGAAGCAGGCAAATGGCATGTTGGCCATTCATAGCCAGGGGTTTTGAGTAGTGGGGCAGGGATGTCTTACTCCAGTTACACAGGGCCTCGGTAAGGCCTCACTTGTAATACCGTGTTCAGTTTTGTTGGCCTAATCTGAGGAAGGAAGTATTTGGTATTTAGGGAGTGCAGCGACGGTTCACCAGACTGATTCTCGGGATGGCAGTTCTGACAAATTAGGATAGACTGGATCGACTGGTCCTGTATTCACTTGAGTTTAGAAGAATGAGAGAGGATCTGATAGAAACATACAAAATTCCTACGGGATTGGACTGATTAGATGCAGGAAGAATGAACCCGATGTTGGGGGAGTCTAGAACCAGAGGTCACAGTCTGAGGATAATTTGCAAGCCAGCTAGGACCGAGATGAGGAGAAACTTCTTCATTCAGAGAGTTGTTAACGTGTGGACTTCTCCACCGCAGAGGTTTATTGAGGGCAGTCCGTTAAATATATTCAAGAAGGAATTAGATGTGGCCCTTATGCGAAAAGGGATCAAGGGGTATGGAGAGAAAGCAGGAAAGAGGTACTAAGTTGAAAATTTAGCCATGATCTTATTGAATGGTGGTGTCGGCACGAAGGGCCGATTAGCCCATTCCTTCACTGATTTTCTATGTTTGTATCCATCAATAAATCCACGTCTTTCTTTTATAAAATCTATGCAGCACGAGCTCCAAGGCAAATAAATCCTTCTAAAGATAAGGAATGGCGAAATTTGATTGAAGGGATGGTTCTTACTATTTAAGATGATGATTTCCAGCATGCGTTTGAGAAGATTCCACACAAGGAAAAGTTGGAAAAAAAAACAACTCTGAGGCAATGTGTGAACATGGGCAAGGAATTGGGAGGAGGGATACTCGCGTTGTTCCCCAATTGGCAGACTGTGAACAGTCGTGTCCATCAGTGATCTGTATGAGTGCCTCAGATTTTCATTCTAAATAAAATGATTTAGAAGAAGGAATAGTGAATCATATTACCATGGTTACACTAAGTTGGTGGCAAACAAATTAATGAGAAAGGAAGCAGATTCTTTCAAAGGGACAATGATTTAGTGGGCAAAACGTAAGGCATCTGATTCACAAGATTGGGAGTGAATGCGGAAAATCGGGGAGTTTAATGACACTTTGTAAACGAGTTCAATAAAATATATGTTCTGAGCATTTTCGGTCAGAGAAATATTTGTGAAAGAAATGTTTTTCAGCAAGTGGGATGGAGCATTTCAACTTGCCGCTGAACACTTCTCTGTGGGCGCTGACGGCAGCAAAAGTGTCTGAAGTGTAACGGTTATCACGTTAGCGTCACACGCAAAAGATGTCCGGTTCAAGCAAAGGCAGTAATATTAATTTAAAGAACACATTTGCTGTGAATTAAAATTTAACATAAGTGACCCCTGGTTCCTTATCGAATGAGCAATGACCATTAATAACAGTCTCCTCAAATACAGAGTGTGTATCAGGTAAGGGATAAAAATTAGTCAACAATTAAATGTTCCCAAATTATTAAAGTCTAGTTATTGAAGTATCCATTGTCCCTCAGTAACTATGTTAGCATCTATTTCATTCTGCTAAACAAAGCTATTGGTAAAACAATAGTGATTAATCTCCCCCCCCACCACGCCGCCCTCACCCCACACACTGACAGTATAATTTATTGCATGTCATTATTTTTTTAAATTGTGAACTTAGTGTGTTGCTTTCCGAATCCTGGCTCCCTCTGTGAACGCTGAACACCCAAATGACCAGGAAACACATTGAAGAGTTTATCACAATTGATTAAATTTCTTATGTTTTTTCTTGTAGTTTTTGAGCTCTTTGTTCTTTTTTGCTCACAATTCCGCATGTTACCGTGATGAAATATAAACAAAATACAATTTCTCCCAGCCCCGCCTCGTCTAATACCGGCAAATGTAAGCATCTCTACCCCAGTTCCAGAGCTCAGAGGGTTAAATTTCATTCCTGGGATGCACGTTACCGGATCCGGGAACTACATACCCAAACACCGTGCTCAGGCTCCGGAAAATCCTGGGGGGAGAAAATCCCGCTCACGGGGCCAACCAGGAGCATGGAATAACCGCCCATACTGAAAGGTTCTACATGTGCAAGTGATAAGCTGAAATTATCGCCCTTTTCAGTCAGGATGGCCGAGCGGTCAAAGGCGCTGCGTTTTATTCACAGTCTTCTCTGGAGGCGTGTGGACGAATCCCACTTTTGATATTCATTAGTTTTAATTGGATGCAGCCGGTTCACTGATTGGCTCTCCATTGTGAGATCCCCACTTGCTGATTGGTTCCCTTGGAGGAAATACCACACCTTGAAATTTCTCTTGAATTTTAAAATGCCAATGCGCAGCTGAATTTTGCACATTGTGAGATGATCCATTGGCCTTCTGAAGTCAGAATGAACACATAGCTCAGACAGCCGATGTCCCTCCTTACCCAGCGCAAGTGCGTCCCTCCCGCAGTCGTCGAGGTCCCTTACCGAAGTGCAAATTCATCCTTCCCCAGCCTAAGACTGTGAGCCAAGCACAAGTGCATGATCTTAACCTCCCTACCACCACCACAATCCCCTCCCCCACCCCGCCCCACACCCCCGCACGCCGAAAGATATGTGTAGTTTGTTAACGGTTCTTTTGGTATCAAGTGTCGTGACTTCTGGATTTCTTCCACTCCAACTATGTGGGTTGGGTATAAAGTGGGCTGGAAGATCATGGTTTGTCTTCCCCGAGTTGCCAGCCTCCCAACCCCAAACCATGCTCTCTGGACAAAAATAATCTCGCTCTCTCCCTCGCCGCAAAATCTCTCTCACTCTCTCTCTACCCGTTCCGCCAACAACCAGGCTCTGTCGATCCTCCCTACGCGAAGCTCACTCTTCAACCGACCCCCAACAACCAGGCTCTCTCTCCACCCCCCGACCCCCCAAGAAAGATTATCACCAACATAGGCAGTCTCTCTTAATTGAGCAAGACTTGCTTGCACACAAAAGTGAGTTCTGAGGTGACTGGACAGTCTAATACGAGAATAACACTCTCTGTCTCAGGTGCGACAGGATGGGTGTGGAATCTGGTTTGCAAAGCGTTTCTTCCACTGCTTGTGTTTGTTTACTGCATGCTCTCTATGACGTGACTCGATATACACAGTACCCTCCCGAATGCTCTTCATCCACTTCGGGGAGTCTTTGGCCAGGGATTCGCATCTGCCTGTGGCGATGTTGCATTTTATCAAGGAGGCTTTGAAGGTGTCTTTCAACGTTTCCTCTGCCCACCAGCGGCTCCATTGCCTTGTAGGAGATCAGATTAGAGCGCATGCTTTGGGAGTCTAGTGACAAACATGCGCACAACGTTGCCCATCTAATTGAGCTGGTCAAGAGTGGTCAGTGCATCGATGCTGGTGATGTTGGCCTTAACGAGGACACGAATGTTGTTCCGTCTGTCCATCCAGATGATTTGCACAATCTTGCGGAGACAACGCTGGTCTTATTTCTGCAGCGATTTGAGATGTCTACGATATATGTTCCACGTCGCTGAGCCATACAGGAGGGCGGGGAACACTAAAGACCTGTAGACCATATGCTTATTGCCAGAGTTGAGGACCTGATCTTCGAACACTGCGTTGACGCACTGGAGTTAGTGTTGAACCTCATCGTCGATGTCTGCCCTTGATGATAATAGGTCCTCGAGGTATGGAAAATGATCCACTTTGTCCAAGGCCATGCCGTGAATTGTAATGACAGTGTGGCAGCGCTGTGTGGTGGGCTGATATTGGTGGAGGTCATTTGTCTTACGGTTGTGTAGTGTAAGGCCCAAGCTTTCATATGGCTCGTTGAAGATGTTGACTATGACATGGAGTTCAGCCTCTTAATGTGTGAAGACACAAGCTTGGTGCACTTACTGCAGCTCGCCAACAGAGAATGCGATAGTCTTGAATCTGGCCTGCAAGCGACGAATGTTGAACAGGTTCCCACTGGTGATATAGCTTACTTCAACTCCAGAAGGGAGCTTGTTGAGTGTGAGGTGGAGCACTGCAGCGATTAAGATCAAGAAGAGGGTTGGAGCGATGACGCAGCCCTGTTGAACCCGGTCCGAATATGGATTCTGGCTCTGTGGATCCCTTGTTCAGTATCACGGCAAGCATGTCGTCGTGGAGCATGCAGAGGATGGTGAGAAACTTATGGGGGCAGCCGAAACAGAAGAGGACGATCCATAGTCCCTTGTGGTTAAGAGTGTCAAATGCCTTTCAAAAGTCAAAAAAATCCATGTACAAGGGTTGGTGCTGATCCTTGGTTATCCATGGCTGGTTTTCCCTTCTCTTACCACCCTTCTTTTGCACTGGAATATTTTTTTGTTGAACACTATGAAAGAGTTCCTTAATAGTCCTCCAGAGTTCCTCAGTTGTGCCACCGTTTAGTCTGTGTTTCCAGTCGACTTTTGCAAACTCTGTCCTCATCCCACTGTAATCACCCTTTGTTAAGCATAGTACGCACGTTTGAGACACTACTTCCTCAGCCTCAATCTGTATTACAAATTCAACCATACGGTGATCACTTATTCCGAGAGGATCATTTTCTCGGAGATCGTTTATTATTCCTGTCCCATTACACAGGACTAGATATAAGATAGCTTGCTGCCATGTAGGTTCTGTAACCTACTGTTCTAAGAAACAATCCTGTATTCATTCTATGAATTCCTTCTCAAGGCTCCCCCGTGCGATTTGATTTGACCAATCGATATGTAGGTTATAATCCCCCATGTTTACTGCGGTTCCTTTTTCAAATGCCTCCATTATTCCCTTGATTATCGCCCGCCCCACCGTGAAGTTATTGTTTGGGGGCCTATAAACTACGCCCACCAGTGTCTTTTTCCCCTTACTATCTCTAATCTCCACCCACAATGATTTAACATTTTGTTCATTCGAGCCAATATCATCTCTTACAACGGACCATGTTATCATCCTTTATGAACAGAGCTACCCCATCTCCTTCCCTTGTTGTCTATCTTTCCTAATTGTCACATACCCCTCGATGTTTAATTCCCAGTCTTGGCCACCCTGCAACCACGTTTCTGAAATGGCCACCAAATCATACCCATTTTTCATGATTTGTGCCGTCAAATCATTTACTTTATTTCGAATGCTGCGTGCGTTTCGGTAGAGTGTTTTAATACTAGTTTTTAAAACATGATTTTTAGTTTTGACCCCTCTTGCAGCCCCTTTATATTCATACATGTCATATCACCTTGTGGTTTACACTTACCCCAGTGCTACTCTGCTCTGTCGCCTCCTACCTTTTGCATTTTTTCTTGTGCTCTTGTTCATCTGAGCTCTCACCCACTCTAACGAGCTCAGCGCCGGCTCATGTGTTCCGAATGCTCATTGTATTGAGGCACCGAGCTTTCATGCTTGCCTTTTTATTACACTTTAACCCTATAGAATGATGCTGTACAGTGGCCCTTTTTTTTCGCCTTGGGTTTCTCCACGCTCCACTTTTACTCATCATCTTTCTGTATTTTGCTTCTGTCTCAATTTTGTTTCCCTCTCTCTCCCTGCATTGGTTCCCATCTCCTTGCCTTATTAGTTTAACTCCTCCACAACAGCACGAGCAAACACTCCCCCAAGGACATTGGTTCTTGTCCTGCCCAATTGCAGACCGTCCGGTTTGTACTGGCCTCACCTCTCCCAAAACCGGTTCCAATGCCCCAGGAATTTGAATCCCACCCGACTGCACCACTGCTCATTCAACGTATTTTTCTGAGCCATCCTGCGAATCCGACTCTGACTAGCTCGTGGCGGCGGTAGCAATCCCGAGATTCCTATTTTGAGGTCCTACTTTTTAATTCAGCTCCGAGCTCCTTAAATTAATCTTGCAGGACCTCATCCCTTTTTTTATCTGTATCAATGGTACCAATGTGCACCACGACAACTGGCTGTTCACCCTCCCTATGCAGAAATCCCTGCACCCTCTCGGGGTAATCCTTGACCCTTGCACCAGGGAGGCAACCTAAAAACCTGGAGTCTCGGTTGCGGCCGCAGAAATGCATGTCTATTCCCCTTACCGTTGATTTCCCCATTCACTATCGCTCTCCCACTCTTTTTCCTGTCCTCCTGTGCAGCAGAGCCAGCCACGGTGCGATGAACTTGGCTGCTGCTGCCCTCCTCTGACGAGGCATCCCCCTCAACAGTACTCAGAGCGGTGTATCTGTTTTGCAGGGGGATGACCGCAGGGAACCCATGCACTACCTTCCTTGCATTGCTCTTCCTGCTGGTCTTCCATTCCCTATCTGGCTGTGGACCCTTCACCTGCGGTAAGACCAACTCGCTACACGTACTACTCGCGTCATTCTCAGCATTGTGCATGCTCCAGAGTAAACCCACCCGAAGCTACAGTTCCCCAACGCGGACCGTCAGGAGCTGGAGGCGGATGCACTTTACGCACAATTAGTCATCAGGGACACCGGAAGTGTCCCTGAGTTTCCACATGGTACAGGAGGAGCATATCACGTGAACGAGCTCACCTTCCATGACTACACCCTAAGATACACTGAAATTGGCGACATCAATGCTGACGTTTACTCACTGTTAAAGAAGAGAAAAAAGAAAATCTACTCACCAATAACTTACCCCCCTGGCTATGACGTCACCGTTCTATTTCTTTCTACTTCTTTTTTGCCTTCTCCCTGTCGCTGCCCGAACTCCTGAACTCGCGGGCTTTTTATAGGCCTCCGACACCGGACTGTCGCCTCCTCCTCTATGCTGCCCGAACTCCTGAAATCGCGGCCTGGATAACCTCTTGTAACCCGGCAGCTATAATGGTAAGTATTGCAGGGAAGCGAATACGACCAGGTTGATCTCCTGGATTTTTCAGATCACCTGGATGTATCGGAGAGTAATTTTCCCAGAATTGGCCTGGTTTCTAACTTGTTTTTGTATCTTCCGGGGATCCCATTTCTCCGGTTGGGTTGGAGTTTAGAATGTTTCAGTGTAAGGGGTTTTGCAATTGTGTGGTGTGGACTGGTTGGACTGGTGCTCTTTGCATTCCCGCCATTGTTCATATGTTTATAGAGAACTTTGAGGGCTGCTGACTGAGGGCCGTGTGGCTTTTATTTGGCCAGCATGGTGACGCTGGGCCACAACGGCCTACTTCTGCGCTTTAATTTCTATGTTTGTATGTTTCTCCAACCAGGCTCGCTCCCTGCCCCCATGCCCAACTACCAGGCACTCTCCCCCCGCAAGAACCATGCTCCCATTTCCTGCACCCGCGAGAGAAGCAGGATCTCTCTACCCGCCCTCCCCCGACAACTAGGCTCAATCTCCCCGCCTCCCAACAACCAGGCTCGCTCTCCTCAACCCACAACAACCTGGCTCTATTTGCCCCCTGCCCAACTTTAAGGTTCTCGCTCCAGGCTCTCACTCTAAACAAGCAGTCTCTCTCTTGCTCCTCCCCAATACACCAACAACCACGTTCTAGCTGTTCAATAAGTACGGAGGGGTTTGAAGTCTTCAGCGAGAGACGGCACAGCGCCATATTCTCAAGGGCAATTAGGGATGGATAACAAATGTCCAGATTCCATGCACATCGAAACATAGAAACATAGAAAATAGGTGCAGGAGTAGTCCATTAGACCCTTCGAGCCTGCCGACCATTCATTAAGGACATGACGGATCATTAACCTTACTACCCCTTTCCTGCTTTCTCTCCATATGCCTTGATCCCTTTAGCTGCAAAGGACGGAAAACGTTCGTGGGAGTTGTGTACAGTCCAACAAACAATAGTAGTGAGGTTGGGGACAGCATCAAACAAGAAGTAAGGGATGTGTGCAATGAAGGTACTGCAGTTATCATGGACGACGTTAATCTTCATATTGATTGGGCTAACCAAGCTGGTAGCAGTGCGGTGGAGGAGGATTTCCATGAGTGTATTCGGGATGGTTTTCGAGAACAATATGTCGTGGAAACAACTAGAGAGCTGGCCATCCTCGAGTGGGTGATGTGTAATGAGAAGGGACTAATTATCAATCTTGTTGTGCGAGGTCCCTTGGGTGACCATAATATCGAAGAATTGTTTATTAAGATGGAGAGTGTCACAGTTAATTCGGAAACTAGGGTCCTGAAATTAAGCCAATGTAACTTTGACTGTATGAGGCGTGAATTGGCTAGAATAGCCAGGCAAATGATACCTAAAGGGTTGACGGTGGATAAGCAATGGCAAACATTTAAAGATCACATGGGTGAACTTCAGCAATTGTACATCCTTGTCCATAGTCAAAATAAAACGGGGAACGTGGCTCAACCGTGGCTAACAAGGGAAATAAGGATAGTGTTAAAGCCAAGGAAGAGGCAAATACATTGGCTCAAAAAAGCAACAAACCTGAGGACTGGGAGAAATTTAGAATTCAACAGAGGAGGAGGTAGGGTTTAATTAAAATGGAAAATAAAGTACGAGAGGAAGCTTGCAGGGAACATAAAGACTGACTGCAAAAGTTTCTATAAATATGTGAAGAGAAAACGATTATTGACGATAAACGTAGGTCTCTTGCAGTCAGTTTCAGGTGAATTTATAATGGGGAACAGAGAAATGGCAGGCCAATTGAACAAACACTTCGTTTCTGTCTTCACGAAGGAAGATACGAGTGTACTAGGGGACAGTTCGTCTAGTGAGAAGGAGGAACTGAAGGATATCCTTATTGGGTGGGAAATTGTGTTGGTAAAAGTGATGGTATTGACGGCCGATAAATCCCCGGGGCCAGACATTCTGCATCCCAGAGTACGTAAGGAATGGCCCTAGAAATAATTGATGCATTGGTGATCATTTCCCAACAGACTATCGATTCTGGATCGGTTCCTATGGACTGGAGGGTAGCTATTGTAAAACCACTTATACACAAAGGAGGGAGAGAGAAAACGGGTAGTTAACGACCGGTTAGCCTGACTTCAGTTGTGGGGAAAATATTGGAATCAATCATTAAGGATGAAATAGCAGCGCATTTTGAAAGCAGTGACAGGATCGGTCAAAGTCAGCATGGATTTATGAAAAGGAAATCATGCTTGATGAATCTTCTGGAAGTTTTTGAGAATGTAACTAGCAAACTGGACAAGGGAGAACCAGTGGATGTGGTGTATTTGGGCTTTCGACAAGGTCCTGCACAAGAGATTGATGTGCAAAATCAAAGTGCATGATATTGGGTGTAATGTACTGACGTGGATAGAGAACTGGTTGGTAGCCAGGAAGCTGAGAGTCGGGATAAGCGGGTAATTTTCAGAATGGCACAAAGTGACTGGTGGAGTGCCGCAGGGTTCAGTGCTGGGACCCCAACTGTTAACAATATACATTAACAATGTTTATGAAGGAATTGAGTTTAATATCTCCAAATTTGCGGATTACACGAAACTGGGTGGCGGTGTGAGCTGTGAGGAGGACGCTAATAGGCTAGAGGGTGACTTGGACAGGTTAGTTGAGTGGGCAAATGCATGATAGATGCAGTATAATGTGGATAAATGTCAGGTTATCCATTTTGGGGGCAAAAACACGAAGGCAGAATATTATCACAATGGTGGCAGATTAGGAAAAGGGTGGGTGCAACGAGACCTGGGTGTCATGGTTCATCAGTCACTGAAAGTGGGTATGCAGGAACAGCAGGCGGTGAAGAAGGCAAATGGTATCTTTGCATTCAAAGCTAGGGGATTTGAGACTCAGAGCACGGAGGTCTTACTGCCGGTGTACAGGGCCGTACTGACGGCTCACCTGGAATATTGTGTTCTGTTTTGGTCTCCGAATAAGAACATAAGAATATAAGAATTAGGAACAGGAGTAGGCCATCTAGTCCCTCGAGCCTGCTGCGCCATTCAAAAAGATTATGGCTGATCTGGCCGTGGACTCAGCTCCACTTACCCGACCGCTCCCCAAAACCCATAATTCCCTTATTGGTTAAAAATCTATCTATCTGTGATTTGAATACATTCAATGAGCTGGCCTCAACTGCTTCCTTGGGCAGAGAATTCCACAGATTCACAACCCTCTGGGAGAAGAAATTACTTCTCAACAGAAGGCATGTAATCGGGGTGAATATTAACAAACTCATCACACACGGTGTGCACTGGGCTCCATGAATGAGGCCCGTGATCAGGCTAAATATTAACACACTCACTCACACACGGTCCTGACTGGGCTCCATGAATGAGGCCTGTGATCAGGTTGAATATTAACACACTCACTCACACCCTGTCTGCACTGGGCTCCCTGTGTGAGGCCTGTAGTCAGGGTGAATATTAACACACTCACTCATACACTGTCTACACTGGGCTCCGTGTGTGAGGCCTGAATGTGAAATTATGTCGGGAAGCACCGCCACCGCCATCATTGAAAGCCTGAAGGTCATGTTTGCCACCCACGGTCTGCCTGACATACTGGTCAGATACAACGGGCCATGTTTCACCAGTGCCGATTTTAAAGAATTCATGAGTTGAAGTGGGATCAAACATGTCACGTCGATCGGTTGAAACGAGCCTCCAAAAGGGCAGACAGAGTGGCCAGTACAAACAATCAAACAGAGCCTTAAACGAGTCACAGAATCCACACTCCAAACGTGTCTGCCCCGAGTACTGCTCAGCTACGGCAAGAGACACACTCACTCACATGTGTGCCCCCGGCTGTGCTACTCATGAAAAGTACATTTAGAACGAGACATTCGTTGTTTCACCCCAACCTACATGATTAGGTAGAGATAATTCCATAGATTTCCATAGATTTACAACCCTCTGAAAGAAGAAATTCCTCCTCATCTCACTTATTCAGGGACTATGTCCTCTAATTTTATTTAACTATTTGAGTGGAAATAACCTCCTGGCATTCAACTTGACAATCACCGTCATTGTATTATAAGTTTCAATGTGATCACCTCTCATTCTTCTGAACACCAATGTGTATAGGAACAATCTACAGAACCTATCTAAATCAGCAATAACTCATCTCCGGAATCAACAGGCTGTACCTTCTCTGAACATGCCAATTGCAAGTATATCCTTCATTAAATGTGAAGACTGCAACTATAGGCAGTCGTCTCGGTATGGCCTTACCAATACCCTCCAAATTTGCAGCAGGACCTCTCTGCTTTTATATGTTATCCTCCTTGCAATAAAGAATAGCATTCCATTTGCCTTCGTGATTACTTGTTTTACCTGCACACTAACTGTTTGTGTTTCATGGACAAGGACCCCAGTTCCCCCTGCACTGCAGCATTATGCAATTTCTCTGAATTTAAATTATCATTTGTTTTTCTATTTTTTCTGCCAGAGTTGATAAGATCACATTTACCCACATTATACACCCATCTGCCATTAATTAGTGCCCTCATCAGAATTTGCTTTCCCTCTCATCTGTCCATCATCAGCACAATTAGCTACATTACACTCGGTCCCTTCATACGAATCATTAATACAAATTGTACATAGTTGACGACCCGCACAGATCCTTGCGGCACCTCATAAGTCACAGTTTGCCAACAGGAAAATGAACCATATGTCCCGACTCCCTGTTTTCTGTTAGTTTGCCAAACCTCTCTCCATGCTAATATATTACCCACAACCCAGTGAGCTTCTACCTTGTACAGTAACCTCTTATGTGGCATCTTATCGAATGCCTCATGGAAATCCAAATAAAGCACATCCACTGCTCCCCCCTTATCCACCCTGCTCGTTACAACGTCAAAGAACTCGAGCAATTTGTCAAACATGAATTCACTTTCATAAATCCATGCTCACTGTGCTTGATCAAATTATGCTTTTCCAAATATCCCACTATAGCTTTCTTAACAATGGACTCCAGCATTTTCACAACGATAGATGTTAAGCTAACTGGTCCCTGGTTTCCTGTTTATTAGCTGCATTCTTTCTGAGTAGGGGCGTTAAATTTGTGCGGTTTTCCAATCCACTGGGACAACCCTAGAATCAAATGCATGTTGGTAGATTTCAATCAGTGCATCCACTATCCATGCAGCTCCATCTTTTCACACCCTAGGATTTAGCAAACAAGTTCAGGGGACTTGTCTACCTTTACTCCCCTTATTTTACTGAGAACTACTTCATTTGAGATAATGATTGCATTCAGTTCTTCCTTCCATATAGCCCCATAGCCCCATAATTATCCACCATTAGGACAGTCTTACTTTCTGCTACCTTGAAGACCGATACAATAAATTGGTTCAACATCTCTGCCATTTCGCTGTTCTCCATTATTAATTCCCCATTCTCATCCTCCAGGGGACCAACTTCTACATGAGCCAGTAATTTTCTTTTTCTATACCTGTACAAACTCTTACTATCTCTTTTTATATTTCTTACAGAGGGTTGTAATTCTATGGAATTACGTGTTCCGGAGAGCTGTAGTTGTTTGGTCCTTGAATATATTTCAGACGAAGATAGACAGAAATTTGAACAATAAGGCAATAAAGGGTTATGGGCAGCGGAAGGGTAAGTGGAGCTTAATCCATGAGCACGTCAGCCATGATCTTATTAAATGCCAGAGCTATCTCGCGGGGACAAATGACCTACTCCCGCTCCTAGTTATCATGTTTTAATGTACTTATTGATATATTCCTGCAGTCTACGTTTTGTTCTTCATTATCAACGACACAGCCAACACTTGTGTTATCTGAGAAGTTGTTGCATAACCTGCGAACTTCGTAAACAAACCCCATACTTCCAAATCGAAATCATGGATATATACCACCAAAAACAAGGGAGCTAGTATCCGGCGCTGTGGGACCACACTGGATACAGCCTTCTATTCAAAAAATAACCCTTCACACATTATCCCCTGCATGCTGCTTCTGAACCATTTTTGGATCCAACTTGCCATTTGTATTTGATCCCATGGCCTTTTGGTCCCAAAAGATCATTCTAAATATGAGAAAGAATGGACCAATCAGCCCCTCCGACATTCAGTGCGGCGGTGCATAACCTTCTACCTCTACTCCACTTTCCTGCGCAGTGCTCATATTATTCGGAGATGCATGGTTCTAGATTTCTCAGCCAGATAAAACATCCTTCCTGCATCTACTCTGTCATGTCCAGTAAGAATCGTGTAAGTTTCAACTTGATCACATCTCATTCTTCTAAAGTATATAGAATATAGGCCGAGTCTACTCAATCTCTCCACATCAGGCAACACCCCCATCGCAGGTCTCAGTCCGGTGAACATTCGCTGCACTCTGTCAATGTCAGGGATATTCTTCCTAAGGTAAGGAGACCAAAACTGTACGAAGTGCTGCAGGTGCGGTGTCACCAAAGGGCAACATAATTGCAGGAAAACGTATTTACTTTTATTCTGAAATCCTCTTGTAATAAAGGGCAAATTACCATTTGCTTTCTTAATTGCTTGCAGTACCTGCACATTACATTTCAATGATCTGCAGTCAAGAATCTCCAGTTCCTTCTGAAAACCTACATTTCCAGCTCTCTCACCATTTCAAATACACTCTGCTTTTCTATTTTTTCACCAAAGTCAATAGATTAAAATTTCAACACATTATATTCCAAATGCCATGGTCTTGCCGACTCAATTTGCATGTCAATATCCCCTTGAAGCCTCTTTGCATCCTCCTCACAACTGACTTGCACACCTAGCTTTGTATCATCAGTGAACTTCGATGTATTTCGTTTGGTCCGCTCATCGAGATGGTATAACGGCTGGTTCTCTCTTTACTCAAAGAACGACAGACAGCAGCTTATTGATTTCTGTCAGCTCATACATGAATGATATCAAACATCTGAATATAAAAAAGGAAACGTAGTAGCATGGAACATAGGTGCAGGAGTAAGCCGTTCGGCTCTTCCATTCAATATTTCCATTCAATAAGATCATGGCTGATCATTTATCTCAGTACACCTTTCCTGCTTTCTCTCCGTTACCTTTGATCCCTTTCGAAGTAAGGGCGAAAGCTAACTCCCTCTTGAATATATCCAATTAACTGACATTAACAACTCTCTGTGGTAGGGATTCCACAGGTTAACAACTTTCTTAGTGAAGCAGTTTCTCCATAATCTCAATGGTAATCCTTATCCATAGACTCTGTCCGCTGCTTCTGGACATCACCAACATTGGAAACACTCTTCCTGCACCTAACCTGTCCAGACCCGTCAGAATGTTATATTTTT
The DNA here is from genome assembly GCF_044704955.1 of Pristiophorus japonicus. Taxonomy (NCBI): domain Eukaryota; kingdom Metazoa; phylum Chordata; class Chondrichthyes; family Pristiophoridae; genus Pristiophorus; species Pristiophorus japonicus. The sequence continues at coordinate 5,222,352 of NW_027254363.1, forward strand.
CTATGAGATCCCCTCTCAACCTTCGAAACTCCAATGAGTACAAGCCCAGTCGATCTAGTCTCTCCTCGTATGACAGTCCTGCCATCCCGGCAATCAGTCTGGTGAACCTTCGCTGCACTCCCTCACGAGCAAGAACATCCTTTCTCAGGTTAGGAGAAAAAACTGAATGCAATATTCCAGGTGAGGCCTCACTAAGGCCCCGTACAACTGCAGTAAGACCTCCCTGCCCCAATACTCAATTTCCTCACCTATGAAGGCCAGCATACCATTTGCCTTCTTCACCGCCTGCTGCACCTGCATGCCAACTTGCAATGACTCATATACCATGATCTCCAGGTCTCGCTGCACCTCCCCTTTTCTTAATCTGCCACCATTCAGAAACATTCTGCCGTCGTGTTTTTTGCCATCAAAGTGGATAATCTCACATTTACCCACATTATACTGCATCTGCCATGCGTTTGCCCATTCACCGAACCTGTACAATTCACTCTGCAGCCTTTTTGCGTCCTCCACACAACTCAAACCATCATCCAGCTTAGAATCATCTGCAAATATGGAAATATTACACTCAATTCCCTCATCTAAATCATTAATGTATATTCTACATAGTTGGGGCCCAACACTGCGGTACCGCACTGGTCACTGCCTGCCATTCTGAAAAGGACCCGTTTATCCCGACTCTCTGCTTCCTGCCTGCAAAGCAGTACATTCACCACGTCAGTGCATTACGATCAATAAAATGTGCTTTAATTGTGCACATCAATCTCTTATGTGGGACCCTGACAAAAGCATTTTGAAAGTCCAAATACACCACATCCACTGGTTGTCCCTTGTCCACTCTACAAGTTACATCCTCAAAATATTCGAGAAGATTTGTCAAGCAGGATTTCCCTTTCATAATTCCATACTGACTTGCATTGATCCAGTCACTGCTTTTTAAATGTTAATAATCGATTCCAACACTTTCAACCACGACTGATGTCAGGCGAACCATTGTATAATTACCTGTTCCTCTCTCACTCCTTTCTTAAAGAGTTGTCAATCTTATCATTCAAAATTGAGTTGGATATGTATCTGAAGAAAAAAAATCCACGTCTGCGGGTAAACGACAGGGAAGTGGGACGCATTGATAGTAAGCATTGGGTCGACCAGCCGAAGCGTCTTCTTTCGTGTTGTAACCATTTCATTATATTATGATTATATCAGTTAGTGGCACATTTAATAGTGCGGATGTAAGCAACATATTGCAAAGCGACGTGGCTTGAGTCGGCACAACTAGAGGCATTCGATTCAGAAGATTCGAGTGCGCGAAAATTCGGGTTTAGTGACTTTGAACGCATCATTTCTGTTTTGTGAAGTTTCTTCAGAAAATGTTTGGGAAAGGAATTTTGTGCAGAAAGGGACTCAGCCTTTTATCTACTTTCTGGCTGCTGGATTCACATTGTTGTTCGATGTTATTCTTCTAGAATGTATGTTCTCTTGGCTGTTTCGCAATAACCAGTCCCTTGCTCAACAGTCTATCTCACTGTTTCCCAGTCCCATGTACGTGTTACCAGCAATGAACGTGATGAAGCAGATCAATAAAGCACAGTGTCTAAAATGGTTTATGTTTAAAGAGGTAAATTGCAGAGCACAGAAAATTATTCAATTAAGGACTCTCCTTCAGTTAACATCGATTTAGTTGTTCAAATGAAGATCATCAGTTAATTAATAACGCTTTCCCGTGAAAGCCGGATTACATTTAAAAATTATACTTTTTCACAATTCGAAAGACACTGGTTAATCAGGACAGTCAGTTCGACTTGTTAGGGAAGGTTCGCGTTTGACTAACTTGATTGCATTTTTGGAGCTGGTCACCAGGTGGGTCGATGTAATAGTGCGAATGATGTACTGTATGTGGATTTTATTAATTATTTCGCTAATGTCCAAAATAGCAGACTGGTCATGAAAGTAAACGCCCATGGGATCAAGGGCGAAGTGGCAAATTGGATCCAAATTTGGCTCAGATGCAGGAAGAAAAGTGTAATCTTTGATGGGTGTATTTGTGAGTGGAAGGATGTTTCCAATGGGGTTCCGCTGTGTTCAGTGCTAGGTCCATTGCGATTTATGGTATTTATCAATGATCTAAACTTGAATATATGGGTTATGATTAAGAAGTTCTCAGGTGATAGTAAAATAGGCTGGCAGTTGATAATAACAAAGAAAGTTGGAGAGTGCAGGAAGATATCAATCAACTGTAAGTTGGGCAGAACAGTGGCAAATGGAATTTAATCCAGAGACGTGAGAGATCGTTGCATTTGTGGAGGGCTAACAAGGAAAGGGAATACACATCAACTGGGAGGACATTGAGAAGTGTAGAAGAACAAAGGAAACTGGGATTGCATGTGTACAGTTCCCTAAAAATAGTTGGCCAGTTGGATAAGGTGCTTAACAAGGCATACGGAATAGTTGCCTTTATTGGCAGAGGCATGGAAGAGAGGAGCAAGTGGGTTATGCTTGGCATGTATAATAATCTGGTCAGGCCACAGCTGGAGTACTGCGTGCAGTTCTGGTCACCTCATTGAAGGAAGGACGTGATTGCGCTGGAGAGCGTACAAAGGAGATTTATGTAGATGTTGTCGGGAGTGGATAAACTTTGCTATGAGGTCAGATTGGATAGGCTGGGTGTTGTTTTCCTTGGAACAGAGGAGGCTGATGGGCGAAAGCATTAAGTTGTATAACATTAGGACGGGTCGAGATATTCTTGATTAAAAGGGCCAATTTCCCATAAAAGAGGGGTCTACAACCAGGAGGCATGAATTAAAAGTAATTAGTACAACGGTAAAAGGGAATTTGAAGGGAACATTATTCATCCAGACGTTTGTGGGGTTCTGGAACTCACTGCCTGAAAGTCTGGTGGATGGAAAAATCCTCGCCACATTTAAAAGAACTTGGATGTGCATTTGAAATGCCGTAAGTTGCAGGGTTACACACCAGAAACTGGACATTTGTTGACCGGTGCGGATACGATGGGCCGAAAAAAACTCCTTCCATGCTGTAAACTTCTATGATTATATAATATCGGTGAGCATTACTTTCATGATGCACAACGAGGCAATAAGCTAATTAATGATATTTCCAGTGAAAATATGTTCGTGCCAGCTGGGACTCGAACTCAGGAACCTGGGATTAAAAGTCTTATGAGGCTGCTGTTCGGTCTCAGGGGAGCTTTGGCTGCAACCGGGGCATTTCGCATCCCAGTGAAAGGCGGGAAACCGCTGTTTGATGAAGCGTTCGCAGCTTTCCGCAGGAAGCGGCTTATTGGACAGTGCGGGAATGTTGGGACTTCTCTCGCTCTCACTCACTCTGAATCTAGGGAAAAATGATTAGTCAATGGGTATGTTTGTGGCTTTGACGTTCTGTTGTGAAGTGAGGCGGCGCGGCAGAATCCTATAATAATCTCTCACAGCTGAACGAAATGTGTAGCTTTGAGATGGCGTGTCTCCACCGTCAGCTCTGGAAACGGGAGAGAGTGAGAAACACTGTGCAGATGTTGAGTGTGTACATAACTGTGCAGAGAAATCAGCAAATGCAACAGCGTCATGAGACACTGCAATCTGTTAATATTAAACCAGGAATATGAATTATTCAATTCGATCTAATCATTAATGGAACATGTTTGCAAAATGCTTCTGCCTGGTTTCGAACCGGCGGCTTTTCGCGTGTTAAGCGAACGTGACAACCACTACACTACGGAAATTCTGCGGTAGCAGTAGTGTTGGGAACATAACCAGAACTTTAAGCTCAACAGCTGACCGACACTTCAGGAGCTTGCTTTCTGAGAATAGAATGACAGTGCTGTTGTTCGCAAGGTTTTGAGTGTGGCAGGAATTGATCCCGTGTTTCTCTGTCGTTATACATAGGAACAGGAGTGGCCATTCCTCAGCAAGAGGTTAGAATCTGGAATACACTGCTTTAAAGGGCGGTGGAGGCTGACTCAATCTTATCTTTCAAAACGGAGATGGATAAGTATCCGAAGGCGTAAAATTGCACAGCTGCGGGTAAATGACAGGGCGGGTGGGACCAGTTGAGAGTTGGCATGGACTCGACGGGCCGAATGTGGAACTTCCTTGTTCTAACCAGTCCCTTATTCCTGTGATTCTATAATTTAGTGGCTCATTTAATAGTGTGCATGGAAGCAGAATATTGCAAAGCGACATGGATTGAGTCGACAGAGCTAGAGGCATCTCATTCAGAAGAATCGCTGCGGGAAAATTCGGGTTTAATTACTTTAAAAAGCCACATTTTTGGTTTGTGAAGTTTCGGTCAGAGAAATGTTTCGGAAAGGAATTTTTTGCTGAAAGGGACTCATCATTTAATCTTCTTTCTGGATGTTAGCGTCACATTTCTTCTCGATATTATTCTTCCAGAATGTATATATTTTTTGCTGTTTCACAATAATCAGTCCCTTGCTCTACAGTCCATCACACTGTATCTCCAGTCTAATCTATTGTTACCAGCAATGCACATTTTGAAGCAGACCACTAAAGTACAGTACCTAAAATGGTTTATGGTTTGAGAGGTAAATTGCAGAGCACAGACAAAATATTCTATTAACGACTCTCCTTCAGTTAACATTTCTTTAGTTGTGTAAATGAAGATCATCAGTTAATTAATGATGTTTTCCCGTGAAAGCTGGTTAACATTTAACGATGATACATTCTCGACATTTCGAAAGGAACTCGTTAATCAGCACAGTCCGCACGATTTGTTAAGGAATGGTTGCGTTGGACGAATTTGAATGAATTTTTGGAGGAGGTCACCAGGAGAGTCGATCTGTATTGCGTACCAGGCAGTGTATATGGATTTAATCAATGCTTTCGCTAAGGTCCCACATGGCAGACTGGTAATGAAAGTAAAACCCAATGGGATCCAGGACGAAGTGGCAAATTGGATCCAAAATTGGTTCAGACGCAGGAAGCGAAGTTAATGTTTGATGGTTGTTTTTGTGACTGGAAGCATGTTTCCATTGGGATTACGTAGTTTTCAGTGCTACGTCCATTGCTTTTTATGGTATTTTTCAATGATCTAAACTTGAATATCGGGGTAATGATTAAGATGTCTTCAGTTGGTAGTATAATATGCAGTGTGGGTGATAATGAAGAAGAAAGCTGGAGACAGCAGGAAGATATCAATCAACTTGTAAAGTGGGCAGAACAGTGGCAAATGGAATTTAATCCAGAGACGTGTGAGATTGTGCATTTGTGGAAGGCCAACAACGAAAGGGAATACACATCGACTGTAGGACATTGAGAAGTGTGGAGGAGCAAAGGGAACTGTCAACGCATGTCCACAGTTTCCTGAATGTAGCTGGCTAGTTGGATAAGTTGATTAAGAAGGCAAAGCGAAGGGTTGTATTTATTCTCAGAGGCATGGAATAGAAGAGCATGTGGGTTATGTCTGAAATGAGCAAGATTCTGGTTGGCCTACAGCTGGAGTACTGCGTGCAGTTCTGATCAGCGTATTGAAGGAAGGACGTGATTGCGCAGAAGAGGGTACAGAGGAGATTTACGTGGAATGTTGCCGGGAGTGGAGCAGCTTTGTTATGTGGACAGATTGGATAGGCTGGGTTTGGTGTCATTTAAAGAGAGGATGCTTTTGGGAGACAGCATTGAGGTGCACAAAATTGGAGGGGCCTAAATATTGTTGATTAAAAGTCACTACTTGCCATAGGTGAGTGATCAACAACCAAGGGGCAGAAATTAAAAGTAATTAGCATAAGAGTCAAAGGGGATTTGAAGGGAAAATTCTTCATGCAGATGTTTGTCGTGGTCTGGAACTCACTGTCTCAATTTGTGGTGGCGGGAGAAACCTTCACCACATTTATAAAGCACTTGGATGTGCACTTGAAATTGCGTTAGTTGCAGGGCTACACACCTAAAACTGGACATTTGTTTGTCGGTGCAGATAAGATGGGCCGAAAAGGACTCTTTCCATGCTGTAATCTTCTATGATTGTATAATTATCGGTTGGCATGAATTTCATGATGCAAAACGAGGCGATCAGCTAATTAATTGTGTGTCCATTGAAAACATGTTCGTGTAAACAGGGCACGAACTCAGGAACCTGAGATTAAGAGTATTATGAGGCTGTTGTTAGGTGTACGGGAAGCTTTGGTTCGAACCGTGGCAGGTTATAGCCCAGTGATGGCGGTAAACCAGTGTTGATGCTGCATTCGTCGCTTTCCGCTGGCAGCGGCTGGTTGGATATGCGGGAACGGAATTTTGGGGCTTGTCCCGCCCTCACTCACTCTGGAGCTGGGGAAGAGTCGATGGGTTTGTTTGTGGCTTTGATTTTCTGTTGTGAAGAGAGGCGGTGCGGCAGGATCCTTTAATAATCTCTCACAGCTGAACTGAAGGCACGGAACGTTCAGCTTTGAGATGGCGTTTCTCCAGCGTCAGCTCTGGGAACGGGAGGGAGTGAGAAACACTGTGTCGAGGCTGTGAGTGTACATAACTGTGTTGAGGAATCAGCAAATGCAACAGCGTCATGAGACATTGCAATCTGTTAATATTGAACCACGAATATGAATTATTCAATTCGATCTAATCGTTAATGGAACATGTTTGCAAAATGTTTCCACCCGGTTCCGACCCGGGGACTTTTCGCCTATTAGGCGAACGCGATAACCACAACACTAACGAAACGCTGTAATAACAGTAGCGTTGAGAACATAACCAGAGCTTTAAGCTCAACAGCTGGCCAAAACTTCAGGCGCTTGCTTTTGAGAATACAATGACAGTGCTATTGTTCGCAAGGTTTTGAGTGTGGCAGGAATTGATCCCGTGTTTCTCTGTCTTTATGCATAGGAACAGGAGTGGCCATTCCTCTGCAAGTGATTAGAATCTGGATTCCACTGCTTAAAAGGGCGGTGGAGGCTGACTCAATCTTAACTTCCAAAACGGAGTTGGATAAGTATCCGAAGGTATAAAATTGCAAAGATGCGGGTAAATGACTGGGTGGGTGGCACTAGTTGAGAGTTGGCATGGACTCGACGAGCCGAAAGTCGTACTTCCGTGTTCTAACCATTCCCTTATTCTGTGATTCTATTAGTTAGTGGCAAATTTAAGAGTGTGCATGGAAGCAGAATATTGCAAAGTGACATGGATTGAGTCGACAGAGCTAGAGGCATCTGATTCAGAAGATTCGCTGCGCGAAAATACGGGTTTAATCACTTTAAAAAGGCTCATTTTTGGTTTGTGAAGTTTCGGTCAGAGAAATGTTTGGGAAAAGAATTTTTTGCTGAAAGGGACTCATCATTTAATCTTCTTTCTGGATGTTAGCGTCACATTTCTTCTCGATGTTTTTCTTCCAGAATGTATATTATGTTTGCTGTTTCACAATAACCAGTCCCTTGCTCTACAATCCATCACACTGCATCCCCAGTCTCATGTATTGTTACCAGCAATAGACATTTTGAAGCAGGCCACTTTGCCTAAAATGGTTTATGGTTCAAGACGTAAATTGCAGAGCACAGACAAAATATTCAATTAACGACTCTGCTTCAGTTAACATTTATTTAGTTGTGCAAATGAAGATCATCAGTAAATTAATGATGTTTTCCCGTGAAAGTTGGATAACATTTAACGGTGATACATTCTCGACGTTTCGAAAGGCACTGGTTAATCAGGACAGTCCGCACGATTTGTTAAGGAATGGTCGCGTTTGAATAACTTGAAGGCACTTTTGGAGGAGGTCACCAGGAGGGTCGATCAATAGTGCGTACGATGTAGTATATATGGATTTGATTAATGCTTTTGCTAAGGTCCCACATGGCAGACTGGTAATGAAAGTAAAACCCAATGCGCTCCAGGGCGGTGTGGCAAATTGGATCCAAAATTGTTTCAGACGCAGGAACCTAAGGTTAATGTTTGATGGGTATTTTTGTGACTGGAAGCATGTTTCCATTAAGATTCCGCAGTTTTCAGTGCTAGTTCCATTGCTTTTTGTGGTATTTTTCAATGATCTAAACTTGAATATCGAGGTTATGATTAACAAGTCTTCAGTTGGTAATAAAATATGCAGTGTGGGTGATAATGAAGAGGAAAGCTGGAGACCGCAGGAAGATATCAACCAACGTAAAAGGTGGGCAGAACAGTGGCAAATGGAATTTAATCCAGAGACGTGTGAGATTGTGCATTTGTGGAGGGCCAACAACGAAAGGGAATACACATCGACTGTAGGACATTGAGAAGTGTAGAGGAGCAAAAGGAACTGTCAATGCATGTCCACAGTTCCCTGAATGTAGCCGGTGAGTTGGATAAGTTGATTAAAAAAGGCAGACCGAATGGTTGCATTTATTGGCAGAGGCATGGAATAGAAGAGCATGTGGGTTATGTCTCAAATGTGCAAGATTCTGCACAGCCTACAGTTGGAGTACTGCGTGCAGTTCTGTTCACCATATTGAACGAAGGACATGATTGCACTGAAGAGGGTACGGAGGAGATGTATGTCGAATGTTGCTGGGACTGGTGCTGCTTTGTTATGAGGACAGATTGGATAGGCTGTGTTTGTTTCCTTGGAAAAGAGGAGGCTGATGGGTGGCAGCATTGAGGTGTACAAAATTAGGAGTGGCCTAAATATTGTTGATTAAAAGGGATTACTTGCCGTAGGTGAGTAGTCAACAACCAGGGGGCATCAATTAAAAGTAATTAGCATAATAGTTTAAAGGGATTTGAAGGGAAAATTCTTCATGCAGATGTTTGTCGGGGTCTGGAACTCACCGCCTGAAAATGTGGTGGCCGGCGAAACCTTCACCACATTTATAAAGCACTTGGAATTGCTCTTGAAATTCCGTAAGATGCAGGGATACACACCTAAAACTTCACATTTGTTCGCCGGTGCAGATAAGATGGACCGAAAAGGACTCTTTCCATGCTGTAATATTCTATGATTATATAATTATCGGTGAGCATGACTTTCATGATGCAAAACGAGGCGATCAGCTGATTAATTGTGTTTCCATTGAAAACATGTTCTTTTAAGCAAGGCACGAACTCAGGAACGTGAGATTAAGAGTCTTAAGAGCCTGTTGTTAGGTGTACGGAAGCTTTGTTTCGAACCGTGGCATTTTATAGCCCAGTGATGGGCTTAAACCAGTGTTGATGCTGCATTCGTCACTTTCCGCTGGCAGCAGCTGATTGGAGATGCGGGACCGGAATGTTGGGGCTTGTCCCGCCCTCACTCACTCTGGAGCTGGGAAGAGCGATTAGTCGATGGGTTTGTTTGTGGCTTTGATTATCTGTTGTGATGCGAGGCGGTACGGCAGGATCCTTTAATAATCTCTCACAGCTGAACTGATGGCACGGAACGTTCTTATTTGAGATGGCGTTTCTCCTCCGTCAGCTCTGGAATCGGGAGTGAGTGAGAAGCACTGTGTAGACGTTCAGTGTGTATAAAACTGTGCAGAGAAATCAACAAATGCAAAAGCGTCATGAGATACTACAATCTGTTAATATGGAACCACGAATATAAATTATTCAATTCGATCTAATCATGAATGGAACACGTTTGCAAAATGTTTCTGCCCAGTTTCGAATCGGTGACCTTTCGCATGTTAGGCGAACGTGATAAGCACTATACTACGGAAACTCTGTGGCAGTAGCAGTGTTGGGAACATAACCAGAGCTTTAAGCCCAACAGCTGGCCGACACTGCAGGAGCTTTCTTTATGAGAATAGAATGACAGTGCTATTGTTCGCAAGGTTTTGAGTGTGGCAGGAATAGATCCGCTGTTTCTCTGTCTGCATATATACGAACAGGAGAGGCCACTCCTCAGCAAGTGGTTAGAATCTGGAATACACTGCTTTAAAGGGCGGTGAAGGCTGACTCAATCTTATCTTTCAAAACGGAGTTGGTTAAATAGCCGAAAATGTAAAATTGCACAGCTGCGGGTAAATGACAGGGCGGGTGGGACTAGTTGAGAGTTGGCATGGACTCGACGGGCCGAATGTGGTACTTCCGTACTGTAACTGTTCCTTTATTCTGTGATTCTATCAGTTACTGGCACATTTAATAGTGTGCATGGAAGCAGAATATTGCAAAGCGACATGGATTGAGTCGACAGAGCAAGAGGCATCTGATTCAGAAGATTCGCTGTGGGAAAATTCGGGTTTAATGACTTTAAAAAGCCGCATTTTTGTTTTGTGAAGTTTCTGTCAGAGAACTATTTTGGAAAGAATTTTTTTGCTGAAAGGGACTCAGCATTAATCTTCTTTCTGAATGTTGGCATCACATTTCATCTCGATGTTATTGTTCCAGAATGTATATTTTATTTGCTGTTTCACAATAACCAGTCCCTTGCTCTACAGTCCATCACACTGTATCCCCAGTCTCATGTATTGTTACCAGCAATGCACATTTTATAGCAGACCACGAAAGCACAGACAGAATATTCAATTAACGACTCTCCTTCAGTTAACATTTCTTCAGTTGTGTAAATGAAGATCATCATTTAACTAATGATGTTTTCTTGTGAAAGTTGGGTAACATTTAACGATAATACATTCTCTACATTTCGAAAGGCACTGGTTAATCAGGAAAGTCCGCACGATTTGTTAAGGAATGGTTGCGTTTGACTAACTTGACAATAGTTTTGGAGGAGGTCACCAGGAGGGTCGATCAATAGTGCGTACGATGTAGTGTATTTAGATTTTTTTAATGCATTCGCTAAGGTCCCAAATGGCAGACTGGTAATGAAAGTTAAACCCAATGGGATCCAGGGCGAAGTGGGAAATTGGATCCACAATTGGTTCAGTCGCAGGAAGCTAACGTTAATGTTTGATGGGTGTTTTTGTGACTGGAAGCATGTTTCCATTGGGATTCCGCAGTTTTCAGTGCTCGGTCCATTGCTTTTTGTGGTATTTTTCAATGATCTAAACTTGAATATCGGGGTTATGATTAAGAAGTCTTCAGTGGTAGTAAAATATGCAGTGTGGGTGATAATGACGAAGAAAGCTGGAGACCGCAGGAAGATATCAATCAACTTGTAAGGTGGGCAGATCAGTGGCAAATGTAATTTAATCCAGAGACGTGTGAGATTGTGCATTTGTGGAGGGCCAACAATGAAAAGGAGTACACATCGACTGTAGGACATTGAGAAGTGTAGAGGAGCAAAGGGAACTGTCAATTCATGTCCACAGTTCCCTGAATGTAGCTGGCTAGTTGGATAAGTTGATTAAGAAGGCAGACCGAATTATTGCATTTATTGACAGAGGCATGGAATAGAAGAGCATGTGGGTTATGTCGAAATGTGCAAGATTCTGGTTGGCCGACAGCTGGAGTACTGAGTGCAGTTCTGATCACATTATTGAAGGAAAGATGTGATTGCTGTGAAGAGGGTACGGAGGAGATTTATGTAGAATGTTGCCGGGATTGGAGCAACTTTGTTATAGGACAGATTGGATAGGCTGGGTTTGGTTTCATTGGAAGAGAGGAGACTGATGGGCGACAGCATTGATGTGTACAAAATTAGGAGGGGCCTAAATAATGTCGGTTAAAAGGGCCTACTTGCCATAGGTCAGTGGTCAACAAGCAGCGGGCATAAATTTAAAGTAATTAGCATGAGAGTTCAAGGGGATTTGAAGGGAAAATTCTTCATGCAGATATGTGTTAGGGTCTGGAACTCACTGCCTGAAAGTGTGGTGGCGGGAGAAACCTTCACCACATTTATAAAGCACTTGGATATGCACTTGAAATTCTGTAAGGTGCAGGGATACACACCTAAAACTGGACATTTGTTCGCCGGTGCAGATAAGATGGGTCGAAAAGGAGTCCTTCCATGCTGTAATCTTCTATGATTATTTAATTATCGTTTAGCATGACTTTCATGATGCAAAACGAGGCGATCAGCTAATTACTTGTGTTTCCATTGATAACATGTTCGTGTAAGTGGGGCACGAACTCAGGAACCTGAGATTAAGAGTCTTATGAGTCTCCTGTTCGATGTACGGGAAGCTTTGGTTCGAACCGTGGCATGTTATAGCCCAGTGATTGGTGGTAAAGCAGTGTTGATGCTGCATTCATCGCATTCCACTGACAGCGGCTGATTGGAGATGCGGGACCGGAATGTTGGGGCTCGTCCCGCCCTCACTCACTCTGGAGCTGGGGAAGAGCGATTAGTCGATGGGTTTGTTTGTGGCTTTGATTATCTGTTGTGAAGCGAGGCGGTGCGGCAGGATCCTTTAATAATCTCTCACAGCTGAACTGATGGCACGGAACTTGCAGCTTTGAGACGGCGTTTCTCCACCGTCAGGGCTGGAAACGGGAGGGAGTGAGAAACACTGTGTTGAGTTTCAGTGTGTACAGAATTGTACAGAGAAATCAACAAATGCAACAGCGTCATGAGACACTGCACTCTGTTAACCACGAATATGAATTATTCAATTTGTTCCAATCATTAATAGAACACGTTTGCAAAATGTTCCCACCCGTTTTCGAATCGGGGATATTTCGCATGTTAGTCGAACATAATAACCACTACACTACCGAAACGCTGTGGCAAAAACCCGCTTGGGAATATAACCAGAGCTTTAACTTCAACAGCTGTACTACACACCAGGAGCTTGCGTTCGGAGAATATAATAGGTGCTTTATTTAATAAGGTTGTGAATGTGGCAGCAATTGATCCCATTTTTCTCAGACTTTATAGATAGGAACTGAAGGTGGCCGTTTCGCAGCAAGCAGTTAGAATCTGAAATACAATGCTTTAAAGAGCGGTGCAGGCTGATTTAATCTTATCTTTCAAAATGAAGTTGGATAAGGATCTGAAGGAAAAAAAATGCACAACTGCGGGTAAATGACGGGGGAGTCGGACTAGTTGAGAGTTGGCATGGGAGATGGGCCGATTAGGCTTCTTCCATGCTGTAACCATTCCCATATTCTGTGATTATATAAGTTAGTGGCACATTTAATAGTGTTCATGCAGGCGCAATATTGCAAAGGGACATGGATTGAGTTGGCACAACGAGAGGCATCTGATTCAGAAGATTCGGCTGCGTGGAAATTCGGGTTTAATGACTTGGAAAGGAAGATTTTTCTTTTGTGAAGTTTCGGTCAGAGAAATGTTTGTGAAAGGAATTTTTGGCAGAAAGGGAGTCAGCATTTCATCTTCTTGCTGGCTTTCGGCGTCACATTTCTTTTCAAAGTAATTGTGTTCCAAACATAGATGAGACTGCACAAAGGGAGGTTCAAGGAACATTGATCTCCATCTTTATTAAGACACTCCAGAGTGAGGAACAGGCCTTTGAGACTGGATTATATACAGTGCTCAGGGGATGCACTCCCTGGTGACGGAACATGGAAGTGCATGCTTTATCGGTACACAGCATCACTTCCCACAATGTCAAAGGGAAAACTATTTAGAAGGTAAGGCGGTCGGCAGCCATTCTTTCTCTGGTTCACCGCCTCGGTACAAATGGTTGTTCTGGCATGTTGGCTGTGCCTTCTCTGGGTTGGCGTGTTGTTGACCCTCCAGGTCTGCTGGGTGTGCGTGGCCTAGCTAGGATGTTGGGCGTGATGTGTTCGATTTCCTATTCCGGGATGGTGTCGTTGATTATTTGGGTGTGTGTTGTGGGCTAGAAAAATATGGTATCTGCTGTGGGTTGTTCAGGTCAGTCTGTGAACCGCAGCCTCGTTTGTACCAGGTGATTTCTGCAAATTTGTCCATTGTCTAGTTGGACTAGAAACTACCTACTCCCTTCATTAACTATCACCGTGCCAGCTATCCACTTGGAACCATGTCCATAGTTTAGCAAATACACAGGGTCATTCTGATCAATTTCCTGTGACACAGTGGCGCGACCATCACTTACATTTTGTTGCTGCCGCCTGCTCTCTCCCTGATAATGCAGGTTGGGTGAACCAGCGAAAGTCTGGTTTTAAGTGTACTTTTCATGAGTAGCTCAGCCGGGGGCACCACTGTGAGTGAGTGTGTCTCGTTCCGCAGCTGAGCAATACTCGGGGCAGGTAGGTTTGGAGTGAGGCTTCTGTGACCCGTTTAACGCTCTGTTTGATTATTTGTATTGCCCGCTCTGTCTGTCCATTGCAGGCTGGTTTAACGGATCCGAAGTGACATGTTTGATCCCATTTCAGGTCATTAATTCTATAATTTCGGCACTGGTGAAACATGGCACGTTGTAACTGACCAGTATGTCCCGCAGGTCGTGGGTGTGAACCATGATCTTCAGGCTTTCAATGGTGGCGGTGGCGGTGCTTCCCGACATAATGTCACATTCAGGCCTCACACACGGAGACATTGTTGGCAATGTGTGAGTGAGCATGTTAGTATTCACCCTGATCAGAGGCCTCATTCATGGAGCCCAGTGTAGACCATGTGTTAGTGAGTGTGTTAATATTCACCCTGATCACATCCGCACACAGGGAGCCCAGTGTAGACAGTGTGTGAGTGTGTGTCTTAATATTCACCATGATCACAGGTCTCACACACGGAACCCAGTGTAGAGAGTGTGTGAGTGAGTGTGTTAATATTCATCCTGATCACAGGATTCACACAGGGAGCCCAGTGTAGACAGTGTGTGAGTGAGTGTGTTAATATTGACCCTGATCACAGGCCTCACACAGGATGCCCAGTGTAGACAGGGTGTGAGTGAGTGTGTTATAATTCATCCTGATCACAGACCTCATTCATGGACCTCAGTGTGGACCGTGTGTGAGTGAGTATGTTAATATTCACCCTGATCACATGCCTCACACAGGCAGCCCTGCAGAGAGTCTGTAAGTGAGTGTGTTAATATTCACTCTGATCACAACTCTCACACAGGCAGCTCTGAGTCGAGAGTGTGTAAGTGAGTGTGTTAATATTCACTCTGATTACAGGATTCACACACAGATCCCAGTGTAGACAGTGTGTGATTGAGTGTGTTAATATTCATCCTGATCACATACCTCACACTGGCAGCCCTGTGTAGAGAGTGTGTAAGTGAGTGGGTTAATATTCACTCTGATTACAGACCGTCTGTTGCCAAGCTCTGAAACTCCCTGCATAAACCTCTCCATCTCTGCACCGCTCCATCATCCTTCAAGACGCTCCTTAAAATCTACGTCTTAAATGAAGCTTTCAGTCACCTGCCCTAATTTTTCCTGATATGTCTCGGCGTCAAATGTTTTGTCTCATAACAATTCTGTGAAGCGCCTTGAGATGATTCACTGATAAAGGCGCTAAGTAAATACAAGTTATTGTTGTTTTGAAATCTGACCTTCTTGAAATGCACCCTGGAGCTTTATTTGATGTTTATTATGACCTGCGTCGATGATTTTAGTGATATGTGTATCTGCACCCCTCTGCTCCTCTACCCTGTTCAGTAATGGCAATTTGCGCTAATTAATCGCCTGAAACACAATTGTTCATTTAAGAATTTGTCCCAACTGACCATCTCATTAGTCAACTGTGTGAGTGTAAACGTGTCTCTGGGTAAATGCGTGCCTGGCTAAGTGTAGGTTTATGTGAGTGTGTATGTATTTATGAGTGTGTGAGTGTTTTTTTGTGTGTGAGTGATTGAGTGTGTGCCTGGCTAAGTGTGTGTGTGTGTGCAATTGTGCAAGTGTGTAATTATGTGCATGGTGAAACGTTTGTGAGTGTGAATGTGAGTGTGTTATTGTGTGTGAATGTTTGAGTGTATGACTGAATTAGTGTGTGTGTGTGGGTAAGGATGTATGAGTATGAATGTGATATTGCGTGTGAATTTCTGTCTGGGTAAGCGTGTGTGCATTTGTGTGAGTGTGTATATGTGTGTCTGGCTAAGTGAGTGTGGGTGCGTTATTGTGCGTGTGTGTATGTGCATTTGTCTGGGTAAGTGCGTGTGTGGGTAATTGCTGGCTAGTGTACAACGGTCACCACACGTTAAAAAATCCATGCACAGGCATCTAGCATATTTGAAGATTTTTTTCGTATCTGGAATTTTACATCCTTCATTGAAACACCTGTGAACGTTTTGACGTTGAAGCAAGTCATCCGCAATTCGAGTGATTGCCTCAGATGGATGGAGTGTGTGGGTTAGTGTGTACGAGCGTGTGTATAATTATGTGAGTCTGGGGAAGTGTGTGTGAGTGTGAGTGTATTATTGTGTCTGGGCAAGTGTGTGTGAGTGTGAGTGTATTATTGTGTGTGAGTGTGTGCCTGGGTATGTGCGTGTGTGAGAAAGTGTGAATGACTGTTTATGTCTTGGAGTGTGTAAGTGTGTGAATGTGTGTCTGTGTAAGTGTGCGAGTCTGTGAGTGTGTCAGTCTGTGAGTGTGAGTGTGCAAGTGTGTAAGTGCGTGTCTGGGTAAGTGTGTGAGTGCTTACACACGTGATTGTGTGAGTATGCGAGTGCGTAAGCATGTGAGCATGTAAGCTCGTGCCTGGGTAAATGTTTGTGTGTGTAAATTAATTAATGTGTGAGTGTGTATCTGGGAAAAAGTGTGAGTGTGTACGTGTGTGATTGTAATTGTGTGACTGTGTAATTGTGTGTGTGGGTAACGTGTGAGTGTGTAAGTCTCCGAATGTATGAGTGTGTAAATGTGTAAGTGCGCACGTGTGTGCTTGGGTAAGTGTTTGAGTGTGTAATGTATGAGTATGTGAATCTGTAAGTGTGTGCGAGTGTCTGTGTGTGCGCATGTGTGTGCTTGAGTGTGTATCTGGGTAAGTGCGTGAGTGTGTAATCTTTGAGTACATGCGTATCTAAGTGCGTGAATGTGTAAGAGCGTGAGTATATACGTCTGTGCTTGGGTGTTTGGGTGAGTAAGTGCGTGATTTTCTGAATGTGCAAGTGTGTAAGTATGTGCCTGTGTATGTGTGTGTAAGTCTGTGATTGAGTAAGTGTGTGTAATTGTGTGTGTGTAATTGTGTGTGTGTGAGTGTGTGTGTGAGTGTGTGTGTGAGTGTGTGTGTGAGTGCCTGCGTGTGAGTGTGTGTTTGTAAACGGTCTGAGAAAGTGTGTGACTGTGTATGTGTGTAAGTGTGTCTCTGGATATGTGTTTGAGTGTGTATTGCGGTGAGATTGTGTCTGTGTGTGTGTGAATGAGTGGCTTGTGCGTTACTGTGTGTCAGTGCGTGTCTGTGTATAAATGTGTGTGTGACTGTCTGTGTGCGTGCAGGCGGGGTTCATGGCATCATCCATATAGGCGCAGGTGGCCCAGACGAGAGTGCGGTACCTTGGATATTGGATCCATCAGGGCAAAACATACATGACAGAGGAAAGACGGATGACAATTAGGGACATGCCGAAGCCCCAGAATTTCAGTGGAGTAATGAAGGTATTAGGACTTTTTAAATATCGTCGGCATGTTATACCTCGATACACAACAAAAGCGGAACGCATACAGAAATTAATTGAATGGAGCGGGGGAACCTGACAGAAGATAGATTGTGGAAAGGGGCAGGAAGAGGCATAAGGTGAACTAAAAGAGATCTGATGTCGTCCCCCGCCCTAGGATTGCTAGATCGCAATAAACCATTCCACCTATATTGTGATCAGGATGAAGGAAGCTATTCCGCCGTGGTAATGCAGGAACATGGGAGTCACCAACGACCTATAGCTTCCTACTCGAATAAGAAAGTCACAGTGGTTAGTGGAATGCCGCGATGTGTATCCGCCCTGAACTGTGCGACTTGGGCGGTCAAACTAAGCCAACCAGTAGTGATGATGGGACAGATGCTTTTGCACCCACAACATACCCCGGTAGAACTACTAAATACTAAATACTGCGGGCGATCTCAGAGAGCCGAAAAGCTCAGTGATAGGCCGTATTCATGCCCAAAGACAAGTCAGTAATAATGAAAAAGCATAATGGATTTCACCTCGATGCCGGGAGCTGACAAAAGGAGAGGAACATAGCTCTAGGGAACAAGTAGAGGAGGAAACGCACAGCAGGGTAAAGGAAGAGCCATTGGACAATCCAGATGAGTCTTTCTATGTGGATGGATCCAGAAAATACATTGATGGAGAACCCCATACTGGCTGGGCAGTGGTAACACAGTAGCGAGAGTAAATAATGGTAGGGACGCACCCAGGAGACAAGTCAGCTCAGGTGGCAGAACTGGAATAAAGGCTCTCGAGTCAGCTAAATGAAAGCGAGTAAAGAAATATACTGATAAACACTACGTTTTCGGGGTCGTTCACCACTATCTGGCAGCCTGGTCACGACGAGGGTGTGTGACATCTACTGGCGGGGTGGTAAAACATGAAAAGCTAGTAGAAAGTCTCGTGAAATCAGCAAAGGAACCAAGGTGAGCAGCGGTAATAAAGGTAAAAGCACACACAAAACGAACTAGTAAGGGTGAAAATACCCGCAAGGCCTAACCATCGTCCGGAATAAGTTGGCCGACCTTGGTGCCAAACGAGCGGCAGGTGAACGGAAGCCAGAGCCAGAATTTAAGGCTGATATTTAACCAGTAATATCAACAGTGTTCATACTGACATAAATATAGTATTGGCCCACCAGAGTGTCAATCAGGAAGAAAGACGTGAAAGGAGTCCAGCAAAAATGTGAAATATGGGTATGGGGTCCCCAGTAGCACGTTGTGGCACAACAATGTTGTGGGCAGCAACCAATAACATTATATCACGTGATAACACATATCCAGAGAAGCAACATGCTGGACTTGCTCTCGCAGTACTCGTGGTAGCCAGCAATGCAGAAGGATGTAGCTAAACTTTGCCAAAGGTGCATTATTTGTGCCCAAGGAAACGTCGGCAGGGGATGCAAGGTACGAATGGGACATCAGCCAAGGCCACAGAGACCTTGGGAGAATTTACATATAGACTTCACCAGCCCCCTTCCAGAGGATAGTGGCAAAACCTAGTTCCTGATAGTTATAGACCAATTCACCCGATGGGTGGGAGCCATCGCTACCAGGGACTGCTCCACTCGGACGGTAGCACAGATCCTGGCTAGCGATGTGATACCTCGGTGGGGAGTACCCATACAGCTAGATTCAGACAATGGGACACATTTCACTGTCAAATTAATGAAATAAACATGTGCACTGCTTGGAATCAAACCGTATCCACATACCACATATCATATCGTGTAGGAACATAAGAACATAAGTAATGGGAACAGGAGTCGGCTATCTAGCCCCTCGAGCCTGCTCCGCCATTTAACAAGATCTTAGCTGATCTAGCCGTGGATTCAGCTCCATTTACCCGCCCGTTCCCCATAACCCTCAATTCCCTTCTTGGTTAAAAATCTATCGATCTGTGTCTTGGACACATTAAATGAGCTAGCCTCAGCTGCTTCCTTTGGCAGAGAAATCCACATATTCACAACCCTCTGGGAGACGAAATTCACTCTCAAATCGTGTTTAAATTGGCTCCCCCATATTCTGAGGCTGCGCCCCCTAGTTCTAGTATCCCCGACCAGTGGAAATAACCTCTCTGCCTCTATCTTGTCGAGTTAAGTAGTTTGGGCTTGTACTTATTGGAGTTCATAAGATTGAGAGATGAAGTTATTGAAACTTATAACTCGACAAGGTGGAAGAAGAGAGGATATTTCCACACAGAAGAAAGTAAAACTAGGTTTCATAATTTTTAATAAGGGGCCGCCCATTTAAAACTGAGGGCAAATTTCTTCCCTCAGAAGGTTGAAAACCTATGGAATTCTCTGCCCTCGAGAGCTGTGGAGGGTGGGTCATTGAACATATTTAAGGCTGAGATATAACTATGTCTGAATGATATGGAAGTAAAGGGTTATAGTTAGCGGACAGGCAAGTGGAGCTGAGTGCATGATTAGATCAACCATGATTGTATTAAATGGCGGAGCAGGCTCAAGGGGTCAAATGGTCGCCACCAGCTCATATTTCTCATTTTCTGTTGTATATCATTGACTGTTGCTAATGAGTTGCAGAAATACTTAGAATTCCATTTTACTGCTGGTCTTGATCCCAGCCTGATGTATAATTTCCCTGTTCATTTCCCTTCCACGCAGTGAATTAGTGACGATTGTGATCCTGTCTCGGAGAAAGTGCGAACTCTCCAAATGTGTCACTCGCTACCTGGTTGCCATGGCAGCGGCGGATCGACTGGTCATTACCCTCGATCTGATACTGAGGCGGCTTCTGATTCATTACGAGGAACATTTTGTTGTTGTGTTGTCCCACCCCCTCTGTAATATTGACGCCACCCTGCTTTATAAAGCCTTAGACTGTTCTGTCTGGTTCACCGTCACTTTCACTTTTGATCGATTTGTGGCCATTTGTTGCCAGAAAATGAAAATTAATTATTGCACCGAGAAAACAGCGGCTATGGTTCTGGGAACAGTGACTGTGCTGAGCGGTTTGAAGGATAGCACATGGTATTTAATGTTGACAGCTGAATATTTACTTTCGAACTCCTCCTGGCCTTGTAATATGCTGATCGATGTCAAGGAATCACCGGTCTGGACAGCAATCGAGTTCCTTCACACTATCCTCACCCAATGTCTCCCATTCGTGCTAATTCTCCTGCTCAATGCTCTCACGTTAGACACATGTTGGTGGCGAGTAGGGCCCGCAGGAGACTCCGGGGTCCCAGCAGTGTGGAGAGTCCCAGAGACCCAGAGATGGAGAGCTGCAGGAAATCCATCATTTTACTGTTTGTCATCTCGGGGAATTTCATGCTTTTATGGGCATTGTATATGGTGTTTGCGCTAAGTAGAAGGATGTCCATGTTGGATTTCAGGCGTTATCGTATTCTACCTGATTGGGTACTGGAACTGGTGCTGCACAAAAACGGGCATTTATGCCGTGATTCAGATTAAGTTCAGAGAGCAGTTTAAGAACATAAGAACATAAACATTAGGAACAGGAGTAGGCCATCTTGCCCCTCGAGCCTGCTCCGCCATTCAAAAAGAACATGGCTGATCTGGCCGTGGACTCAGCTCCACTTACCCGCCCGCTCCCCATAACCCTTAATTCCCTTACTGTTTAAAAATATATCTCTCTGTGATTTGAATACATTCAATGAGCTACCCTCAACTGTTTCCCTTGGGAAGAGAATTTCACAGATTCACAACCCTCTGGGAGAAGAAATTCCTTCTCAACTCGGTTTTAAAATGGTTCCCCCGACTTTTGAGGCTGTGCCCCGTAGTTCTGGTCTCCACGACCAGTGGAAATAACCTCTCTGCCTCTATCTTGTCTATCCCTTATATTATTTTAAATGTTTCTATAAGATCACTCCTCATCCTTCTGAACTCCAACGAGTAAAGACCCAGTCTACTCAACCTATCATCATAAGATAACCCCCTCATCTTCGTAATCAGCCTAGCGAATCGTCTCTGTGCCCACTCCAAAGCTAGTATATCCTTCCTCAAGTAAGTTGACCAAAACTGCACCGAGTACTCCAGGTACGGACTCACCAATACCATGTACATTTGCAGCAGGACCTCCCTGCTTTTGTACTCCATCCCTCTTGCAATGAAGTCCAACATTCCATTCGCCTTCCCGATTACCTGCTGTACCTGCAAACTAATTTTTTGGGACTCATGCACAAGGACTCCCAGGTCCCTCTGCACCGCAGCATGTTGTAAATTAAGAATGTGTTGCAATACACATTGACTCTGATTTTGAAATTCATTAATCGATGAGAAGTGGTGAAACATTTGGAGCCTCCGACGACATGAAGCTTGATATTGAGATAGAGTCGCTCTCCTCTGCATTAAGGTGATGGCACTGGGGTCCTGCACCACGATGGCGGCTCTGGAGACCTGCACTAAGATGGCGGGTCTTGGCACACACTGCGAAGTGGTGGCTCTGGGGTCCTGCATTCAGATGGCGGCTGTCAATCGGCTTTTAGTGAGGCGTGTGCAGTATATAAGTGTTAAAGTGACGAGTGAAATATAGAAAATAGCTGCAGGAATAGACCATTCGGCCCTTCGAGCCTGCACCAACATTCACTGAGTTCATGGCTGAACATGCAACTTCAGTACCCCATTCCTGCTTTCTCGCAATACCCCTTGATCCCCCTAGGAATAAGGACTACATCCAACTCCTTTTTGAATATATTTCGTGAATTGGCCTCAACAACTTTCTGTGGTAGAGAATTCACTTTGTACATCTACATTATTCAGTGGCCTACCGCTTAATGTGTATAAACTTTCCATATTAGCCCTCCCAAAGTGCATCGCCACAAAATTCTCTGAATTAAATTCCATTTTCCGCTGCTCTGCCCACCTGATCTGCAGATTCATATCCGCCTGTAGCCCAAGAGTTTACTCCTCATTATCAAACACATAGCCAAATGTAGTCTCGTCTTCAAACTTCTTAATTACACAGCCTATATTCAAATCTAAATCGTTGATATGTCACGCAAAAATCAAGGGACCCAGGACAGAGCCCTGCAGAAACACACTGGATACATCCTTCCAGTCACAAAAATATCCATCAATTATTACCCTTTACATACTACCTCCAAGTCAATTTTGGATCCAGCCAATTTGTCATGTACCCCATGTGCTTTAACCTTCATGACCAGTCTATCATTTGGGACATTATCAATAGCCTTGCTAAATTACATATATATTACATCGTATGCACTGCCCTCATCGAGCCTCTAGGTGACATTCTCAAAAAATTCAATCAGGTAAATCAAACACGATCTTCCCTGAACAAATCCATGCTGACTTTCCATAATTAATCCTTGCATTTCGAAATGTAATTTTATTCTGCCTTTCAGTACATTTTCCAACAATTTTCCCGCCATTTAGGTTAGGCTGGCAGGCATTTAATTACTAGTCCTATCCGTTTTTCTCTTCTTCAACAAGGGTACTACATTAGCAGTACTCCATTTCTCCTGCACCATGGCCAGATCCAAAATCGATTGGTAAATGATGCTCAAGGCCTCTGCTATTTCAACTTTTACTTCACTTAACAGCCTGGGATGCATATCATCCACGCCTGGTGAATTATCTACCGTCAAAGCTGATAAACTCAATAATACTGCCAGTCTCACTAAATTTATTTAATCCAAAATATCACATTCATCCTCGATAGCAATATCTGTATTGCCCTTTTCCTTTTTGAAAATAGATTAAATATATTCGTTATGAAAACTACCATAATCAGCCGCCTCCACACAAACGTTACCGTCATGGCCTCTAATAGGCCTTACTCTTTCTTTAGTTAACCATTTATTATTAATATATTGATAGAACATCATAGGGTTTTACATTATTTTATTAGCCACGAATTGTTGTGCCCTCTCTGAGCATTCAGAATATCCTTTTTAATTTTGCCTCTTAACTTTCTATATTCCTCTCAAGTTTCTATAGTATTTAGCCATTGGTATATGACAAAAGCTTCCTTTTTTTCTTAATCCACCCCTGTAAGTGCCTAGACACCCAGGTTGCTCACGAATTGTTCATCCCTGCCTGTTACTTTAAGCGCACATGCTTGGCATTAGCTTCTGGATCTCCTCATTGAATGCCTCCCACTGTTCCGACACTGCTTTACCCTCAAGTAGCTGTTTCCAGTCCACTATGGCGAAATCACTCCATAACAAAGCAAAATTAGCTTTTCTCCAAATCAGATCTTTTATTTCAGGTCCATTCTTGTCGTTATCAATAACCAACCTGAATCTGACTGAATTATGTTCACTCACATCCAAGTGATCTCCTTCTGATTCCCGTTTAGCCTTCCCAGCTTCATTCCCCAAAACTAAATCCAAGACCGCCCCGACTCGTGTTACATACTGACTGAAAAAGTTCTCTTGATTTCAAGAATTCAGCATCCTCAATACACTTCACAGTAATTTTGTCCCAATCAATATTTGGATAGTTATTACTTGCGTATGGTTTTTGGACTGCACAACAAATTACCTAAATATTTGCTCATGTCTCTCAGTCCCAGTGTTTGGGGCTCTGTAATACACTACTAGCAGCGTGATCGCCCCTTTTTTATTTTATTTTTCAATTCGGCCGATATTGACTCATTTGATCATCAATCTAACATTCGCTAATCAAAAGGTGACATCTTTGGACTGGCACCAGGGAGGCAAGAGAACATCATAGAGTCACGTCTGCTGTCCTCCTGTCTGCTCCCCTGACTATCGAATCCACAACGACGTGTATTCTTTTTCCTCACACCCCTCCCCGAACCACCGTTGGTATCATGGACTTGGCTCTGGCTGCACATCCCAGAGCCAACATCGCCCCTTACGACACACAAAACGCAATAACGGTTGGAGAGTAAGATGGACTCAGGCGCCTCCTGCTCTTCTTGCCTAGTCCTCCTCTTCTGTCCGACGGTCAGCCATTCCCTATTTGCCTGCACACTCTTAAGCTGTGGGGTAGCTGCCTGAAGAAACCTGCTTTTCACGTTGTTCTCAGTGGTGCCAATGCAACGTGGTGACCTCAACCGCTGATCAAGTTTCAAAACCTGGAGCTTGCGTTTTAGTGCAGCTGGAGTCACCTCCTCCACATGTGGTCCTCTTGGTTGCACGAAGCATCCAGGATTTTCCACATGCACAGGGTCTGCAATCCACGGGTCTGAGCTGCACTGCCATCCCTCCAGTTACACTCGGAATTATCAAGTAGAACCTCTAAATTCTAAACCTTAGCACAGCACACCAAGCCGCCGCTCAGCAAACAGCCAATTTTATTTAATGACTCTCCTTAGATACGAAAGATCACATAGATTTAAAGGTAGTTCGTCCCCTACAACAATGCTAAAGGTTTCTTCAAGAAAAGAAAATAAAAGAAAGCAAGACGCACCAATTCATCAGCCGATCACATATGTGCTTGGCTGTGACGTCACACTTCGATTTTGATTCTTTTACTTCCAACATAAGAACATAAGAATTAGAAACAGAAGTAGGCCATCTAGCCCCTCGCGCTTGCTCCGCCATTCAACAAAATCATGGCTGATCTGGCCGTGGACTCAGCTCCACTTACCCGCCCTCTCCCCGTAACCCTTAATTCCTAATTGGTTAAAAATCTATCGATCTGTGACTTGAATACATTGAATGAGCTAGCATCAACTGCTTCCTTGGGCAGGGAATTCCACAGATTCACAACCCTCTGGGAGAAGAAATTCCTTCTCAACTCGGTTTTAAATTGCCTCCCCCCATATTTAGAGGCTGTGCCCCCTAGTTCTAGTCTCCCCGACTGGTGGAAACAACCTCTCTGCCTCTATCTTGTCTATCCCTTTCATTATTTAAAAAGCAATCCTGTGTCTGCTGCATCTGGCTCTTTTCAATGCCGCTGCTCTAAGCTCCCGCCGCCCTCTCTCATCCCCCCGCTCCGCTCTCGCGATGTTGGCCTCCTCCCCATTGCCAGTGCTCCAACCTGCCGCCGCCCTTCATCCTCTGGCTCTCGTGATGCTGACCTCCTCACTTGTGCAAGTTCTCAGAAGTTCAGGTCGCTTGCGAAGAAGCGCTTTCATGAAATTTGATATCAGGATGAGCGGAGAATTCTTTAGACCTGTGTTTCACCCGGAGAGTGGTGGGAATTTGGAACTCACTGCCAGAAGGGCTGGTAGAGGCAGAACGGCTCATCGCAATTTAAAATAGTACATTCACCGACATGGCCTCAGAACAATTTTTTATATTTCTGTGGAATCTATTCTCACTCTAGTTCCATGGGACTTCTTGTCTGAAGCAAAGAGGTGCATCATTTTAAATTAAGAATGTCCGATCTCAGCCAAGAATAAAAATGCCATCGTGCAAAGTGCAGGATTAAGAACTAGAGTAACATCGTTTGAAGGATGATCTGCAGGAGGACAGAGCAATTTGTAATATCACTGCCAAAGTTAGAAACATGTGAGGATTTCAAAAAGTGTTTTTTTTTTTATATGGTAAACAGAAGACAGGTTCCACCCAGATTTGAACTCGGATTGCTGGGTTCAGAGTGCTCACCATTACACCATGGAACCAAGGATGCCAAAATGTATGAAATATTTCTCAAAAACAACAACATCATCACCAACATTATACTTTGGCTCGGAATTTTCTCATCCATATCGCCAATTTCCCGTCTTTACCCTCTGCGAAGTTTCGATGCTGAACAATTCATACATATGCCATCAAAGCCATGGGTTCTCAATAACTCTGTCCGTTTCACTCTGTTCATCACAGCTTGCACTTCAGTCTACCAGGTAAAAAGTGTGTCAGCATTGCAAAAGCAGTAATGCAAAATGCTTGGCGCGAAAAAAAAATGCAAATTTTTCTCCATTGCAAAATATGCAGCGCATGCATGTCAAAAGACATTGGTTTTATTCATCGTGTTGAATGCATATTGCAGAGATTATCTCAGAAAGGAACATTGTGCTGACATAGGCAGCATTAGACGATACTCTACTTTTTCCTCAGCTGATTTGTAAAGGAAAATATAGGCTGAGCACACGATTTGACATGTAGTTTTCGTGATCTAGCATCATTGACAAAGGCAACAAAATTGCCCAACAGCAGCGCCTGGCTTCAATGTGTCTTCACTTGTTTGTCCCAAATTTCCAGCAGTTGGCACAACAGGAATTCAGGTATCACCAGGTTTGAATTTGCAACGCTGGATTGAAAGTCCAGAATGCCCATCAATACACCATGGAACCCACATCCGTATATCTGAGCGGATTCGGTGTTTTCCAGTTCTCCTACCACTAACAGCCACTTGACGCATTTGTGAAACCGCTGCACATTCTCAGCATGTCAGGGAGCAGTTGCATAGGGAGAAGCAGAGTTCAGACGAAAGGGCATCGATCTGATAATATAATCTTGCTCTGAGTTGCTGCCTAACCTGCTGTGTATTTGCAGGATTTTTCTATATTTAATTCAAATAGGCAGCATGCGAAGCAGTGCTTTAAAGCAATTTGATATCAGGATGAGGGGAGAACTGTCGAAACCTGTGTTTCACCCTAACTGTGGTGGGGGTTTGGAACTCATTGCCTGAAATTGTGTTGGAGACAGGAAGGCTTATCACAATTAAAAATACTTGCATATGCTCTTCAATTGCAGTAACCGACAATGACCACGGTCCTAGTGTTTTTATTCCTATGGATAATGTGCTCACTCCAGTTCAATGGCACTTGTCTTCTGAAGCAAAGAGTTGATTCATTTTAAATTAAGAATGAATTACCTCAGCCAAAAATAAAAATTACATTGTGTAATCTGCATGTTTATGAACACCAGTTAAATTGCTTGCACGAGAATAAGCAGGTGCTGAGAGGAATTTGCAATATCGTGTTCTAAGTAGCAGGTGACTGTTTTAAAATATGTTTTAATTAACATGGTAAATGTACTCCTACGCGTATAAAAGACAACCGTTTTTCAGAGCACAGATTGACCTGCAAAGAGCGGTCTTAAACTTAGAATTAGGGACCGGCCATTTGAAACTGGAATGAGGAGGAATTTCTTCTCTAAGTGGGTTGTACATATATAGAATTCGCTGCCTCAGATAACTGTGGAAGCCGGGACATTGAACAAATTTAAGACTGAGATAGAGAGCTTCTTAACCGATAAAGGAATAAGGCATTATGGGGAGCGGGCAGGTAATCGTATTAAATCGCGGATCAGGTTTGAGGGGCCGAATGGCCTACTCGTGCTCCTCTTTGTTATGTTCTGATGTTCTCATGAAATAAAATACAATTCCAGTATGTAATTCCTCATTCGCACCATTAGGCAACTGTGCACTATAGAGGCCTAATTGATAAGGCAAATGGCTTCTATACTAAACCCCAATAATATCAGAGCAGTGCAGGTTCAAATCGTGGCATTGCACTTATATCAAACCTTGTCCAATTTTATAAAATCAATCCAACCTCATTCGCTGAATGTCATTTCATCCCAAACATTGCAGAGCTCTTTATTAAAAGGTAATTTCTTTTCTGTTTTCGGTGTATATTTCTAATTGATCTTTGGAAATATTTTCCAACAAAGCACCCATCACTAAGTGATGCCGAAAATTATTATTGTTTCCATTTGGAAAAACAGTTCCTCATCAATCAGTCTAATAAAATACAGTGGAAGTATTTGTGATCAGATTCTGGGAAAATGATATCAATAGTGAGCCGATTAAACAAAAACAATTTTTGCAGTAGAATCGTTACAAACAGGGTTCGAATGTGCATACATAAACCCCATTGAAATTTCGATTGCAACGCCTTCACAACTCGGACATCGCAGCTACACAGGAAAACTGTTTTACTAGTATAATGGTCGGTGAAAAAGGTCAGACAATTGGCCTGCATACTTGCGCTGTTGTATCTCCTTGTCGATGTGAAAAATAAGTCCTAGAATCTCACAGCACAGAAGGAAGCAATTCGGCAAGAACTGGAATCATTTACTTTTTGGCAAACACTGAACAGATTGGGCAGTTTTTCTCTAGAAAAGACAAGGCAGCTACTGACATTTACATGATGAATGGTTTTTGATCGGGTCAGAATAGATAAAATATTTGTTGTTGAACGCATGTTCAGAACTAGTGGTCACAAATGTAAGATAATCAAGGAAAATTCAATAGGCAATTCAAAAGCTACATCTTTACCAAATAGTTGGTAGATTTTCGAAGCTGCTACCACGTGCAATAGTTGAGGCGAATAGCACAGAAGCATTTAAGAGTGCAATAGCTAAGCAAATGTGTGACAAAGGATTAGAAGGCGATGATGATAGGATGAAGTGAAGTATGGGAGGAGGGCGCTCATGTGCAGAATTAACTCCTGCAAAACCAGTTGGGGGAAATGGTCTCTTTCTGGGCTGGAAAATATATAGAGTTATGTTACACACCTTTTTAACAAAAAAAAACTTGTAATTGTGTAGCAACTTTAATGCAGTGAAAGTTCCCAAAGCGCTTCACAGGAGTATTATGCAATAACAATTGGACACCGAGCCGCATAAGTACAAATTCGCGCCCGCTATTGAAAGCTTGGTCAAACTTGTATTGTTGATAATGAGGAAGAACGCTGTAGAATACAGGAAAATATCATTGAACTAGTCAGGTTGGCAGAAGAGTGGTTAATGGAATTCAAGCCAGAGAAGTGTGTGGTAAGATATTTGTGGAAGGCTAATAATGCAGGGGAATAAACATTAAATCATAGGACACTAAGAAGTGTAAAGGAGCAAAGTGCCCTTGGAGTGCAAGTCCACAGGACCCTGAAAGTATTCGGCCAGGGAGGTAAGGTTGTCAAGAAGCAACTTGGAATAATTTCCTTTATTAACTGAGCCATAGAATAAAAGAACGGGGAAGTTATGCTTGAACTGTGTACACAAGTTAGCCCACAGCTGGAGTACTGCGTGCTGTTCTGGTCACCGCATTGCACAAAAGATCTGCTTGTTCTCGTGAAGGTACACAGTCGGTTTACGAGAATGTTGCCTGGATTGGGGAATTTATCAATGAGGAAAAATTGTAACGTCTGGGTTGTTTTCTGTGGAACAGCGGAGGCTGATTGGGGACATTAATGAACTGTAACACATTTTGAGTTGCCGACAGAGAGAGCATAAGATGGATCTATTTCCCTTACTAGATTGGTCAACAATTAGGGGGATAGATTTAATTGGTTGGAGGGGAGAGGGGATTTGAGGGGAAATGTTTTCACCCTGAGTATGGTGCTCGTCTGGAAATCCACTGCCTGAAAAGATGTTAGATGCAGTAGCACTCACCACATTTAAAAAGTCCTTGGATGTGAACTTGAAGTGCTGCAATTGGTAACAATACTTTTGCAGATGCATTCCTGGAGTGTGCGCGATATAATTTTTAAGACTAGTATGCTGAGGAGCCGACGAGTGAACAGGCGATACTAGATTGGGTATTGTGCAATGAGAAGGGCTTAATTAACACTCTTGTTGTGCGGGGTCCTTTCGGATAGAGTGACCATAAGGAGTTATGGGAAGCGGAAGGGGAAGTGGTGCTGAGTCCATGATCAGGTCAGCCCTGATCATATAGAATGGTGGTGCAGGCTCGAGGGGCCGCATGGGGCCTGTTCCTGTTCCTATGTCTTATGTTTTTATGATCTTATGATTGTATTTCTTATTTAGATGGAAAGTGAAGTAGTGTTTTCCAAACTAGGGTGCTAAATCTAAACAAAGGAAACTACAAAGACACGAGGAATGAATTGGCTCAGATAGATTGGGAACATTCATTAAAAGGCATGACGGTGGATAGGCAATGGCTAATACTTAAGGAATGAATGCATGAACGGCAACAGGTAATCATTCGTTTCTGGCGTTAAAACGCAAAAGGAAAATTGGTCCAACCATGGGTAACACAATAATTTAAGAAGAGTGCAAATGCAAGATTGATTATCAAAGATCTTATCTGCCTATTATCTAGCCCATGAGCTGGCAGAACAGACGGTAACAAAAGAAATTAAGGATAGCAATGGATCAAAAAGAGGAGTTATGCAGAGTAGCCAGAAAAAATTGCAAACCTGAGGATTGTGAGCAGTTTAAAATTCAGCAAAAAAGGTCCAAGAGATTGATTAACAGGGGAAAATTGAGTATGAGTGTAAACTTGCATGGAACATAAAAACTGACCTCAAAATTTTCTACAAGTATGGAAAAAGGAAAAAATTAGTGATGACAAATGTGGGTCCTTTACTGACAGAAACAGGAGAATTTGTAATATGGAACAAGGAAATGGCAGAACAATTAAATAAATATATTTGTTTGGTCTTCACAGAAGAGGAGACAAATATCGTCGGAGAAATGCTATGGAATCAATGACTTAGTGAGCAAGAGGAATTAAAGGAATTGATAATTAGTAAGAAAGTATTGCTGCAGAAAGTAAAGTGACTGAAGCCAGATAAATCCCCTGGGCCTGATGATATGCATCCCAGAGTATTAATGAGGTATTCATGGAAATAGCAGATGCATTGGTTGTCATCTTCCACAAATATATAAATGTGGATCAGTTGCTGCATATTGGAGGCTGGCAAATATAATCCCACTATTTAAAAATGGATGGAGAGAGAAAACGGGAACTACAGAGCGGTTAGCCTGACATCAGTCTTAGGGAAAATGCTAGTGTCTATTATAAAGAATGTGATAGCGACACACTTAGATAATATCAACGTATTTAAACAAAGTCAACATGGATTTATGAAAGGAAAATAAAGTTTGATGAATCTACTTTAATTTTTGAAGTTGTCACTGATAAAATATATAAGGGAGAACTAGTGAATGTCGTGCATTTGGATCTTCAGAAGGTATTTGAAAAAGTCCCACATAGGAGCATACTGTGAAAAATGAAAGCACATAATATTGCAGGTAATGTATTGGCAAGGATTGAAAATTGGTTAACATATAGAAAACATAGTGTAGGAATAAACTGAACTTATTCGGGCTGTGAGTAGTGATTAGTTGAGTACTACAGTGATCAGTGCTTGGGCCCCAGCTATTCAGAATATATCTAAAAGTGTTAGATGAGGGAACCAAATGTAATATTTTCAAGTTTGCTTACGACACAAAACTAGATGGGAGGAGGATGAAAAACACTCAAAGTCAATTTAGATAGGTTGAGTGAGTGGCCAAAAACATGGCAGATGCAGTATAACGTGGATAAATGTGAAATTATCCACGTTGGTAGGAACAATATAAGGAAAAATTATTATTTAAATAGCGATGGCTTGGGAAGTGTCTATGTACAGAGGGATCTGGGTGTTCTTGTACACCAGTCATTGAAAGCAAACATGTATTTGCAGCAAGACGTTAGGAACTCAAATGATATGATGCCTTTCATTGCAAGATGATTTGGGTATTACTCAAAACTGTACAGGAGTGTGCAGTTTTGATCTCCTTACGTAATAAAGGATATACTTGCGATAGAGGGAGTGCAGCAAAGGTTCAGCAGACTGATTCCTGTACTGGCAGAACTGTCTTATGAGGAGAGATTGGGTCAATTGGATATGTATTAACTGGAGTTTTGAAGAATGAGAGGGGATCTCATAGAAACATATATAAATCTGACTGGGTTGGTTATACTGGATGCGGGGAGGAAGCTTCCCCTCGCTGGCAAGTCGACAACAAGGGGTGACCGTCTCAGGATACGGGGTATGAAATTTAGGACCGAGATAAGGAGAAATGTCTTCTCTTAGAGGGTTGTAAATCCGGAGAAGTCGCTGGCTCAGAAAGCTGTGGAAGCATGGATAGTGAACAAATTTGAGAGAGAAATAGATAGTTTTTTAAAACATAAAGATAAGGCATTATGGGCAGTGGAGCTGAGTCAACGATCTGATCAGTCAACATCTTATTGAATGGCGGAGCATGTTTGCGGGGCCATATGGCCTACTCCTGCTAACTATTTCTTATGTTCGTATGTTCATAGGCTCTTATTAAGCTGGTTGGAAAGGACAGGAGGAAGCCATTCAACTCCTTGAGCCAGTTAGACATGAAGAGTTGAACTCCATTCGGCCGCTCAAACCTGCTGCATACATGACGATGAGGCAATCCAGTCCCACGAACGTCTTTTACAGGAATAGAAGGACGGCATTCAGCTCTTCCATGCTGTTGTACAGTGACAGGAGGAGACAATTAACCCCTCTGGAGTGAGGCATAGGAACGGCGGAAGCTGTTCAGCTCCTAGAGCTTGGTCTACAAGCCGATTTGCACAATTTAGCCCCTCTAACCTGTTGTATAGAATGAATACAAAGCACTTCAATCCCAAGGACATGTTATACTTGAACAGCAAGAAGCTCTACCCCCTGAGCCTCTTCCATAGAAACAGTGGGATGCCATTCCGTCCTCAAACTGTTGAACAGGAACAGAAGGAGCCATTGAGCACCTCGAGCAAAATGCACAGGCAGAGACCAATCATAGTAGCATGATGGTTATATGTCTGGACAAGTAATCCAGAGAGAAGAAATTACAGCCCACCACGAGAGCTGAGGAATTTATGTTCAATTACATAAATTTGCAATTTTAAAAGTATCAGTAATCGTGACCATTGTCGTAACAAACCCATCAGGTTCACTCGTCTCCTTTAGGGAAGCAAATCTGCCGCCCTTACCGGTCTGGGCCTATATGTGACTCCAGATCAACAGCAATGTGGTTTACTCTAAACTTTTCTCTGAAATGGCGTCGCGAGTTACTCAGTTGCATGTGGTGGCTCACTATGAACTTCGCAAGGGCAATTAGCGATGGGCAACAAAGTCTTCCCTAACTAGCGATGCCCACATGTTTGATTCAATGAAATAAACATTCGAACCTCTGGATTGTTACACAGGAACAAGATGAGCCTCATGCCAGGTCAGCGAATGTGGAGTCAGGAGAGAACTAGCAGAATGGATAGCTCGCTGGATCAAGACAGAAAACAGAGTTCAGAGGTAAAAGTTAGCTTTTCAACGTGGCAGATGGTGGGTAGTGGTGTTCCAAAAGGATCGTTGCTGGAAGCATTGTTGTTCACAATTTATATTTAAGATTTAGACATTGGAATCAAAAAACATCGTTGCTAAATTGCGGGTGACACCAAATTAGGGGGATAGTCAATACTCAGGAGGACTGCAACCATTTGCAGGAGGATGTTAATAAGCTTGCAGAATGGGCAGATAATTGGCAAATACATTTCAAACCTTGTAAATCTGAGACATTACTTTGGTCTGAATAATAGGGAGGACACTTATTATATGTGGCTGCCAGTCTGCGTGGCGTAGAGGAACAAAGAGATCTCGCAGTACAAATACAGAAAACTCCAATAGTTACTACAAAGTTTAGCAACCCAAAAAAAAGAAAAACAAGCACGAGGAGTTATTTCTAAATGTATGGAATTGAAAAGTAGCGGCGTTATGCTAAACATGTTTTTAACCTTGGTGAGGCCTCACTTAGAGTACTGTACACTATTCTGGCCGCCATATTATAAAAATTATATAGAGGTATTGCCGAGGATGCAGAGAAGATTTGCAAGGATGATAGCAGAACAGCCAGCGGATACATATCAGGAAAGGATGAACAGGCTAGATTTATTTTATCATGAAAAAAGATGACTGAGCAGTGAACC
The DNA here is from genome assembly GCF_044704955.1 of Pristiophorus japonicus. NCBI lineage: Eukaryota > Metazoa > Chordata > Chondrichthyes > Pristiophoridae > Pristiophorus > Pristiophorus japonicus. The sequence continues at coordinate 5,256,278 of NW_027254363.1, forward strand.
AGGGTTGGTGCTCCCTTGAAAATGTAATGGTAGAGTGAGGGATATGCTGAGCCATAATGTTACAGATTGTGTTGCATACAATTCTGCTGCTGTTGATGCCCGACAGCACCTCATCGATGCCCAGGTTTGAGCTGCTAGATCTGTTCAGAATCTATCCCATTTAGCACGCTGGTAGTTTAGCACAAAATGCAGTGTATCCTCTGTGTGAAGACAGGACTTGATATCCACATGACTGAGCAGTGTTCATTCGAATTTATACTGTCATGGACTGATGCGTCTTTGACAGGCAGATTGGTGAGGAGGTCGAATGGGTTTCTGACCATCGGTGAAGCGGTAATGTGGGAGCACTGCACTGTCAGAGATGATGTCTTTCAGATTAGATATTAAACTGAGGCCCAGTCTGGCTTCCGAGCTGGAAATAAAAGATCCCACGGGCACTATTTGGAAAAAGAGCAGTGGAGTTCTTCCCAGTGTCCTCGCGCCAATATGGCTCCCACAAGCAATATCTGGTCATTATGACATCGTGGTTTTTTCGAGACGCAAATATGCTTTTGTATTACCGACATTACAAAAGTGATCACACTTTAAATGCACTTAATTGGCTGTCAACCGCTTTGAGGCGTCCAGAGGGGAAAGTCACTGTAGCAATGTTCGTTTTTCTATTATAGCGTGCGAAAAAGTGCCACTTTCCAAAGCCAGTTAGCACAGTTGGGTAGAAGCTTGTCAAAACGATAAGATCGCGGGCTCGATCCCCGTATGGGCTGTTTGTTTTATTTTTGGGGGGGCGGGGTCGGATGGTGCGAGCATATGAGCTTTGTTACTTTAAAGCAGCTTTAACATATAGGAACGAAACTCAAACAGGCACTGCAATACTTTGAAACAATGCTGCCAAACCTTAATTCTGCCCAGAGCTCATGGACCTGCAGAGTGTTTCCATAATTTAGTGAACAATTCCATATCCTCTGGAACTGTGTGACTTCAATCGGCGAATGGCTCATGCCGCTGATTGTTTTGCAGTGTTAAATATGAAACAAAAATAAATGCAATTCCTGTGAATAATCGCTCATTCTTAACATAAGAACATAAGAATTAGGAACAGGAGTGGGCCATCTGGCCCCTCGAGCCTGCTCCACCATTGAAAAAGATCATGGCTGATCTCGCCGTGGACTCAGCTCCACTTACCCGCCCGCTCCCCGTAACCTTTAATTCCATTATTGGTTAAAAATCTATCTATCTGTGATTTGAATATATTTAATGAGCTAGCCTCATCTGCTTCCCTGGGCAGAGAATTCCACAGATTCACAACCCTCTGGGAGAAGAAAATCTTCTCAACTCGGTTTTAAATTGGCTCCCCCGTATTTTGAGCCTCTGCCCCCGAGTTCCAGTCTCCCCGACGATGGAAACAACCTCTCTGCCTCGATCGTGTCTATCCCTTTCATTATTTTAAATGTTTCTATAAGGTCACCCCTCATCCTTCTGAACTGTAAGGAGTAAAGAGCCAGTCTACTCAATCTATCATCATAAGGTAACCCCCTCATCTCCGGAATCAGCCTAGTGAATCGTCTCTGTACCCCCTCCAAAGCCAGTATATCCTTCCTTAAGTAAGGTGACCAAAACTGCACGCAGTACTCCAGGTTGCGGCCTTACCAATAAACTACACAATTGCAGTATGACCTCCCTGCTTTTGTACTTCATCAATCTCGCAATGAAGGCCAATATTCCATTCGCCTTCCTGATTATCTTCTTTACCTGCAAACTAACTTTTTGGGATTCATGCACAAGGAACCCCAGGTCCCTCTGCAACGCACCATGTTGTAATTTCTCCCGATTCAAATAATATTCCCTTTTACCGTTTTTTTTCCCAAGGTTGATGATCTCACAATTTCCGACATTGTATTCCATCTGCCAAAACTTAGCCCATTCGCTTAAAATATCCAGATCTCTGTGCAGCCTCTCTGGGTCCTCTACGCAACCCGCTTTCCCACTAATCTTTGTGTCATCTGCAAATTTTGTTCCCCTGCACTCTGTCCCCTCTTCCAGGTCATCGATGTATATTGCAAACAGTTGTGGTCCCAGCACCGATCCCTGTGGCACACCACGAAGCAACGATTTCCAACCCGAAAAAGACCCGTTTATCCCGACTCTCTGCTTTCTGTTCATCAGCCAATTCGCTATCCATGCTAAAGCATTTCCTCTGACTCTGCGTACCTCTATCTTCTACGGTAACCTTTCCTGTGGCACCTTATCGAATGCCCTTTGGAAATGTAAATACACCACATCCATCGGTACACCTCTATCCATCGTGCTCGTTATATCCTCAAAGAATTCCAGTAAATTAGTTAAAAATGATTTTCCCTTCATGAATCCATGCTGTGTCTGCTTGATTGCACTATTGCTATCTAGATGTCCCGCTATTTCTTCCTTAATTATAGTTTCAAGCATTTTCCCTTTGAGACGTCCTGAGGGGAAAGTCTCTGTAGAAATGCTCGTTTTTTTATTATAGCGTGCGAAAAGGTGTCATCTTCCTAAGCCAGTTAGCTCAGTTGGGTAGACATCTTGTCCAAACGCTATCAGCCGCGTGTTCGATCCTCATATGGGCCGTTTGTTTTATTTTGTTTTGCGGGGGGGTCGTGTGGTGCGAGCAGATCAGCTTTGTTAGTTCAAATCAGCTTTAACATATAGGTACTGAACTCACACAGGCACTGCAATACTTTGAAACAATGCTGCCAGGCCTTAGTTCTGCCTAGGGCTCATGGACCTGCGGAGTGTTTTCTGAATTTAATGAACAATTCCATATCCTCTGGAACTATATGACTTCAATTGGCGAATGGCTCATGCCGCTGATTGGTTTTCAGCGTTAAATATAGAACTAAAATAAATGCAATTCCGTTATATAATGACTCATTCTGAGGTTGGAGACCTGTTAACTTTGTTTTGTTAAATCTTGTTCAAATTAATAAAAGCAAACCACGTTCACACTCGTTCGCTGAATATGATTTCCTCCCAAACATTGCAGGGCTCTTTAAGACATAGCATTTTTTCTTGATGCTTTATCTATATTTCCCACTGATCGTTCCAAGTAATTCAAGCACCCGAGCAATCAATAATTACTGATGGTAAATTGTTAATATTTCCAATATGAACAGTAGCTTCACGGCAATCAGTGTTAATCTGTTCATAACAAAGGATGAAACAGAGTACTGTGTACAATCAGCAAGTGTGATGTTAGCTCCTTGAATTAGACTCCATCGTGCAGTTACGTCGTGGGTGACCTGCTTTTATACCGTGATCCCAAGGGTTGTTGTGGTGGTGTAATCCAGATTACAAGGGGTTAAATACATAACAAGTGTAATAAAGGGCAATGAAGTGAATTGTGATCAGTTTCAGGGGCAGTGATAATCACAGGGAGCAGATTATAGAAAGTTACAAATAGTGTAGTATCGCTGTTAATAGGGTTCGAATTTCCCAGGCAAACGTCACGACATAGCAATTGCCAACGCCTTCAACACTCGTCCATTGCAGCTGCATAACGAAACTTTTAAAATAATCTAATGGTCGGTGCTAAATATCAATTATTTGGCCTGCATGCTTCCCCTGTTTTTTCTCCCAGTCGATTTAAAAATTAAATCGTAAAATCATAGAATCTCAATGCACAAATGGAGGCAATTCGTCTGGAAGTGGAAGGAGTTACTTATCGGTGAAGACTGAGCAGACTGTGTAGCTTTCTCTGGAAGATACAATGCAGATATATTTAACATTATGAACGAGTTTGATAGGGACAAAGAAGGGAAAACATTTGCCATTGGGCAGGAGTTCAGAACTGGAGCTCATAAATATCAGATAGTCACCGATCAATTCAGTAGGCAATTGAAGAGTAACTTATTTACAAAAAAGTGGTTAGGATATGGAAGATGCTACCACGAGCAGTAGTTGAGGCGAGTAGCTCACCATATTGGAAAACTGCAAATGAAACGCCACTATTTAAAAAAGGAGGCAGACAGAAATCATGAAACTATAGCCCAGTTAGCCTAACATCCGTGGTTGGGAAAATGTTGGAGTCAATTAAAATCTTGTTTAACGTTATAAAACCAAACCAGGCTCCCACTCATCATCTGAAGGTGTTTTACTCCTAAACATTGCAGGGTTTTTTATTAACAATTATGTTTTTGCATGCTGTTTTCTGGATGTATTTCTCACTGACATTTGCAAACTGTTTTTAACAAACAAACAATCACTAACTGATACCAAAAATTATTCGTTATTTCAATTCAAACAACAGCTTCGTGTCAATCAGTGTAAAGGGCAGTGATCAGATTCTGGGCCAGTGATATCCACAGGGAGCAGAAGAAATAAACAAAACTTTATGTAGAATATACACGAGCAAGTTTCAAACCTGCACCGGCAATCGCCATGGAACTTAGAGTCCATCACCTTAACTACTTGGCCATTTCAGCTGCACAATGAAACTGTTTTAATAGTCCAATGATCGATTCCAAATAGCGGCCAATTAGCCGGCATGTTTGCCCTGTTTTATTTGCAAGTCGATGTGAAAATTAAAGCGTAGAATCATAGAATTTCACAACACAGAAGGAGGTAGTTCGGCCAGAACTGAAATGATTTACTCATCAGGAAAGACTGAAGAGACTGGGGAGCTTTTCTCTCGAAAAAGCAAGGCAGATACCGACTATACCATTATAACTGGTTTTGAAAATGTCGTCGTAGAGAATATATTTGCTATTGTACGAGAGCACAGAAATAGTGGTCATGCATACGATAGTCACCGATACATTCAGTAGGCAATTCAAAGAATCAATTCTTTACCAAAGATAGTTAGAATGTGGAAGATGCAACCACACTCAGAAGATGAGGCGAAAAGCACACATGCATTTAAGAGGGTGTTACCTAAGGACATGTGTGACAATGTAAGAGAAGGTTATCCTGATAGGATGAAGTGAAGTAGGGCAGGAAGAAGCTCGTACGCAGCATTCACTCCTGCAAAACATTTTGGGGAAAATGGTCTCTTTATGTTGTGCAGACTCCATATATATTTATGCAACAATCCTTTTAAACTGCAACACCAACTTGTATTTATACAGCGCCGTTAATGCATTGCAACGTCCCAGCGTGCTTCAAAGAAGTATTGTGCTATAAAAATGTGTTTCATAAGTAGAAATTAGCGCAGATATCTGAAAGATTGATAATGAGGAAGAAACTGCAGACTGCAGGAAGATATCAATAATCTGGTCAGGTGGGCAGGCGAGTGGCCAATGGATTTCTAAGAACATAAGAACATAATAAGAATATAAGAATTAGGAACAGGAGTAGGCCATCTAGCCCCTCGAGCCTGCTCCGCCATTCAATAAGATCATGGCTGATCTGGCCGTGGACTCAGCTCCACTTACCTGCCCGCTCCCTGTAACCGGAGAAGTGTGAGGTAATACCTATGGGGAGGGCTAATAAGGAAAGGGAATGCACATTTTATGGTAGGACACTGAGAAGTGTCGAGGAGCAAAGGGACCTTGTAATCCCTGTCAACAGATCCCTTACAGTAGCAGGCCAGGTCGGTAAGGTCGTTAAGAAGCAAGGCTGAACACTTGCCTTTATTAGCTGAGGCAAAGAATAAAAAGCGTGGGATTTATGCTGGAACTGTGTAAAGCACCAGGTAGGCCACAGCTAGACTACTGCATGCTTCTGTGGTCACCGCATTGCAGGAAGTATCTGATTTCACTCCTGAGGGTACGGATTCGATTTACGAGAATGCTGCCTGAACTGGAGAATTTAGCTGTGACGATATGTTGGATAGGTTGGGTTTGTTTACTTTGGAATAGGTGAGGCTGAGTGGTGACCTTACTGAAGTGTACAACTTTATGAATGGACCAAATAAAGTGCATAGGACCGATCTATTTTATTGGAAGAGTGGTCAACAACCAGGGTGCAAAGACTTAAAGTAATTGCTGGCAGGGTGAAGGGGATTTCAGGGGATATGTTTTCACCCAGAGTGTGCCGGTGGTCTGGAAATCATTGCCTGAAAGGGTGATAGAAGCAGGAGCCATCACCACATTTAAAAATTACCTCGATGCGCGCTTGAACTGGCGTATTCTACAGGGCTACAGACCAAGAGCTGGAAATTGGTGTTAGGCTGAATAGCTGTTTGTCGGATGGCGCAGGCACGATGCGCTGATATGGCCTTCTTTCGTGATGTAAATTCCTATGAGTCTATGCAAACAGACACAGGATGATTCGGCACTGACAGAGCAATCGATTTAAATAGACACAGCTGCGATGAAAGTTCATCACCTTGAAACGATAACTCGGTTTCTCTCAATCCGCCAATTCTGCCGGTTCTGCTGAGTGTTTCCAGATTATTCTGTTTTACTTTCAGATTTATAGCAACAAGACTATTTTACCTTTGCATTTATCCAATCATTGGTGCCTCTGCGGCATAATGGTTGGCGCGTTGGCGTTCTCGTTCATACTGCCGAAAACATTTTAAGATTGATGGGTTCGAGTCCTACTAGAGTCAGATTTTGGTTCACGATGAGGTATTTCCTGGGCCGCACAGTGCATTTCGCTTCAGAGAGTTGAAGTGCGGCCGTTGCACTTCCTGTTTAACAAGTGGCTCCAATCCCACGCACTTCTCCTCTGATTTATCTTAGCACCGTGAATTTGTTATACAGGGACAGGAGCATATCTACTCTGTTACACATAAGAACAAAAGAACATAAGAATTAGGTACAGTAGTAGGCCATCTAGCCCCTCGAGCCTGCTCTGCCATTCAACAAGATCATGCCTGACCTGGCCGTGGAATCAGCTCCACTTACCTGCCCGCTCTTCGTAACCCTTAATTCCCGTATTGGTTAAAAATCTATCTATCTGTGACTTGAATACATTCAATGAGCTAGCCTCAACTGCTTCCTTGGGCAGAGAATTCCACAGATTCACAACACTCTTGGAGAATACATTCCTTCTCAACTCGGTTTTAATTTGGCTCCCCCGTATTTTGAGGCTGTGCACCTAGTTCTAGTCTCCACGACCAGTGGAAACAACCTCACTGCCTCTATCTTGTCTATCCCTTTCATGATTTTAAATGTTTCCTTAAGATCACCACTCATCCTTCTGAACTCCAACGAGTAAAGACCCAGTCTACTCAAACTATCATGATAAAGTAACCCCCTCATCTCCGGAATTATCCTAGTGAATCGTCTCTGTACCCCTCCAATGCTAGTCTATCCTTCCTTAAGTAAGGTGACCAAAACTGCACGCAGTACTCCAGGTGCGGCCTCACCAATACCCTATACAGTTGAAGAAGGACCTCCCTGCTTTTGTACTCCATCCCTCTCGCAATGAAGGCCAACATCCCATTCGCCTTCCTGATTAACTGATGCACCTGCAAACTAACTTTTTAGGATTCATGCACAAGGACCCCCAGGTCCCTCTGCACCGCAGCAATTTGTAAGTTCTCCCCTTTAAAATAATATTCCCTTTTACAGTTTTTTTTCCCAAGGTGGATGACCTCACATTTTCCGATATTGTATTCCATCTGCCAAATCTTAGCCCATTCGCTTAACCTATCTACATCGCTTTGCAGACTCTCTGTGTCATCTACACAACCCGCTTTCCCACTAATCATTAGCAAATTTTGTTACAATACACTCTGTCCCCTCTTCCAGATCATCTATGTATATTGGAAATAGTACACGGACAGGAGGAGTCAATTAACTCCTCAAGCTAGTTATAACGGACAGAGGGGAAGCCATTCAGCTCCTTTGAGCCTGTTCTACAAGAAGTGTAGAACTCCATTTAACACCTCGAAACTGTTGGAATCGATGCGGCCGATGAAAGTCCGACACAGGATCCAGTTGGACAGGAAAGGGTGGAGGCAAATCAACCTCTCGAGCCTGTTACATAGGACGAGGGGAATGCAATGCTTCACTCAACCAATTGCATCGGAAAAGGAGGAGTCATTCAGCACATCGAGCATGTTGCACAGCAGTTGTCAATCATAGTAGCATGATGGTTTATCACTGGACGAGTAATGCTGAGAGAGGAAATAACATCCCTCCACGTGAGTAGGAGAATGTAAATGCAAATAAATAAATCTGGAATTTTAAAAGTATCAGTAATGGTGACCGTTGTCGTAACAAACCCATCTGCTTCACTCGTCTCTTTTAGGGAAGGAAATCTGCCGTCCATACCAGTCCGGGTCTGCACGTGACTCCAGACCGACATCAACGTTGTTGAATCTTAACTGCACTCGGAAATGGCCTAGCGAGCCATTCCTTTGCATAAGGTGGCTCACCACCACATTCACAAGGGCAATTACAGATGTACAGCACGTTCAACACTTGCTAGCGATGTCCACATGCTTGACTGAATACAATAGACATTCGAACCTCTAGATTGTTACACAGGAACAAGAAGAGCCTCATGCCAGGTCAGAGAATGTGGAGTCAGAAGAAAACTTGCAAATGGATAGGTAGCTAGCTTAAAGACAGAAACCAGACACTTGGGATACAAGGTAGCTTTTCATAGTGGCATTTTCGGTGCTGGGACCAGTGTTGTTCACAATTTATATTACATATTTAGACCTAGGAACCAAAAACATACTTTATGAATTTTTCGATGACACCAAATTAGCGGGGTTAGTGCATTCTGAGGAGGACTGTAACAAATTAGATGAATATATTAATACACTTAAAGAATGGGAAAATAATTGGCAAATGCATTTCAAACAATATAAATCTGAGGTTTGATGGGAAGAATAGGGAGGTCACTTATTATTTGAGGGTGCCAGTCTTGGTGGCGAAGAGGAACAAAGGGATCTCGGAGTTCAAATGTACACAACTCTCAAAGTTACGACGCAGGTTAACAAGGCCATTAAAAATCAAACTAAGCACGAGGATGTATTTCTTGACGTACTTAATTGAAAAGTAGCGACATTATGGTAAACCTGGATTTAACCTTGGTTTGAATACTCTTAGAATAATGTGTACAGTTCTGGTAGCCATATTATAAAAAGGACATCGAGGCTTTGCAGAGAATGCGGAGAATATTAACAAGGGTGATAACAAGAAAGCCAGAGTAAACATATCAGTAAACGATGAAAGGCTGAGTCTCTTTGACCCTGAGAAAAGAAAGCTGAGGGATGAACCAAGTTTGCTTCTCTGTTGATAAAGTAATGCCAGAGTGAGGGATATGCTGGGCTGTAAAGTTACACATTACGTGGCATGCAATTCTGCTGCTGCTAATGTCCGATTGCAGCTCATGCATGCCCAGATTTGAACAGCTAGATTTTTTCAGAATCTACCCCATTTAGAACGGTGAGGATGTCAGAAAACACGATGCAGATTGTCCACCATGTGAAGACTGAACTTGCTATTCACAAGGACTCTGCAGCATTCAATCCTGCCAATACTGTCATGGACAGATGCATCTGCGAGTGACAGATTGGTGAGGAGGAGGTCCAATATGTTTTTCACGATCGGAGTGGCAGTAGTGAGGGAGCACTGCACTGTCGCAGTTGCTGTCTTGTGGATGAAATCCTAAACTGAGGCCCGGTCTGCCCTCCGTGCTGGAGCTAAATGTTCCGATCGCAACTATATGGAAGAAGATCAGGGGAGTTCACCCCAGTGTACTTGCGCCAATATATATCCCTCAACCAAAATCTGGTCACTATCACATCGTGGGTTCTTGCTGGCGCAAATTTGATTTAGCATTTCCGACATTACAAAAGTGACCACACTGCAAATGTAGTTAACTGATTGTGAGCAAGCTTTGCGAAGTCCTGAGGTGAATGTCGCTGTAGAAATGCTCGTTTTTTCATTTATAGCGTCGGATAAAAGGTCAAGGTTGCAGGCTTGTTAGCTCTAGTTGGTCAAAGCTTGATGTTAGCAATAACAAGGTCGCTGTTTCGATCGCTGTTTTTTTCCAGGGGGGAAGGCATTGCGAGTATCTCAGCCTTGTTTTTTTCGAGCAGCTTAAACATTTAGGAACGAAACTCACACGGGACCTGCAATACTTTGAAGCAATGCTGCAAAACATTAGTTCTGCCTCGAGCTCAAGGACCTGCGGAGTGTCTCCAGCATTTAATGAACAATTCCATATGCATCGGCATTTTGTAACTTCTCGTATTTCAATCAGTGAATTGCCCATTTCCGCAGATTGGTTCCAGTGCAAAGTTTGGAACTGAAATAAATATGATGTCTGTGAGAAAACGCTCATTCTCAACATTTGTCTATTGCGTACTGCAGTGGCCGCGTGGCATAATGAATACTGCGTCTGACTTCGGCGAAAGACTTTGATGTCCCCAGCAGATTGCAGGGGCGAGTTCTACCGCAGTCATTTTGACAAATCTTGTTCACCTTTTGAAAAGCAACCACGTTCGCACTCATTGACTCAAGGTGACTTCCTCCCAAATATTGCAGAGCTCCTTATTATAAGGCATTTTGTCATGCTTTTTTCACTGAGCTTTGCACATAGTTTCCAGAAAACCAACATTCCTTAATTAATGCTGAAACATTATGAGTGTTTCCAATTCCAACAACAGCTTCGGGTCAATCATTGTCATAAAGGGAAGTAGGTTGAATTATGATCAGTTTCGGGGCCAGCGATATTCAAAGGATGCTGATTAAATAAAATAGGAACTTTCGTGGAGAGTCGCAGCGTGAAGGACTCGAACCTATACAAGAAAATCTAACGTGCAACGCTTTAACCACTCGGCCACCGCAGCTATACAATGGCACCGTTTTTATAATCTAATGGTCAGTGCAAAACAGCAGGCAATTGGCAAGCATGCTTGCCCTCTTGCATCTCCCAGTCAATGTCAAAACTAAATCGTAGAAGCATTGAATCTCACGGAACAAAAGAAAACAATTTGGCTGGTACTGGAAGGAATTACTTATCAGGAAAGACTGAGCAGACTGGTGAGCTTTTCTCTAGAAAAGACAAGGCACATATCATTAAAATTATCAATGAGTTAGATAGGTTCGACAGAGGGAAAATGTTTTGCTATTGTGCGGGAGTTCAGAACTAGAGGTCATAAATATAAAATAGTCAATGATAAATTCTGTCGGCAATTCAAGAATAACTTCATTAGCAAAGATTTTGTTAGAATGTGGAAGATGCTACCAGCAGCAGTAATTGAGGCGAATGGCAAAGATGCATTGAAAGGGTAGCAGATGAATAGAGAAAGAAGTGGGAGGATATGCTGATACGATGAGGTGAAGTAGAGTAGAAGGGGGCTCGTGTGGATCATTAACTCCGGCAAATCCAGTTGTTGAAAATGGTCTCTTTCTGTCGTGCAAACTATTTAACATTATGGAACATCACTTTGAAACAACAACAAATTGTATTTATACAGTGCCTTTAATATATTGAAACCTCCCAAGAGTATTTTGCGTTAAGATATTTGACGCCGAGCAACATAAGTCGAGATTAGAGCAGGTGACTAAAATCTTGTTCAAACAGGTATGGTTGATAATGAGGAAGAAAGCGATAGACGGCAGGAAGATATCAATGAATTGGTCAGGAGGGCAGAAGAGTGGCTAACGGAATTCAACTTGGAATTCAAACCAGCAAAGGGAATACACATTATATGGTGGATCACTGAGAAGTGTAGAGGAGCAAAGGTATCTTGGAGTGCATGTGCACAGATCCCTGATGGTAGCCGACAAAGTTGATATGTGGTTAAAGGAATACATGCCTTTATTTGCTGAGCCATACAATACCAGGTACGACGATGTATTTCTAGACGTATAGAATTGAAATGTAGCGACGTTATGCAAAACCTGTATTTAACCTTGATTAGACATCGCTTAAAGTGGTACGTACAGTTCCGGGCGCCATATTAGAACAAATGACATAAAGCCATTGCAGATGATGCAGATACGATTTACAAGGATGATACCAGAACAGCCAGCGTATAAAAATGAGGAAAGTATGAACAGGCTGGCTCCCTTTCTTCTTGAAAAATGAAGGATGGGTTTTGATCCGATTGAAACATTAAAATTATGAAAGGATTTGTTAGAGTGGAGACAGTGAGAATGTTTCCACTTGTGGGGAACAGATTAAACAGAGGCCAACAACATAAGATATTCACCATGAAATCAAATGCGAATTTACCCAACGAGTGGTAAGATTGTGGAACTCATTACCACAGGGAATAGTTGAAGCGAGTAGTGTGGATACATATAAGGTGAGGCTGGACAAGCATATGGAGAAGTTAATCGAGGACTAGGCTGACTGATTTAGATGGGGAATGATGCGAGGATGCTCCAGTGGAGTATAACCGACCGGCAGGGACGAATGGCCGCTTTCTCTGCTGCTTATCAGATATAATCCAATGTTATCGTTTGTAAGCCTATTGCACTGTAACGGGAAGAAGCCATTCAGGACCGTGAACCTTTTACACAGGACCAGGCTATTCATCCTATCAAACATGTTTAATAGGAACAGACGGCCGCCATTCAGCTTTTCAAGCATCTTACATAAGAACAGGAAGCGGGTCATTCATCACCTTCCAGGCAGTTTTATAGCAATAGGAAAAGGTTACTCAGCCCCTCGAATCTTTTGTATAGGAACAGAACGAGACCATTCAGCCCAAAGAGGCGCTTGAACTGGAAAGGGAGGAGGACATTTAAGCTCCAAATCGTGTTACATAGTAACAGGCGAACGATGTTCAGCCCATAAAGGCTGGTTAAACAGGAACAGTTTCATTCATCCGTTCCAGCTTGTAACACAAGATCAGGAGGAGGGCATACATTCCATCGAACTTCTTAAACAAGAACAAGAACAGGAGGAGGCCATTCAGCTACTTGAGACTGTTGCACTGGAATGGGTTGAGGCCATTCAGCCTTTCCAGACTGTTGCAGTGGAACACGGGGACATCATTCAGCCGCTATAAATTGTTACACCGAAGCACACTATTCAGCCCCTTAAACCTCGTTTACAGGAATAGAAGGGCGTGATTTAGCCCCTTTCAGCAGTTAACACAGTGGCAGGAGGAGAAGATTCAAGCCCTTAATCCTTGTATTTAGGAATGTGAGTAGGTCATTCACCGACACAGGCATGTTACATGGGAGCTGAAGAAGGCTATTCATCCTCTTGACCCATTTGCACAGCTAGAGGATGAAGTTAAGCATAAGGGAGAACAGTCGTTATGTTACTGGTTTAGTAATTCGGAGACATGTGCATTAATCGAACCATGGCCGCTGGGGATTCATTCACTACTTCTGGAGTTAAAATGCAGTTATCAAGGCTTTTCTCATCTACACTGTTCCTCCAACCACTCTCTGTGGCAGCGACGTCCACATTCTCGCCATATCTTGGTTTATAACTATTTTGGTGACTATATTTCATTGATGGCCTTTCGTTTTGATCTACATCACAAGTGGAAACACTCGTTCTTTAACTTCCCTATCAAAGTCTTTCATAATTTTAAACAACTATATTAGGTCAAGCGCAGCTTTCTATTTTCAAGACAAATAGAACCAGCATGATCTTGATATCCTGATAGTTATAACCTTCCATTTCTGGTATCATCCTTGAAAATTTTCTTTCCGCCTACTCTATTGCCCCTCTACCCGTTTTTATAATAAGGTGACCAGAATGTTATGAAATACTGCAACTGCTCTCTACTTCTTGATCATAGCGTTTCAACATTCCAATTGTGTCCTTTTAGAATACGCCCGAGTGATTAGTTTGAATTTTATGGCATTGTTAAACTGTATCGCTATATTCAGTGATTTGTATATTAGTAATCTGCGATTCCTTTGCTCTTCTATTCAAATTAACTTCGTATTGACTGAGTAACATGTGACCTCCCTATTTTTTTAACAATATGTAACACCTCGTAACTTTTTGTGTTGAACTAAGTTTGCAAATTACATGCTTGGTCATCAAATTTATTAAATTTACATGAACTGTTTGAAAAGTCATCACTTAATCTAATTGCTTACTAATGTTTCACATAATGCCTCCGGTCACATGTAAGTTGTTGTTTGAAATGGATTATCAAAAGTTATAACATGCATCGGGCGAAAAACGAAACGGGTGTGTTAACTCCTAAACTTCATTGATCATGGAAACAGCCATTAGCCAGCAGATAACATTAATATTACATTTGCATTTTATCAATACAAGTGAACGCACTGCTTAAAATAAAATGCAAAGTGCAGAAGATGCTTTGAATCCTGGACTTGATGTCTTACATCCTAGCGACTTAAGAGAAGTGGCTGCAGATTAAGCGGAATTTTGATTGTAATCCAGCAAAATTGCCTGAATTCTGGGGCGGGCCCAGGAGATTAGAAAAACGCAAAAGTAACCACCCTATTTCAAATAAGAATGCAGGTAAAAATGAGGAAACTATAGACCAGTCGTTGGGAAAAAGCCAGAGTCCATTATTAAGGAAGCAGAAGCGGGACATTTGGAAAAGCGTGATTCAATAAAGCAGAATCAGCATGGTTTTATGAAAGGGAAATCAGGTTGACAAATTTGCTGAAGTTCTTTGAGGAAGTAACGAGCAGAGTGAATAAGGGGGAATTAGAGGATGTGTTGTATTTCGATTTCCAGAAGGCATTCGATAAGCTGCCACATAATTAGTTACTGCACAATATAAACGGTCACTGGGTTGACGGCAATTTATTAGCATGCATTGAGGATTGGCTAAACATCGCAAAACAGAGCGGTGGGGCAAATGGATCATTTCCAGGTTGCTAAGCAGTGCCACAGTGATCGGAGCTGGCTCGTCAACTATTAACAATCTATATTAATCGCAAGGATGAAGGGACCGAGTCTAATGGAACCTAAGTTTACTATGATACAAGAAGGTTCGGAAAACAAATTGTGAGAAGGATTTACTTTGGCAGAAATAATAGAAAAGCAAATTATAATTTAAATGGAGAAAAAATGCAAAGTGCTGCAGTATAGAAATGCCTGGACGTCCTTGTGCATGAAACACGAAAAAGTTAGTATGAAGGTACAGCAAGTAATCAGGAAGGAAAATGCAATGTTGGCGATTATTGCAAGGGAGTTGGAGTATAAAAGCAGGGAAGTTCTGCTTCAACTGTACAGATTATTCGTGAGGCCACACATGGGGTACTGTGTATAGTATTGGTCTCCGTATTTAAGATAGGATATACTGACATTGGAGGCTGTACAGAAACGTTTCATCCCGGAAAAGAGGGGGTTGTCTTTCGAGGATAGATTGAGTAGGTTGGGCCTATACGCTTTGGAATTCAGAAGAATGAGAGGTTTTCTTAACGAAACTTGTGATAATAAGTGGGCTCGACAAGGTGAATGCATACATAATATTTCCACTCTTAGGGCAATCAAATACAAAAAGGGGACATCGTTTTCGAATAAGGGGCCGCCCATCTAAAAATAAGATGAGGAGACTTTTATGTTCAGAAAGTTGTAAATCTGTTGAAATTCTCTGCCTCAGAATGCTGTGGAGGCTCTGTCATTTAGTATATTTAGGCCAGTGATAGACAGATTTTTGAGCGATATGGAAGTAAATGTTTACATGGAGCGGGCAGGGAATTGGAGCTCAGGCCATGATCAGATCAGCCATGATGTATTTGAATAGCGGAGCAGGCTCAAGAGGCCACATGGACGACTCCTGCTCATATTTCTTAAGTACTTGTGTTCTTAGATGCTGGATATAGAATTGTTCATTTAATGCTGGAACACTCAGAACATCTGTGGACACGGTAAACTTTTCAAGTTCTTGAGCACTCGCCACAACTAATTCTTTGCAGCTTTTCTTCAAATTATCGAAAGTTCTACGGGAGTTTTCCTGCGAAATTTTCAGCTGCTGAAATATAACAAAATTAAGAAACGACCGTACCTGGATCCCCAAACAACACGCGATCTTGGCATTATTATCACCAGGCTATAAACAACTGACCTAACGGCCCTTCCTGTATCGCTGTGGCTGTCAGATTCAAATTACTTTTGTGGACCGAGATGCTGTTAAATTGACAGAAAAAACCCGGTAACGTCCTGCATTTAGAGATTTGCATACAACCTCCAATTGTCAATTCATCATTGGTCTATCTTCTTCTTGTTCCCCTTAGCAGGCTCTTGGGACTGAATGTCCACGACTTGTTCCTGTGTGACTTTAACGAGGGGCTGAATAGCCTCACCCTATGCCTTTGTGGTGTAAATGGGATCCTCGTATTCCAATGTAACAAGCTCGAGGATCTGAATTGCCTTTAGCTATCCCGAAGAAAAAGGTTTCCAGGAGCAGAATGGCCACCTCTTGTTCCAATAAAACAGGTGCGAAGGGATGAATAGTAAACCAGATCGGTTTGTTATTACAATGGTCACAATTATTGATACCTTTTAAGTATAAGATTTAGTTTACTGAATTTAAGTTACCCGGCTGCCATGGTGGGGTGTGAATTCATGTCTCTGGAAAACTAGCCCAATGACGTAATCGCTATCTACCATAATCTTCCAGTTCTTCAGTAACAGGCTTGACTTTCCAAATTGGCAGCTCCTGTTTCTGTCCAACAGGCTCGAGTGTCTGAATCGCCGACTTCTATGTAACTGCTTCGAGGTATTGAATGGCCTCGTTCTGTTCCTGTGGAACGGGCTTGAATTGGACAAATTACATCCACGCTGTTACCATGCATGAGGCTTGGAAACTGATTGGCCATCTCCCCTGTAAAAGGTTCGAAGCGCTGAATGGCTTCCTCCTGTAATGTTAATAATTGGTATAAATGTTTGCTTCATTCTGCTGAGAGAGATAATAATAGAGTTTTGGATGGGATTACTTCCTCTCAGAACAACAATCTTTATCGTTAAACCGAGGCCCCATCTAACATCTCGGCTACAATATACCATGGCACTATTTAGAATCATCCCCGGTATCCTGGCCTATATTTATCATTTAATCAACTTAACAAAAATCAGATTATCTCGTCATTATCGCGTTGCTGTTTGCTGGGAGCTTGCTAGCGTGCAAATTGGCTGCCGTGTTTCCTACATTACATCAGTGACTACAAATGAAAAGTATTTAATTTTGCTGTAAAGCGATTTTAGACGTCTAGTGATCCTGCAAGATGCCATATAAATGCAGATTTTTCTTTTTTTTAACTTAATAAAACGTCCCAGGACGCTTTACAGGAGTTGGTTAATGGAATATTTGACACCAAGCCGCACAAGGAGAAATGAGGTCAAATGATCAAATGCTTGGTCACAGAGCTAGTTTTAAAGCAGCGTCCTAAAGAAGCAGAGAGAAGCGAAGAGATTTTGCGAGGAATTCCAGGGTTTTGGGTCCAGGCAGCTGAAGGCACAGCCACCGATGGTTGGACGATTATAATGAGGGATATTCAAGAGGGCGGAATTAGTGGAGCGTTGTTATCTCCCGCAGTTGTTAGTCTGGAGGAGCATAAAGCCATAGGGAGGGACGAAACCATGAAGGGATTTGAAAACAAGGAAGTGAATTTTAAAATTGGAGCCTTGCTTCACCGCGTGCAATTGTAGGTACCCAAACATTAGAATGATGTGTGAACGAGGTGATCGAAGTTGTAGAGTTCTGGGAACATCACAATTTACATATTGTAGATCAAGGGCGGCCAAAAAAGAATGTTTTGAAACAGTCAACTCTAGAGGTAACAAAGGCATGGAAGGGGCTTTCAGCAGCAGATGAGCTGTTGCAGGGGCGGGGACTGGGGCTGTTGCGGATGTGGGACTAGCCTCAGGATCATAGCTAAGCGGCAAGACATTGGCATCGAAGGGGGAATGAGTTGGTGAAATGCATAGTTTAACTGACTGAGATGTGGTTTAATTTATTGGCATTAAAAGGGTATTGAGGGAGGTCACGGGACAAAAAGGCTTCCCGAGGGCAGCTAACAGTTCCGCTACCCCGCACTCTCCCCATAGTGCCGGAACAAACCTAAACCTATCGCACTGCCACGCTCTCCCCGGAGACATATATCAATCCTAAACTAATCACATGGCCATGCACTCTCCTCATAGCTTGTATCAATTCCAACATAATGCCGCTACTCTGCACTCTTCCCACAGGCTGGAGTCAATACCAAACCAATCCCGCAGCCCCACGCTCGCGTGACAGTCCTGTAATAGTCATAAACTAATCCACTGCCTTCCACTCTCTGCATAACCCTGTATCAATCCAAAGCTTACCCTACTGGCCTGTGTTCCCCCTGTACACCTGTATCAATGCCAAACAAATCACACTGCCCATGCTCACCCCATTGCCCTGTGTCAATTGCAAACTAATCCCAATGGACCACTCCCTCCCAATAGTCCGATATGAACACAAAACTAATGCACAGCGCTGCTCTATCTCCATAGATATGTATAAACGCCGCACTAAACACACTGTGCCACTCTCTCTCTGTTTACAAAGCCCTGCCTAAATTCCAAACTAAACGCATTGTCCCACTCGCTTTCCATCACCCTTTATACATCACAAACGAATCCCAGTTTACAGCTCTCCTCGCATAGCACTCTATCAATCTCAGAATAGTCACACTGCCCCGCCCTCTCCCATAGCCCTGCAAGTGCGATGGTATTGAAATAACAGTCAGATGCGATTTAGATTTAACGATGCAAATGGCAGATTCATGTTAAAAAAGGAGAAGAGTAAGTGAAGGCAGTCCAAGAGGCGGATGGGTGGGCCCCTGTATACCATGGGCTGTGGTAATTCACTGTCCAAAAGCTGCTCACTTGCCAGGGTCGGTAAGACACAGCCCTCTGGGGAGGCGCGATCGCTATAGCAGGGGTAGAGAAAGCGGTACCGTGTTCCTAACAAAATGTCTAGAGCACACCATTTTGAACATTAACACGTTGTACTGTCAGAGGGACAAATACGAGGCATCGTGGCAACACCCTCGCTGCAAATAGTGGCACCTGCTTGACGATATAATCGTTCGAGCTAGGGATCGCAAGTATGTGTGCATAACCAGCGGCTTGTCAGGAGTTGACGACTGCTGGCCGGACCACCGCCTAATCAGTTCCATTAATAACAACAACACAACCCCAGATTTGCGATGGCAGCAGAAAGTGTTCCGCAAAAATAGTCAATACTGGGGCAATCAAATAACCAGCTAAGAGAGACCGATACAGCTAGCGCCTCACTGCTAACCTGGCATCACTTGATGACCCTGAGACGCAGAATGCCCTCAATGATTGGTCTGCCCCCAGGACTCCACAATCAATGTCTGCCAAGAGACTCTCGGTCACTAAACCAGGAAACACCAGGACTAATTTGATGAGAATAACCAGAACGTCCAAGAACTAATAAATTGAAAACGCTGTCAGGCCAGCGACTTAAACAAGAGATGGTGGGTGGAGAAAGCACAGGAGGTTCAGCATCTGACCGACAACCATGATGTGTGTGGATTCTTCACCGCAGTCAAGCAACCTACGGCCCAAACAAGCAACTACCCACTTCGCTGCTGGCCAAGAATGGGGAGACGCTCATCATGGACACTGAGGCACTCAGGACCCGCTGGACGGATCACTTCGAAGATGTCCTTAACCGACACTCTGCCTTTGACTCGAGTGTCCTTGAATCCATCCCACAGCATGCTACGCGCCACCTACCCAGCAAAACACAAGCCCTGCACAAGGTAGAAAAGACAATCCACCAGCTGAAGAACAACGAGGCAACGGGAGCGGATAGCATCCCTATTGAGGCAGTGAAGTATGGTGGAGATGAACTATTGGCACAAATGCATGACCTAATCTCTCTCATCTGGAAGGAGGGGAGCATGCCGGGAGATCTCAGAGATGCAGTAATCGTGACCATCTTTAAAAAAGAGGACACGTCCGACTGCGGCAACTACAAAGAAATCTCCCTGTAATCAACTGCTCGGAAAGTCTTACCTAGAATCCTCCTCAACCTTCTTCTCCCTGTTGCTGACGATCTCGTCCCAGGGTCACAGTGCGGATTTCGTTCCCTAGGGTATACAATGGACATGATTTTTACAGCGCGACAGCTGCAATCGAAATGCAGACAACAGCACTAACACTTGTACATGGCCGTCTTCGATCATATAAAGGCATTTTACACTGTCAACCGCCAGGGGCTATGGCCCGTCCCCCTCCATTTCGGCTGCCCTCATAGATTTGTCAGGATCTCCGTCTGCTCCAGGCCGCGATCCTTACAAACTGATCCATCACAGACCCAATCCATGTCTGGGACGGGGTCAAACAGGGCTGCGCCATCGTCCCAACACTCATCTCATTATTCCTCGCTGCAATGTTCCAACTCAGTTTCCAGAACTCTCCGCTGGAGTGGAACTAAACTATTGAACCAGTGGGAACCTGTTCATCTTTCGCTGCCTCCAAGCCAGATCAAAGAGCCTCCCAACCTCTGCAGTTGAAATGCAGCACACGGGCGATGCATGTGAGTGCACACATTCAGAATCTGAACTCCAAGCCAGAGTCAACATCTTTACTGAGGCGTACGGAAGCATGGGCCTTATACTAAACATCCGAAAGTCAACGATCCTCCAACAGCCTCACCCGCCACATAGCACTATCTACCAGTCATCAAGATCCACGGCGTGGCTCTGGACAACGTGGACCACATTCCATAAATCTGGAGCTGGTCATCAACAAGGGCAGACATGGCCGATGAGATTCAGCACCGCCTCCAGTGCGCCAGCGCAGCGTTCGGCCACCTGTGGAACAGAGTGTTCGATGATCAGGTCCTCAAATCTGCCACCAAGCTCTTGGGATACAGGACTGTAGTAATAAGAACCCTTCTGTCTGGATCAGAGACATGGACGGTACACAGTAGACGCCTCCAGTAGCTAGAGAAATACCCCCAACGATGTCTCCGCAAGATTCTGCAAACACCAGGTAGCACAGACGCACCAACGGTGGCGGCCTCGACCAGGCCTACTTCCCCAGCATCGATGAACTGACGACACACGAGCAGTTCCGCTGGGCGGGCCATTTTGTTTGCATGCCTGACAAAGGACTCGCAAAGCAAGCGCTGTACTCGGAAATCCTGCATGCCATGCGAGCCCAAAGCCGGCAGAGGAAACATTTCTTTGATAAAATACAACTTCCCAACTGGCATCTGGGAGTAACTGGCCAAATACCGCCCTACGTGGGGCAAGTTCATCCAGAAGGGCGCTGAGCAACTCGACTCATCACCGACAACAGGCAGAAACCAGGCGCAGCCAACGGAAGGGGCGTGTGGCAAACCAGTCCCACCCAAAGTTTCCTGCAACGACTGCCTTTCCGACTTGTTCCTGTAATTCCCGTATTCGACTGCTCAGTACCTAAGAACTCATTTTGAGCATGGAAAAAAGTCTTCCTCGTTTGCGAGGGACTGCCTATGAAGATTACAAAACGGCGTGAGATCTGTTCCCTCACCACAGGCGGGGGATGGTGCCTAGACATTTAGAAACGTAGAAACATAGAAAATAGATGCTGGAGTAGGTCATTCGTCCCTTCGAACCTGCACCGCCTTTCAATAAGATCAAGGCTGATCTTTCCCTCAGTACCTATTTCCTGCTTTCTCTCCATACCCCTTGAACTCTTTAGCCGCAAGGGCCATATCTCACTCGCTCTTGAATATATCCAATGAACTGGCATCAATAACTCGCTGTGGCAGAGAATTCCACAGGTTAAAAATATTCTGAGTGAAGGAGCTTCTCCTCATCTCAGTCCTAAATGGTCTATCCCTTATCCTAAGACGATGTCCCCTGGTTCTGGACTTCCCCAACATCGGGAACATTTTTCCAGCATTTAACCTGTCCTGTCCCCTCAGAATCTTCTACGTTTCTATGAGATCACGTCTCATCCTTCTGAACTCCAGTGTTGTAAGGCCCAGTTGATCCAGTTTCTCCTCATATATCAGTCCAGCCATCCCTGTAATCAGTCTGGTGAACCTTCGCTGCACTCCCTCAATAGCAGTAACGTCCATCCTCTGATTAGGGGTGCAAAACTGAACACAATATTCCAGGTGCTGCATCATTAAGGCCCTGTACAACTGCAGTAAGACCATCCTGTTCCTATACCCAAATCTCTTAGCTATGAATGCCAACCTACCATTTGCCTTCTTCACCGCCTGCTGTAGCTGCATGTGAACTTTCAATGATTGATGAACCATGACACCCAGGTCTCGTTCCACCTCCCCTTTACTAATCTCCCGCCATTCAGTTAATATTCTGCCTCAGTGTTTTTGTTCCCAAAATGGATAACCTCACATTTATCCACATTATACTGCATCTGCCATGCAGTTGTCCACTCACCTAACCTGTCCAAGTCACCCTACAGCCTCTTAGCATCCTCCTCACAGCTCACACTGCCACCCAGATTAGTTTCATCTGCAGACTTCGAGATAACACTCAATACCTTCATCAAAATCATGAATGTATATAGGTAAGAGCTGGGGTCCCGGCACTGAGCCCTGCGGCACTCTACGAGTCACTGCCTGCCATTCTGAAAAGTACCCATTTATCCCGAGTCTCTGCTTCCTGTCTGCTGACCACTTCTCTATCCACATCAGTACAACACCATGCGTTTTTATTTTGCACTCCAATGCCTTCAGCGGGACCTTGCCAAAAGCATGTTGAAAGTCCAAACACACAACATCGACTGGTTCTCCCTTGTCCACTCTGCTTGCTACATCCTCAAATAATTCTACAAGATTCGTCAAGCCTGATTTTCCTTTCATAAATCCATGCTTACTTGGACCAATCATGTCACTGCTTTCCACATGCGCTGCTATTTCAGCGTTAATGATTGATTCCAACACTTACCCTACGACTGTTATCAGGCTAACCATTCTATAATTACAAGTTTTCTCTCTCCCTGCTTTTTAAAAGTGGTGTTACATTAGCTACCCTCCATTCCATTGGATCTGATCCAGATTCGTTAGACTGTTGGAAAATGATCACCAATATATCCACCATTTCTATTGTCATTTATTAAGTACTCCGGGATGCTGACTCTCAGGCCCTGGGGATTTATTGGCCTTCAACCCCATCAATTTCCCCAACACAATTTCCCACCTAATAATGATATCATTCAGTTCCTCCTTCTCACAAGACCCACTGTCCCCTAGCACATCCGGAAGGTTATTTGTGTCTTCATTCGAAAAGACAAACAAAGTATTTGTTCCATTCGTCCGCTATTTCTTTGCTTCCCATTATAAATTCACCTGGAACCGACTGCCACGGACGTACGTTTGTCTTCACTAATCTTTTTCTCTTCACATATCTACAGAAGCTTTTGCAGTCACTTTTTATGGTCCCTGCTAGCTTCGTCTCCAACTCTATTTCCCCCCTCTTAATTAAAACCTTAGTCCTCCACTGTTGAATTCTAAATTTCTCCCAGTCCTCAGTTTTGTTGCCTTTTCTAGCCAATTTATAAGCCGCTTCCTTGGTATTAAAACTCTACTTAATTTCCCTTGTTAGCCACGTTTAAGCCACCTTCCAAGTTTTATTTTTACTCCAGACCGGGATGTATAATTGCTGAAGTTCATCCATGTAATCATTAAATGTTTGCCATGGCTTATCCACCGTCAACCCTTTAAGTGTCCTTTGCCAGTCTATTCTCGCCAATTCACGCCTCATACCATCGAAGTCACCTTTCCTTAAGTTCAGGACACCAGTTTCCGAAATAACGGCGCCACGATCCATCTTAATAAACAATTCTACCATATTATGGTCACTCTTCCCCAAGGGGCTTCACACAACAACATTGCAAATTAATCCCTTCTCATTACTCATCACCCAGTCTAGGATGGCCAGCACTCTAGTTAATTCCTCGACATATTGGTCCAGAAAACGGTCCCGAATATACTCCAGCAAATCCTCCTTCACTGCATTGCTACCACATTGGTTAGCCCAATCAATATGTAGATTAAAGATGACCATGATAACTGTTGTGCCTTTATTGCACACATCCCTTATTTCTTATTAGATGCTGTCCCCAACCTCACGACAAGAGTCTGGTGGTCTGTACAAAACTCCCACTAGCGTTTTCTGCCCTTTGGTATTCCGCAGCTCCACCAATGCCGATTCCACATCATCCAGGCGAATGTCCCTCCTCACTATTGCATTAATTTCCTCTTCAACCAGCAAAGCAAACCCGCCTCCTTTTCCTCTTTGCCTAACCTTCCTAAAAGTTGAATACTCCTGGATGCTGAGTTCCCAGCCTTGGTCATCCTGGAGCCATATCTCCGTGATGATAATTACATCATATCCGTTAACTGCTATCTGTGCAGTTAAATCATCCACCTTATTTCGAATACTACTCGCATTGAGGCACAGAGCATTCAGGCTTGTCTTTTTAACATACTTTGCACCTTTAGAATTTTGCTGTAATGTGGCCCTTTTTGTTTTTTGTCTTGGGTTTCTCTGCCCCCCACTTTTACTATTCTCCTTTCTATCTTTTGCTTATGCCTCCATTTTATTTCCCTCTGCCTTGCTGCATAAGTTCCCATCCCCTTGCCATGTAAGTTTAACTCCTCCCCAACAGCACGAGCAAACACTCCCCATAACACAATGTTTCCGGTCCTGCCCAGGTGCAGACCGTCCGGTTTGTACTGATCCCTTCTCCCCCAGAAACGGTTGCAATGTCCCAGGAAATTGAATCCCTCCCTTCTGCGCCACTCCTCAAACCCCGTATTCATCTGAGCTATGCAGCAATTCATAATCTGAATAGCACGTGGCACCGGTAGCAATCCTGAGATTAAAAATTTTGATGTCCTACCTTTTAATTTAGCTCCTAGATCCCTAACTTCGGTTCGTAGGATCTCAACCCGTTTTTTTACCTGTATATTTGGTACCTATATGCACCACAACAATTGGCAGTTCACCCTCCCTTTTCAGAAGGTCCTGCACCCGCTGCGAGAAATCTTTGACCCTTGCACGAGGGAGGCAACATACCATCAATGAATTTCTGTTGCGGCCGCTGAAACGCCTAGCTATTCCCTTTACAATCGAATTCCCTATCACTATAGCTCTCCCTCTCTTTTTCCTGCCCTCCTGTGCAGCAGATCCACCGGCGGTGCTTTGAACTTGGCTGCTGCTGCTCTCCCCCGATGAGTCATTCCCTCAACAGTACCCACAGTGGTGTATCTGTTTTGAATAGGGACGACCGCAAGGCTGCCCTGCACTACCTTCCTTGTCGTGCTTTCGCAATCTCTCTCTCTCTCTGGATATATCTCTTTCCCTCTCTCTGTGTGTCTCTCAGTCTCTCCATGTCACTTTCATTGTCCGTCTTTTATTCTCTCACTGTCACACTCTTTCTCTCTCTCTCTCTCTCTCTCTCTCTCTCTCTCTCTCTCTCTCTCTGTGGCTCTCTCCCTGTCTCTGCCTGTCCCTCTGCCTCTCTTCCTCTCTCTCGAAGTGGGCCCAGGCGCTTTCTTCTCTGTCTTTGGGTGCAGTACCACATCAGGTGAAATCTTTGACCCCCAGCCTCATCCAGCTCCCAGGCGCCTGCGACTGAGGAACACGAGTAGACCAATGAGCCCCTCGAACCTATTACAGAGGAACAGGAGGAGGTCATTCATCCTTTCAAGCCTGTTACATTGGACCAGTGGATGCCATTCCATCCCGCATCATGTTGCACAGGGAAAGGATGAGGAGAACCATATCAGAATAGTGGTTATGTCACTGGACTTGTAATGGAGAGAGAGGAAGTCACATACACCCCCCCGTGACCTCCCCCACTCCCCCGTCACGGCAGCAGAGTAATTTAAATTCAATTAAATAAATCTGGAATTTTAACAGTATGAGTAATCGAGGCCTTTGTCATAACAGTCCAATGCAGTTCACTATTCAGCCCCTCGCACCTGCATTATCGGAACAGGAGGTGGGCATTCTTCCCTCGGAACCTTTTACATGGGACAAGTGAAGACCATTCAAATACTCGAGCTTGTGTGATAGGAACAGGAAAATCCCAAATGACAGCAAAGGAATAGGAGGAGACTCTTCAGTCCCTCGATACTTTCAGAGATAAACAAGAAGAGCCATTCCGCCCATCGAGCCAGTTGAAGAGGAACAAGATGAAGATAGTACAGTGAATAATGACAACTTCAGTTTAATGCAGAGATATACGAGAAAGAAGCTGTCGGATAGGTTCTGGCAATGTTACGACTTCTCGGCATTATAAGCCGGGGCCACACAAATAAGTTGTAGCTAACAGCCGCAGCGATACAGGAAGGACGGTTAGCTCAATTACAGAACACACCAAGATCGCAGATTCGATCCCCATACTGGCCAGTTGCTTTTGAGGGGGGGCGATCGAGTGCAGTTTATTACTTTTGTTATTTTTGAGCAGCTGACAAAGCAGACGAGCAGATTCACACCGAACCTACTATAATTTGAAGCAAAGCTGCCAAAACGTAGTTCTGCCAAGAGATCATGGGCCTCAATCGTTAACCCTGTGTTTCTCTGTGCACAGATGTTCGCTGAGCTGCTGAGTGTTTCCGGCATGAAAGGAACAATTCCCTATGCATCATCTGCAGCAATTTTCATTTTATTATACAGGAGTCGCCGCACTTGTATTAAAAAACAGCCAAAGAAAATCTATCCTGCAGGCAAATAGAATTTCCCTGAATGGGAAAGTTGGTGCTTTGGTATACTTTTCACTTGCAACACTGTAAACCTGGATTCTATTCTCGGCTGATGCAGGTTAGAATTTTTAATAATCCATTTCAAACAACAATGTACAAATGAGTGAAGACTTTATTAGAACCATTAATAAGAAATTAGACTGAGTGATGATGTTATAAATAATTCATGTAATGTTAATAAATTTGAAGAATGCGCATATAATTGGCAAATTAAATTCAACAATGGTAAATATCAGGTATTACAATTTCGGAAGAGAAATAGTGAGGTCACATATTAATCAGTAAACACGAAGCTAAGGGGTATAGCCGAGTAAAAGGATCGTCGAGTGCAATTAAACAAATCACTAAAAGTAGCGACGCAGGTTAACACGGCATAAACTTCAAAACAAGCACTAGTGTTTATTTCTAACGGGATTGCATTGAAAAGTAGAAAAGTTATCATAAAGTTGTATAGAGCAGTTCTGGTCACCAAATTTGAAAACGTGCAGAGAGGCACACGAGACGGCTGGAAAAAAACATTTACAACGATGATACCATAAGTACAAGGGTATACCTGTCATAGAAACATAAAATATAGCAAATAGGTGCAGGAGTAGCCCATTCGTCCGTTCGAGACTACACCACCATTCAATATGGTCGTGGCTGATAATGCAACTTTAGCACCGAATTCCTACTTTGTCTCCATAGCCCTTGAACCATTTTGCCGTAAGGGCCACACCTAACTCCCCTTTAAATATATCGAACGAACTGGCCTCAACAACTTTCTGTGTTAGCGAATTCCACAGATTCACAATTCTGTGCGTGAAGAAGGTTCTCCTCATCTCGTTCCTAAATGGATCACCCCTTAACCTTAGACTGTGATCCATGGTTCTGGACTTCCCCAACATCGGGAACATTGTTCCTGCATCTAAGCTGTCCAATCCCGTCAGAATATTATATGTTTCGATGAGATCCCCTATCCTTTGTTTTAAATCCAAGTGAATATAAGCCTATCCGATCCAGTCTTTCTTCATATATCAGGCCTGCCATCCCGGGAATCAATCTGGTGAACCATCGCTGCACTCCCTCAATAGCAAAAATGTACTACCGCAGATTAGGAGACCAGAACTGCATACAATATTCAATTGCGGTCTCACCAAGGTTCTGTACAACTGCAGTAAGACCTCCCTGCTCCTGCACTCAAATGCTCGAGCTATGAAGGCCGACATTCCATTTGTCATCTTCACCACCTGCTGTATCTACATGCCAACTTTCAATGATTAATGTAGAGTGACACCCAGATCTCATTGCGCCTCCCCTTTTCCTAACCTGTCACCATTCAGATAATATTCTCCCTTCCTGATTTTGCAACCAAAATGGATAACCTCACATTTATCTACATTATATTCCATCTGCCATGCGTTTGCCCACTCACCTAACCTGTGCAAGTCACCCTGCAGCCTCTTTGCATCCTCCTCACAGCTCACACTGCCACCCAGCTTGGTATCATCTTCAAAACTGGAGATACTACATTCAATACAATCGTCTAAATCAATAATATGTATTGTAAGTAGCTGGTGTCCCAGCACTGATCCTTGCGGTACACGACGAATCACTGTGTGCCATTCTGAATAGGATCCGTTTAATCCTACTCTTTGATTCATGTCTGCCAACCAGTTCTCCACCCTGTAAATACATTACGCCCAATACCATGTGCTTTAATTTTGCACACAATCTCTTTTGTGGGATCTCGTCAAATGTCTTTTGAATGTCCAAATACAACACGTCCCCTGGTTCTCCCTTGTCCACTCTATTAAGTAGATCCTCAAAAATTTCCAGCAGATTTCTCAAAAATGTTTTCCCTATCTTATATCCATGCTGACTTGGACCGATCCTGTTACTGCTTTCTAAATGTGATGCTATTACATCTTTAATAATTGATTCCAACATTTTCCCCACTACCGATGTCAGACTAACTGGTCTATAATTGGCTGTTTGCTCCCTCCCTCCTTTTTTTTTAAGTGGGGTAACATGAGTTTCCCTCCAATCCATAGGAACTAATCCAGAATCTATAGAAGGTTGGAAAATGAACACCTATGCATCTATTATGTCTAGGTCCAATTCTTTAAGTCTGGCTTGCAGAGTATCAGGCCCGGGGGATTTATCAGCCTTCGATCCCATCAATTTCTCAAACACAATTTCCTATCTAATAATGATTTTCATCAGTTCCTCCTTCTCACTCGACTCTCGGTCCCGTAGGAGTTCCGGAAGGTCATTTTTGTCTTCCTTAATGTAGACAGAACCAAAGTATTTGTTCAATTGGTCTGACATTACGTTGTTCCCCATTATAAATTCACCTGATTCTGAGTGTAAGGGACCTACTTTTGCTTGCATTAATCTTGTTCTCTTCACATATCTATACAAGCTATTGCAGTCAGTTTTTATGTTCTGTGAAAGCTTAATCTCATACTTTATTTCCCCCACCTTATTAAACGCCTTGTCCTCTTCTGATGAATTCTAAATTTCTCAAAGTCCTCAGAGTATCTGCTTTTTGTGGCCAATTGATGAGCCTCTTCCTTGGATTTAACTCGATCACAGTTATCCACGGTTGAGCCACGTTCACCGTGTTATGTTTACGCCAGATAGGGGTGCACACTTATTGAAGTGCATCCTTGTAATATGTCTGCCATTGCCTATCCACCTTCAACTCTTTAATATCTTTCGCCAGTATATCCTAGTCAATTCATGTCTTATACCATCGAAGTTACCTTTCCTAAAGTTCAGGATCCTCCTCTCTGAATTAACTGTGTCATTATCGATCTTAATGAAGGTTCTCCATTATTATGGTCTCTCTTCCCCAAGTCTAGGATGGCAAGCTCTCTCGTTGGCTCCTCGACATACTGGTCCCGAAAACCTTCTCTTATACACTCCAGGTAATCCTCCTCTACCGTATTGCTATCAGTTTGCTTAGCCCAATCTATATGTAGATTAAATTCACCCATGATATCTGCTGTACCTTTATTGCACGCATTCCTAATTTCCTGTTTGATGCCGTTCACAACCTCACTACTAATGTTTGGTGGTCTGTAAATAACTCGCACTAGCGTGTTTTGCCCTTTGTTGTTCTGCAACTCTTACCATACAGATTCCACATCATCCTTGCTAATGTCTTTCCTTACTATTGCGTTAATCACCTCTTTAAACAGCAACGCCAATACACCTCATTTTCCTTTATGTCTATCCCTCTTGAATACTGAATACCCCTGGATGTTGAGTTCCCAGCGTTGGTCACACTGGAGCCATTTCTCCTTATCTGTGCAGTTAATGCATCCAACATTTTACGAATTCTCCTCACATTGAAACCATGAGCCTTTAGGTTTTTATTAACGCTCTTTGTCCTGTTAGAATTATGCTGTAATGTGGAGCTTTTTGATTTTTGACTTTGATTTCTTTGCTCTCCACTTTTCCTTATCTCCTTTCTACCTCTTGATTCTGCCACCATTTTACGTCCCTCTGACAAGCAGCATAGATTTCCATCCACCTGCCATATTGGTTTCACCCTCCCCAACAGCACGAACAAATGCTCCCCCGAGAACATCGCATCCGGTCCTGCCCACATGCAGACAGTCCGGTTTGTGCTGGTCTCAACTCCCCCAGAACGGCTTCCAATGTCCCAGCAATTTGAATCCTTCCCTCTTGCACCACTCCTCAAGCCATGTATTCATCTTCACACTCCTGCTATTTCTACTCTGACGAGCTCTGGTAACAATCCTGAGATTACTAACTTTGAGGTCCTAATTTTTAATTTAGCTCCTAGCTCCCTAGTTTCAGCTTGCGAGGACCTCATCCCGTTTTTTACCTATATCGTTGGTACCTATATACACCATGACAACTGACTGTTCACCCTCCCCCTCCAGAATGCCCTGCAGCCGCTCTGAGACATCCTTGACACTCGCACCAGGGAGGCAACGTACCATCCTCGAGTCTCAATTGCGCCTGCAGAAATGTATATCTATTATCCTTGCAATAGAATCCCCTACACCAATGGTGTTATGAACCTGGCTGATGCTACCTGACCATTATGAGCCATCTGACACCACAGTACCAAAACGGTGTATCTGTTTTGGAGGGAGATGACCGCAGGGGCACCTGCAATACCATCTTTCCACTGCTCTACCTGTTGGTCACCAATTCCCTGGCTGCCTGTATAACCTTTACCTGCGGTGTGACCAACTCACTAAATGTGCTATTCACTACATCCTGAGCATCGCGCATGCGTCAGAGTGAGTCCATTCACAGCTCCAGTGCCGCAATGCGGTTCTGTGAGGAGCTGCAGTTGGGCACACTTCCTGCACACAGAGTAGTCAGGGACACTGGAAGCAGAACGAGAGGCGATCAGTATAAGATAGTCACCAAAAAGTCAAATGTCAACTTATTTGCGCAGATAATGCTGAGAATGTGGAACTCGTTACCACACGGAGTGGTTGAAACAAATACTGTAGATGATTTTAAGTGGTGGGTTAGGTAACCTTATTAGGGAGAAGGGAATAGAGCATTATGCTGATAGAGTTGGATGAGGAAAGACAGGATAAAGGCTTTTTAAATCCAGATGTATTTAACAAACTGAATTTACATACCCCAGATGCCATGTTTGAATTTGTGTACATGCCTGTGAATTACTACACGAGTAACATAACCACATAACCACTGTGCTACCATACCCTTAGTTTCATCCCGCACCTGTGTAACTGGGTCAAGGGGAGGAATAGTCTCTTTCAGCTCCTATGTAATAGGCTTGAGTGGCTGAATGAAATCCTCCTGTTCCTTTTTAACCAGACTCTATGGGCTGTATATCCTTCCCCTGTTCTTTGTAAAATGCTCGAGAATTTGAAGACCACCTGATTTTCTAGTGCAACAAACTTTATGTGCTGAATGGCTTCCCTTTGATCCTATAGAACAGATTCGAGAGGCTGAATAGCAAGTTATTATTCCAAAAACTGTCTGGAAGATGCTGAATCACCCGCATCATGTACTTATGTAAGATGCCTGAAAAGTTGAATGGCCGCCTCCTATTCCTACTGGACATGTTTGAGGGGATGATAGACTGCTTCTGAGTAAACGATTCAAGGTCCTGCATGGCTTCTTCCACTTCCTGTGAATTCGGTTCACTTAGGATTACGTTGGATTACTTCGGATTTCCGGTACATAAACAGGCCATTCATCCCTGGCAGTCGGTTATGCTGCACTGGAACCTGCTCTCGTCGTTCCTCATCTAAATATATTATCCTAACCCGCTATTACCTTCTCCTTCATATGCTTGTCTAGCCATTCCTTAAATGTAGCGATACTATTCGTTTCAACCACTCCCTGTGGTAGCGAGTTTGACAAGTTCACCACGCTTTGGGTAAATGAGTTTCTTCTCAATTCCTTATCTGATTTCATGGCAAGTATGTTATATTGATGGCCTCTGGTTATGCTCTTCAGCACAAGCAGAACATTCCTACTGTAAGCACTCCATCAATAACTTTCATAATTTTAATTGTGTCTATTATGTCGCCTTTCAAGAGAAAATTGACCCAGCCTCTTCATCCTTTCCTGAGATGTATACACTGGCTCTTCTGGTAAATCTTCTCTCCATTCTGTGCAATGCCCCTATACCGTTTTTATAATATGGCGGACATAACTGTACACAGTGCTCTAATTGTGGTCAAACCAAGGTTAGATACAGGTTTAGCATAACGTCGCTACATTTTAATTTATACGTCGAGAAATAAATCCTAGCACTTGGTTTGTTTTTATGGCCTTGCTAACCCGTGCAGTAACTTATATACAGTGTTGTATATTTGTACTTCGCGATCCTTTTGTTCCTCTATGCCACCCAGACTGGCACACTCCAAGTAATAAGGGGCTTACCTATTCTTCCTAACTAAATGTAATACCTCACATTTACATGGTTAGAAATTAATTTGCCAATTATATGCACATTAGGCAAGTTTATTAATGTCCTCATGTAATTTGTTGCAGTCATCCTCAGTATTAACTATCGCCTCTAATTTATTGTCATCCGCAAATTTAGAAATTGTGTTTTTGATTCCTCGGTCTAAATCGTTGATATAATTGTGAACAACAGTTATTCCAGCACCGATCCTTCTGGAGGACAACTACCCATCTTCTACCACTATGAAAAGTGAACTTTTACTCGTACTCTCTGCTTTCTAATTTTACTTTTATTCATTCATGCATGTGTCCATCGCTAGCAAGGGCAGTATTTATTGTCCATCTCTAACTGTCCTTGTGAAGTGGTGGGGAACCACATTTTGCTATTGAGTGGCTCGCTCGGCCATTTAAGAGGGCCGTTAAGTGTCAACAACATTGCTGTGCGTCTGGAGTCATATATATGCCCAGACTATTCAGGACGGCCGCTTTCTTTCGCTAATGGTTAATAATCAAACAGATGGGTTTGCTTTAAAATTCCAGATTGATTTAATTACATTTAAATTCCCCCTGCTCTCCTGGTGGGCTGTGATTTCATCTCTCTGGTTGTCTCGTCCAGTGTCATAACCATCATGGTACTATGTTTGACCTCCGCCTGTGCAACGTGCTCGAGGGGCTGGGGGCTGTTCCTTTGCATTGGTTGTACTGGATAAATGGATCTTCTCTTCTTGTAAAACAGGCTCATGAAGCTTCCGCCTGGCCTGTGCCTCAAGCTAAAGGGGTTAATAGACTAATCATGTCCTTGTGTAACAGGTTCGTAGATTGGGCATTGCTATGCAACTGGTTCGTGTGTCCGAATAGATTTCGATTATTTTTATATCGTAGCTTCAAATAGCTGAATGGCTTCCTCCTGTCCTTTGTAACTGGCATGCGTGGATCATGGACTCCACCAATCTCTGTGGAACAGGCTCGATTGCTTGCACCTGTACAACTTACTCAGGGCACCAAGAGAACTCAGAGAATAAGTAAGTCTGGTGGTACTCGAAACAGCAACCTTTGAATGCGTTATATATCATTGATTAGAAATCCAATGCGCTATCAATTGCGCCACAGATGTGCCAAATATTGCAGCAATACAAAAGTAAAGTAATGTTGATGACAGAAATCTGAACTAAAAATAGCAAATTCTGTAAGCACTCAGCTGATCCGGCAGAATCTGCGGACAGAGAATCAGAGTTTCAGGTCAATTAACTTTCATCGCAACTGAATCATTCAGTGCCTCTTTAAAAGGGTTATGGTGACAGAGCACAAACATTCCGTTTTTGTTTCATAGAAACGTGCTGTCAGTCCCAGATCATTCTGTGTCTGTTTAAATGGGATGTGCTGTTAGTCGCGAATCATCCTCTGTCTGTTTGAAACAATTGTGTTGTCATAGACCATAGTAATTTACAGCACTGAAGGAGAACATTTCAAGCCATCGTGTCCGTGCGGCCGATCAGGAACGATCCAGCCTAATCCAACTTTCCAGCTCTTGCTCCGTAGCCTTGTAGGTTACTGGACTTCACGTGCACATCCAACTTATTTGTAAATTTGGCGAGGTCTTCTGACTCGACCAGCCTTTCAGGCAGTGAGTTCCAGATACCCACCTCCTTCCGGTCAAAACATTTCGCCCCAAATCCTGTCTACATACCTAGCAATTACTTTAAGTCTATGCCCCATGGTTCCTGTCCATTCTGCTAAGGGAAATCGATCCGTCCTATGCACTCTATCTAGGCCGGATAATTTTATACACTTCAATACGGTCCCACCTCAGCCTCCTCTGTTGCAAAGAAAAATACCCCAGCCTATCCAATCGCTCCTCATGGCTATCTTCTCCAGGCAACATTCTCGTAAATCGACTCTGTACGCTCACGATTGCATTTAGATATTTCCTGTAATACGTTGAGTAGAACAGCAGTACTCTAGCTGTGGCCTAACAACTGCTTTGCACAGTTCACGCATAACTTCCCCACTCTTGTATTCTATGTCTCGGCAAATAAATGCAAATATTCAGACTTCCTTCCAAACCACCTTATCTACCTGGCCTGCTACCGTCAGCGATCTGTAGACATGCTCTTCAATGTCCGTTTACTCCTCTAAACTTTTCAGTGTAGTACCGTTTAACCTTTATTCACTTGCCTTATTAGCCCACCCCAAATGCATTAGCTCACACTTCTCCAGTTTGAAGTCCACGAACCACTCATTTTCCCGCCTGAAAGTTCAGTGATATCTTCCTGCAAGTCTACAGCTTTCTTCTTCATGATCAGCCATACCTGTTTGACCAAGTTTTTAGACACCTGCTCTGATTTCTAATTATGGCGCTAGGTGTCAAATTTTTATTGTGTAATACTCCTGTGAAGCAGCTTGGGACGTTTCACTACGCCGCTATATCTATACAAGTTGATGTTGTTTTTTAAAAGCGGCGATACATAATTTTAGTAGAGTTTCCATCTCAGGAAGAGAACATTTTCCTCAACTGATTTTCCAGAGTTCATGCTCCACACGAGCCCCATTCTACCTATCGTCACTTCATCCTATCAGCACAACCTTCGATTCCTTTCTCACTCATGAGCTTAGGTAGCACCATTTGAACTGCAGCTGTGCTATTCGCCTCAATTACTGCTATTCGTAGCATCTTCCACATCCTAACCACTCTTTGTAAAGAAATTTCTCTTGAATGCCGACTGAATTTATCGGTGACTATTGTATATATATGACCTCTAGTTATGACCAATAGCAAACATTCTCTCCACGTCGACCCTATCAAACTGCTTCAATATGTTACAGTCACCTGCCTTGTCTTTTCGAGAGAAAAGCTCCCACATCAGTTGAGCCTTTCCCGATAAGTAAATCTTTTCAGTTCAGGCCTAATTGCTTCCTTCTGTGTTGTGTGATTCTATGATTCTACGATTTAACTTTTATCATGACTTTGGAGATAAAACATTGCAAGCATGCAGGCCAATTGTCTGATAATCAGCACCGACCATTAAACAGTTAATTAACTTACATTGTAGCTGCGATGGCCGAGTGGTAAAGGTGTTGGAATTGAAATCCAATAGGGTTTTCCCGCAGAGATTTGTACCCTGATCACAACGATTTTAAAGCAATCTGGTTATTGGATCAAGAAACTTGTCAAAATTAGTGTTTGTTGGAAACTATTTGTAAAAATCAGTGAGAAATAAAACCGCATGAAAAATGATGACTATTAATAAAGAGCACTGCAATGCTTAAGAGGAAATCACCTTCAGGTGATGTACTGACAAAACGATGCAAAAGTTAGGAACCTGCATTCTTTTGATAACATCTGATTTTGCACGAAGTCGGATGCATTATACAGTAAGCTACGCGGCCCTGCAGTTCACAGCAGATAAATGCTCAGAATGAGCGATTGCATATCGGAATTATATTCATTTCAGTTCCATACTTTGCACTGCAAACCAATCAGCTGTATTTTGCCATTCACTGATTAATATACGAGAAGTCCCAAATTACAGGAGTTAATCGAATTGCTCATCAAATGCTGGAAACACTCCACAGGTCCATGAGCTCTCGGCAGAACTAAGATTTTGCAGAATTGTTTCAAAAGTACTACAAGTCCCGTGTGAGTTTCGCTCTTAAATGTTTAAGATACTCTAAAATAATAAAAACAAGTTACCAGCACACTACCCCGCCCCCCCCCCCCCGCAAAAATACAACTAAATGCATACACGGGGATCGAACCCGCGACCTTAACTTTATCAACACCAGGCTTTAATCAATCAAGCTAACTGACGTTGCTGCGTTGCGTTTTATCGAGCGCTATAATAGAAAAACGAGCATTTCTACAGCGACATTCACGTCAGGAATTCTCAAAGCGGTTCGCAGCCAATTAAGTAGCTTTAAAGTATGGTCACTTTTGTAATGTAGGAAATACAAAGTAAGATTTGTGTCAGCAAGATCAAACAATGTCATAGCGAGAGAGATATAATGGCCCGAGGACACTTGGGTGAACTGCCCTGCTTTTCTTCTGAATAATGGGCGTGGGATCTTTTACATCCAGTTCCGAGGGCAGGTTGGGCATCGGTTTTTGGTCTCATTCGCAAGACATTAACTCCGACAGTGCACTGCTCCCTCACTACTGCCACTCCGATAGAGAAATACCTAATTGACCGCCTCCTGACCAATCTGTCTGTCGCAGACGCATCTGTCCATGCCAATATTGGTAGGAGTGAATACTGCACACTTCTTGTGGACACCAAGTCCTGTCTTCACACGAAGGACAATTTGCAAACGTGTTGTCTGGCACTACCACTGTGCTACATGGAATAGATTCAGAACAGATCTAGCAGCTCAAACTTGGCATCCATGGGGTGCTGTCGGATATCAGCAGCAGCAGATTTTTATTCGACACAATCTCTATCCTAATGTCCCAAAATATTCCTCACTCTACCATTACCTTGTAACCAGAAGACCAAGCCTAGTTCACCCAACCAGCCTTCTTTTTCAAGAGAAAATAGACCTAGTCTGTTCATCTTTTCCTCATATGTATACGTTGGCTGTTCTGGTATCATCCCTGTAAATTTGCCCTGCAACCTCTGCAATGCCTCTTTATCGTTTTAATAATAGGTGAGCAGAACTGTTAGCAGTACTCTAAGTGTGGTCTAACCAAGGTCAAGTACAAGTTTAGAATAACTTCGCTACTTTTCAACTTTATACGTCTAGAAATAAAACCTTGTGCTTGGTTTACTTTTGTATTGGTTGGCTAACCTGTGTCGTAATTTTTAGAGTTTTGTGTATTTGCACTCTGAGATCCATTTGTTCCTCTACGCCATCGAAACTGGCAACCTCCAATAATAAGTGACCTCCATATTCTTCCTACCAGAATGTATTAACTCACATTTATATGGTTTGAAATTTATTTGATAATTACATGCCCATTCTACAGGCTTGTTAATGTGCTCCTGCAATTTGTTGCAGTCCTTTTCAGTATTGACTATCCCCCCGAATTTGCTGTCATCCACAAATTTAGAAATTGTGGTTTTTGATTCGTTCGTCTAAATCTTTAATATAAATTGTGAACATCAGTTGTTTCAGCACCGATCCTTGTGGAACACCACTACCCGATCTGCCTCTATGAACAGCTCTCTTTCACCCATACTCTCTGCTTCCTGTCTCGAAGTCAGCTAGCTATCCATTGTTCTAGTTGTCTCCTGACTCCCCATTCGCTGACCTGGCTTTGGGCATTTTTTGTTCCTGTGTAACAGTCGAGGCGTTCCAAGGTTTATTCTATTAATTCAAACATGTGGACATCGCTAGTGAGGGCAACATTTGTGGAGCATCTCTAATTGCCCTTGTGAAGGTTGTTGTGTGCCACCGTATGCAACTAATTAACTCACTGGGCCATTTCCGTGGGCATTTAAGTGTTAACCAAGTTGCTGTGTGCATGCCGTTGCATACAGGCCGAGACCAGTAAGGACAGCAGATGTCCTTCCATAAAGCAGACTAGTGAAGCATATGGATGTGTTACCAAAATGGTCACCATTACTAATACGTTTATATTTCTATAATTAAATTTAAATTTACCTGCTCTTGTGTTGCGCTGTGATTTCCTCTATCTCTGGATTACTAGGCCAGTGACATAACTATCATGCTACTGTGATTGGTCCCCTCCTGCGTAATTTGCTCGAGGGGCTGAATGTTACTGTGCAACAGGTTGAACGACGGATTGCCATCCTCCTGTTCCTATGGGCCCAAGTTTCCACATGAGTTGCGCCTGATTTTTAGGAGCAACTGGTGGAGAACGGACTATCTTAGAAATCGCAATTCTCCACATTTTTTTT
The DNA here is from genome assembly GCF_044704955.1 of Pristiophorus japonicus. NCBI lineage: Eukaryota > Metazoa > Chordata > Chondrichthyes > Pristiophoridae > Pristiophorus > Pristiophorus japonicus. Next base: position 5,294,624 of record NW_027254363.1, read on the forward strand.
CTGCAGTTCTAGTCAGGTAGAACAGTTCTACTTTGGAACAGAATTTTTTCTTCAAAAGGGGGCGTGTCCGGCCACTGACGCCTGATTTCAAACTTTCCAAAGTGAAAACGTACTCCAAACTAAAGTAGAATGGAGCCAGTGAAGATTTTTGTAGAACTGCAAAAACCTGTTCTACACATTCAAAAATCAGGCGCAGGTTACAAATTAGGCGTCCAGAACGAGGTGGGGCGGGAGCGGGGGGAAGGGAACTCATGAAATTCTACAATAAATCCTTACTTATACTTCTACAAATATTATACAAATAAATCCAACCTGAATAAACATTTATAAGCCAAGAAAATATTAAATAAACCATCTTCCTACCTGTGTGAAAGTGCTTCAGCCAGGGAGAATTCTGCAGCCGTTCGTGCCGCTGAGCGGGAGAGGCGGAAGAGAGAGAGAGAGAGGGGGAGGGAGAGAGAGGGGGATGGAGAGAGGGGGGCGGGAGGGAGAGAGAGAGTGGTGGGGGGAGGGGGAGAGAGAGTGGGGGGGAGGGAGGGAGGGGGAGGTCAGGTCGGATCGGATCCATTGCGGGAGCGGGAGTCGGGTCCAGTGGCGGGGGGGGGGCGGGTGCGCGGGTCGGGTTGGGTGCAGTCGGGGGGGGCGGGGAGCGGTTACAGCAGCCGGGTCGGGTCAGTCGGGGGGGGGGAGCGGGTGTCGGGTCTCGTGTCCGGGTGGGGGGGGGATAGCGGGTATCGGGTCTGGTCGGCGTGGGGGGGATCGGGTGTCGGGTCTGGTCTGGTAGCAGGAGCTGGCCGTGGGAGGAGCCCTATTCACGCAGCCCCAGTGAGGCCATTCAGCCAGGGCTAGGGGCTGCGTGCTTCGGGCCCCTCCCACACAGTTCGGCGCCTGGAGCTACTGCACTTGCGTGCCCACTGTAGCGCGCATGTGCTGAGGTCCCGGCACTGTTTTAGCGCAGGGACCTGGCTCCGCACCCCCACAGCTCGTGCTGGCTGCGCCGAGGGCCAGAGGACCTACAGTTAGGGTGAGAATACCGAGGCTTATTTTAGGCGCCGTTTTAGGCGCGAAAAACGGGCGCTCAGCTCGTAGAGGCGCCCGTTTTTTTTCTTGTGGAAACTTGGGCCCTATGTAACAAGCTCGAAGGTTTTATTAGCCTCCTCCTATTCCTATGCAACAGCTTCGTGTGTCTGCATTGCCTCCTCGTCATCTATGCAATAGGGTTGAGCGACCGAATGGACTTCTACTATTCTTGTACAACAGGCTCGAGGAGCTGAATTGCATCCTCCTCTGCCCTGCAACTAGCTTGAGGTGTCAGTGGACTCCTCCAGTCCTTGTGTAACAGGCTCGATGGCCTGCTGCTGTTCCTGTGGAATAGACTCAGGATGCTAAGAGAACTGAGATGAAAAGTGGGTGGGATTGCGTAACAGGAAGTGCACGGGCCGCAGTTTCCCTCTCTGAAGTGTCAATATGCTGCAAAATGTATTGGGCGGTCCAGGAAAAACGAAATTCTGACCCAAAATCCGACACGAAGCCACAACCTTTGTATGCTTTACATACCATTAACTAGAAAGTCAATGCGCTGTCCATTGTGCCACAGAGCTGCGTCAAGACAAAAGTGAAATAATGTTGCTGCCGGAAATCTGAACTGAAAACAGTAACATCTGGAAACTCTCAGCTGGCCAGGCAGAATATGCGGAGAGAGAAACAGTGTTGACGCTTCAGATCGATGAACTTTCATCGCGACTGGATCATTCTGTGTCTGTTTAAAAGGTATGCGCTGTCAGTCCTTGTCATTCTGTGTCTCTTTAAAAAGTGATGTGCTGTCAGTCTCTCATCATTCTGTTCCTCTTTAAAAGGGATGTGCTGTCAGTCCTGGATTAATCTATGTTTGTTCAAAAGGGATGTGCTTTATGTCCCCGATCCTTATGTGTCTATTTAAAAGGGATGCGTTGTCATAGACTCAAATAAATTTGCAGCACGAGAGGAGGCCTTTTCATCACATCTTGTGTGCGCCATCCGATAAAGAGCTATCCAGCCGAATTCCACTTTCCAGCTCTTGGTCCGTAGTCCTATAGATTACAGCGCTTCAATAGCACATCCAAATACTTCTTAAATGTGGTGAGAGCTTCTGCCTCCGTGATTTGCAGGCCCCCACCACCCTCTGGATGAAAACATTTCCCCTCAACTCCGCTCTACCCTCATAACAATTAATTTTGATCTGTACACTCTCGTTGTTGACCACTCTGCTAAGGGAAATATATCCTATAAATGCATTCTATCCTAGATCACTCAGAATTTTAATCACTACAGTAAGGTCCACCCTCAGACTCCTCTGTTCCAAAGAAAACAAACCCAGGCTATAAAAACTTTCCTCATAGTTAAATTCTCCATTCCAGGCAACATCTGCGTAAATCAACTCTCTACCCTCACGAGTGCAATCAGATCTTTCCTGTAATTCGGTGACGAGAACAGCACGCAGTACTCCAGCTGGGTCCTAACTAGAGTTTGACACAATTCAAGCACAACTTCACCTCTCTTGTATTCTATAAGTCAGCTAATAAAGGCAAGTATTCCGTTTTGCTCTTAACCACCTTATTTACCTGGTGATCTACTGTCAGGCATCTGTGTCAATACACTCCAAGGTCACTTTGCTCCTTTGCACTATTCAGTGACCTACCATTAATTTTTATTCCCTTGCCTTATTAGCACTCCCCAAATTCATTTGCTCATTAGCCACTTTTCTGTCCACCTAACCAGTTGATTGATATCGTCCTGCAGTCTGCAGCGTTCTTCCTCATTATCAAACATACCTGTTTGACAAGCTTTTAGTCACCTGTGCTAATTTCTACTTATGCGTCTCGGATTCAAATTATTATCGCATACTTTTCTTCAGAAGTGCCTTGGAACGTTTCATTACATTAAAGGCACTGTATAAATACAAGTTTTTGTTGCATCATACATGTGCTACACAATGTAATATAGTTTGCACCACAGAAAGTGACCATTTTATCCAATTGGATTTTCTCGAATTAATGCTCCAAACGAGCCCCCTTCTACCTGAATTCACGTGATCCTGTCAGAGACTCATTGAGATTTACAGCACGGAAGGAGGCAATTTCAGCTCATCACGTCCGTGCAGTCCAACAAACAGCAATCCAGCCTAATCCCACTTTCCAGCTCTTGGTTCATAGCCCTGTAGATTACGGCACTTCAAGTGTACATCCAAGTATTTTTTAAAGTAGTGATGGCTTCTGATTTTACCACCCTTTCAAGCAGCGATTTCCAGACCACCAGCACCCTCTGGGTGAAAACATTTCCCTTCACATAACCTCCACCATCCTACCAATTACTTTAACACAATGCACTCTGATTGTTGATCATTCTGATAAGGGAAAGGATCCATCCTATGCACTCTATCTGGGCCACTCATAATTTTATACACTTCAGTAAGGTCCACACTCAGGCTCCTCTGTTCCAAAGCAAACAAGCCCGGCATGTCCAATCTTTTCTCACAGCTAAATTATCCATCCAGACAACATTCTAATGAATCGACTCTGTCCCCTCACGAGTGCAATCAGATATTTCCTGCAATTCGGTGACCAGAACAGCACGTAGTACTCTAGCTGTAGTCTAACTAATGTTTTACACAATCCATGGACAACGTCCGCGCTCTTGTATTCGATGGCTCAGCTAATAAAGGCAAGCATTCCGTGTTGATTCTTAACCACCTTATCTACCAACCACTTTATCTACCTGGCCTGCTACATTCAGGGATCTGTGGATATAGACTCCAAGGTCCCTTTGCTCTTCTGCAGTTCTCAGAGTCATTCATTTAATAAGTATTCCCTTGCCTTATTAGCCCTACCAAAATGTACTACCTCACACTTTTCCGATTTGAATTGCATAAACCAACCTCCTGCACACTTGGCCAGTTCAGTGATATCTTCCTGCAGTCTGCAGCGTTCTTCCTCATTATCAACCATACCTGTTTGTCCAAGCCTTTAGGCACCTGTGCTAATTTCTACGTATGCATCTCGATGTCAAATTGTTATTGCATAACGCTCCAGCGAAGCACTTGGGGACGTTTCACTACATTAGAAGCGCTTTATAAATACAGGTTGTTGTTGATGTTTAAAAGTGGTGTTACATGATGTTGTATTGAGTCTACACCACTTTAATAGATCTTTTTCCCTAACAGGTTTCACAGTAGTTAATGCTGTACACGAGCGGTTTCCTGCACTAATTCACTTCATCCTCTCAGCATAACGATCGAATCCTTTGTCACACATGTGCTCACTTAACACTCTCTTAAATGCATCTGAGCTTTTCGCCTCAACTACTGCTCGTGGTAGCATCTTCCACTTTCGAACAATTCTTTGGTAAATAAGTTACTGTTGATTTGTCCACTGAATTTATCGGTGACTTTGTTATATCTACGACGACTAGTTCTGAACTCCTGTACAATAGCAAATATTATCTTCACCTGGATACGATCAAAACCATTCATAATGCTACAGTCAGTATCTGCCTTGGCTTTTCTGGAGAAAAGCTCCCAAATTTGTTCAGAATTTCCCGATTAGTAAATCCTTTTACTTCTGGCCGAATTGCTCCTTTCTATGCTGTCAGATCCAACGATACTACGATTTAATGTTCAAATCGACTGGGAGAGACAACAAAAGATGTAGGCCAATTGGCTGATATTTTCCACCGACCTTTCGACTATTAAAGCAGTTCTATGGTGTAGCTGCGATGGCTGAGTTGTTATGGCGTTGGCACGAAATATAACGGGGTTTCCCCACACACATTCGAGCTCTCCTGGCAGCGATGCTACCAAAAAAAATATTCTTTAATGGGCTTCCTGTTGCTATCATTGGACCAGAATCTGATCACTATTTCCTCCACTCTCTGTTATTAAACTTATTGACGCGAAGCAGTTGTTCGATTTGGAATCACGAATACTTTATCGGCATTAATTATTGTTTAGTTTATTGGGAACTGTTTGCAAAGATCAGTGAGAAATATACATAGAAACAGAATGAAATAAATATATTTTAACAAAGAGCCTTGCAATGTTTGCGCGGAAATCACCTTCAGCTGATGAATGCGAACGTGATTTGGTAATATAAAGTTGAACAAGATTTCATGCAATGAGCACGACATGACTCGAATCTGCAATCTTCTGAAAATATCAACCGGCCAAATATCATCTTCGGAGCGACCTATCAAAAGCCCAGCGGGAGATCGAGAGCCAGCGGCAGTGGGTGAGAAGGGAACGACCTATCAAAAGCCCAGCGGGAGATCGAGAGCCAGCGACTGTTGGTGAGAGGGCAGCGACCTATCAAAAGCCCAGCGGGAGATCGAGAGCCAGCGGCAGTTGGTGAGAGCGGAGCGACCTATCAAAAGCCCAGCGGGAGATCGAGAGCCAGCGGCAGTTGGTGAGAGGGGAGCGATCTATCAAAAGCCCAGCGGGAGATCGAGAACCAGCGGCAGTTGGTGAGAGCGGAGCGACCTTTCAAAAGCCCAGCGGGAGATCGAGAGCCAGCGGCAGTTGGTGAGAGCGGAGCGACCTATCAAAAGCCCAGCGGGAGATCGAGAGCCAGCGAAAGTTGGTGAGAGCGGAGCGACCTATCAAAAGCCCAGCAGGAGATCGAGAGCCAGAGAAAGTTGGTGAGAGGGGAGCGACCTATCAAAAGCCCAGCGGGAGATCGAGAGCCAGAGAAAGTTGGTGAGAGGGGAGCGACCTATCAAAAGCCCAGCAGGAGATCGAGAGACAGCGGCAGTTGGTGAGAGGGGAGCGACCTATCAAAAGCATACCGGTGCAGCTACAGCGGGAGAGAAAGCAAAATAGAAGTAGAAAGTAATCAAAAAGTGACGTCAAAGCCAATGGGGTAAGTGATTGGCTGGTGATTGGTGAGTAGCTTTTATTTTCTTTTTTATATCAGTAAGTGAACTGTAACATTGTTATTACCAATTTAAGGGTATCTAAGGTTAAGACATGGCAGGAGAGCTCGGTCACGTGATATGCTCCTCCTGTACCATGTGGGAACTCAGGGACACTTCCGGTGTCCCTGGGCGCTACGTGTGTGGGAAGTGTATCCGCCTCGAGCTCTTGACTATCCGCGTTGCGGAATTGGAGCTGAGGGTGGATTCACTCTGGAGCATCCACGATGCTGAGAATGACGTGAGTATCACGTGTAGTGAGTTCGTCTTACCGCAGGAGGAGGGTCCACAGTCAGATAGGGAATGGAAGACCAGCAGGAAGAGCAGTGCAAGAAAGATAGTGCAGGGGTCCCCTGTGGTCATCCCGCTGCAAAACAGATACACCGCTTTGAGTACTGTTGGGGAGGATGACTCATCAGGGGAGGGCAGCAGCAGCCAAGTTCATGGCACCGTAGGTGGCTCTGCTGCAAAGGAGGGCAGGAAAAAGATTGGGAGCGCGATAGTGATAAGGGATTCGATGGTGAGGGGAATAGATAGGCGTTTCTGCGGACGCAACCGAGACTCCAGGATGTTATGTTGCCTCCCTGGTGCAAGGGTCAAGGATGTCTCGGAGCGGGTGCAGGCCATTCTGAAATGGGAGGGAGAACAGCCAGTTGTCGTGGTGCACATTGGTAGCAACGACATAGGTAAAAAAAGGGATGAGATCCTACGAAAAGAATTGAAGGAGCTAGGAGCTAAATTAAAAAGTAGGACCTCAAAAGTAGTAATCTCGGGATTGCTACCAGTGCCACGTGCTAGTCAGAGTAGGAATCGCAGGATAGCGCAGAAGAATACATGGCTTGAGCAGTGGTGCAGCAGGGAGGGATTCAAATTATTGGGGCATTGGAACCGGTTCTGGGGGAGGTGGCACCAGTACAAACCGGACGGTCTGCACCTGGGCAGGACCGGAACCAATGTCCTAGGGGGAGTGTTCGTTAGTGCTGTTGGGGAGGAGTTAAACTAATATTGCAGGGGGATGGGAACCTATGCAGGGAGACAGAGGGAGACAAAAATGAGGCAAGAGCAAAAGACAGAAAGTAGATGAGGAAAAGTTGAGGGCAGAGAAACCCAAGGCAAAGAACAAAAAGGGCCACTGTACAGCAAAATTCTAGAAGGACAAAGGGTGTGAAAAAAGCAAGCCTGAAGGCTTTGTGTCTTAATGCAAGGAGTATCCGCAATAAGGTGGATGAATTAACTGTGCAAATAGATGTTAACAAATATGATGTGATTGGGATTACGGAGACGTGGCTCCATGATGATCAGGGCTGGGAACTCAACATCCAGGGGTATTCAACATTCAGGAAGGATAGAATAAAAGGAAAAGGAGGTGGGGTAGCATTGCTGGTTAAAGAGGAGGTTAATGCAATAGTTACGAAAGTCATTAGCTTGGATGATGTGGAATCTATATGGGTAGAGCTGCAGGACACTAAAGGGCAAAAATCGTTAGTGGGAGTTGTGTACAGACCTCCAAACAGTAGTAGTGATGTTGGGGAGGGCATCAAACAGGAAATTAGGAGTGCATGCAATAAAGGTGCAGCAGTTCTAATGGGTGACTTTAATATGCACATAGATTGGGCTAGCCAAACTGGAAGCAATACGGTGGAGGAGGATTTCCTGGAGTGCATAAGGGATGGTTTTCTAGGCCAATATGTCGAGGAACCAACTAGGGGGGAGGCCATCTTAGACTGGGTGTTGTGTAATGAGAGAGGATTAATTAGCAATCTCATTGTCCGCGGCCCCTTGGGGAAGAGTGACCATAATATGGTGGAATTCTGCATTAGGATGGAGAATGAAACAGTTAATTCAGAGACCATGGCCCAGAACTTAAAGAAGGGTAACTTTGAAGGTATGAGGCATGAATTGGCTAAGATAGATTGGCTAATGATACTTAAGGGGTTGACTGTGGATGGGCAATGGCAGACATTTAGAGACCGCATGGATGAATTACAACAATTGTACATTCCTATCTGGCGTAAAAATAAAAAAGGGAAGGTGGCTCAACCGTGGCTATCTATGGAAATCAGGGATAGTATTAAAGCCAAGGAAATGGCATGCAAATTGGCCAGAAATAGCAGCGAACCTGGGGACTGGGAGAAATTTAGAACTCAGCAGAGGAGGACAAAGGGTTTGATTAGGACAGGGAAAATGGAGTACGAGAAGAAGCTTGCAGGGAACATAAAGGCGGATTGAAAAAGTTTCTATAGGTATGTAAAGAGAAAAAGGTTAGTAAAGACAAATGTAGGTCCCCTGCAGTCAGAATCAGGGGAAGTCATAACGGGGAACAAAGAAATGGCAGACCAATTGAACAAGTACTTTGGTTCAGTATTCACTAAGGAGGACACAAACAACCTTCCGGATATAAAAGTGGTCAGAGGGTCTAGTAAGGAGGAGGAACTGAGGGAAATCTTTATTGGTCGGGAAAGTGTGTTGGTGAAATTGATGGGATTGAAGGCCGATAAATCCCCAGGGCCTGATGGACTGCATCCCAGAGTACTTAAAGAGGTAGCCTTGGAAATAGCGGATGCATTGACAGTCATTTTCCAACATTCCATTGAATCTGGATCAGTTCCTATCGAGTGGAGGGTAGCCAAATTAACCCCACTTTTTAAAAAAGAAGGGAGAGAGAAAGCAGGGAATTATAGACCGGTCAGCCTGACCTCAGTAGTTAGTAAAATGATGGAATCAATTTTTAAGGATGTCATAGCAGCGCATTTGGAAAATGGTGACATGATAGTTCCGAGTCAGCATGGATTTGTGAAAGGGAGATCATGCTTGACAAAACTTCTGGAATTTTTTGAGGATGTTTCCAATAAAGTGGACAAAGGAGTACCAGTTGATGTGGTATATTTGGACTTTCAGAAGGCTTTCGACAAGGTCCCACACAGGAGATTAATGTGCAAAGTTAAAGTACATGGGATTGGGGGTAGTGTGCCGACGTGGATTGTGAACTGGTTGTCAGACAGGAAGCACAGAGTAGGAGTAAATGGGTACTTTTCGGAATGGCAGGCAGTGACTAGTGGGGTACCGCAGGGTTCTGTGCTGGGGCCCCAGCTGTTTACATTGTACATTCATGATTTAGACGAGCGGATTAAATGTAGTATCTCATTGCGGATGACACTAAGTTGGGTGGCAGTGTGATCTGCGAGGAGGATGCCATGAGGCTGCAGAGTGACTTGGATTATTTAGGTGAGTGGGCAAATGCGTGGCAGATGAAGTATAATGTGGATAAATGTGAGGTTATCCACTTTGGTGGTAAAAAACAGAGAGACAGACTATTATCTGAATGGTGACAGATTAGGAAAAGGGAAGGTGCAACGAGACCTGGGTGTCATGGTACATCAGTCATTGAAGGTTGGCATGCAGGTACAGCAGGCGGTAAAGAAAGCAAATGGCATGTTGGCCTTCATAGCGAGGGGATTTGAGTACAGGGGCAGGGAGGTGTTGCTACAGTTGTACAGGCCCTTGGTGAGGCCACACCTGGAGTATTGTGTACAGTTTTGGTCTCCTAACTTGAGGAAGGACATTCTTGCTATTTAGGGAGTGCACCGAAGATTCACCAGACTGATTCCCAGGATGGTGGGACTGACCTATCAAGAAAGACTGGATCAACTGGGCTTGTAATCACTGGAGTTCAGAAGAGTGAGAGCGGACCTCATAGAAACGTTTAAAATTCTGACGGGTTTGGACAGGTTGGATGCAGGAAGAATGTTCCCAATGTTGGGGAAGTCCAGAACCAGGGGTCACAGTCTAAGGATAGGGGTAAGCCATTTAGGACCGAGATAAGGTGAAACTTCTTCACCCAGAGAGTAGTGAACCTGTGGAATTCTCTACCACAGAAAGTAGTTGAGGCCAATTCACTAAATATATTCAAAAGGGAGTTAGATGAACTCCTTACTACTCGGGGGATCAAGGGATATGGCGTGAAGGCAGGAAGGGGGTACTGAAGTTTCATGTTCAGCCATGAACTCATTGAATGGCGGTGCAGGCTCGAAGGGCTGAATGGCCTGCTCCTGCACCTATTTTCTATGTTTCTATGTTTCTATAACAGACTAATGCTGAATGTGAGCGAACACACAGATATTGTATTTATTTCAATTGCATATTTGCACTGCAATCCAATTAAGCGTCAGTGAGCCATTCACTGATTGAAATACGAGAAGTCACAATGTCCCGGAGGGTTGTGGAATTGTTCATTAAATGCAGTATTTGCTTTGCAGGTCCATGAGCTCTCAGCAGAAGTAAGGTTTTGCAGTATTGTAGGTCCCGTGTGAGTTCCGATCCTACATTTTTAAACTGCTCTAAAATACGAAAACTAAGATACCAGCACCCCAGCACCACCTTGAAAAATAAAATAAATGACCACCACGCTCTAACCAATTGAGCTAATCGGCCTTGCGCTCAGGCATTTGTTTCCGAAGCTGTAATCACGACTTTCACCTCAGGATTTCCCAAAGCGATTCAAAGCCTATAAAGTACATGTAAAGTGCAGTCACTATTGTACTACAGGGAATGGAAAAGCAGATTTGCGCCAGCAAGAATCTACACTGTAATAGAGACCACATGTTGGTTGACCGATATACATTGGCCCCAGGACACCGGGGTGAGCTCTCCTGCTCTTCTTCCAAAAGTGCAAATGCTACTTGTTTCTTTTTACAGCGTCGGAAACAAATGCCTGAACGCAAGGCCGATTGGTTTAATTGGTTAGAGCGTGGTGGTCATTTATTTTATTTTTCAAGATGGGGCTGGGGTGCTGGTATCTTAGTTTTACATCCAGCTCGGAGGGCAGATCGGGCTTCGGTTTCAGGTCTCATCCGATTGACAGCAACTGCGACAGTGCAGACCTCCCTCTGTATTGCCTCTCCGACAGGGAAAAAACAACTTGACCTCCTCCTCATCAATCTGACATCGCAGATGCATCTTGACAGTTTTGGTAGGAGTGAACACTGCACAATAATTGTGGATACCAAGTCACGTCTTCACATGGAGGATACTCTGCATCGTGTTGTCTGTCACTACCACTGTGTTAAATGGAATCGATTCTGAACAGATCTAGCAGCTGAAATCTGGGCATTCATAAGGTGCTGTCCAATATCAGCAGCAGCAGAATTTTATTCCACACAATCTGTCACCTTATGGCCCACCATGTCCCTCACTCACCCGTCACCTTCTAAACAGAGGATCAACACTGGTTCAATGAGAAGGATGGAATAACATGCCAGATGCGGCAGCAGGCCGACTGAAAATGAGATGCAAACATCGTGAAGATAGAACACAGGAAAATGTACACACTAAACAGAGCTTTGATGTGACAACCGATGGATCAGATCAAAGCTTTGCAATCTTACCAATATAGTCATTCATTTTTTAATTTAATGTAATTAATTCCTGATATTTGGCATCGCTGGCAAGGCCAGCTTGTATTGCCCATCCCTAAATTCCCTTGACAAGGTGGTGGGGAGCCGCCTTTTGAACCACTGCTGTCCATTTGGTGACGGGACTGTTAGGGAGCGACTTACAGGATTTTGACCCACTGATGATGAAGCAACAATGGTATATTTTCAAGTCCGTATGATTTGAAACTTGGAGGGGAACTTGAAAGGTGATGGTGCTCCCGTTAACCTGCTGCCCATGTCCTTCAACGCTGTTGCAGAAGCCTAGGCGAGTTGCTGCAGTGCATCTTCGAGATCACTGGTTCTCAACCGGTTTTCTGCGGCACATTGGTGTGCAGTGAACCCTTCACAGGTGTGCCATTAAATTCGGGTGTGGGAGAAGATATTTTAAAGACGGGTTATATTGTTTCGGTGCGTTGAGTTCTCTAGATCCATGTTTCTGGTTGTCGAGAGATGCATTGTCGCTCATAAGAACATAAGAACATAAGCATTTGGAACAGGAGGAGGCCATCTACACCCTCGAGCCTCCTCCGCCATTTAACAAGATCATGGCTGATCTGGCCTTGGACGCAGCTCCAATTACCCGCCCGCTCTCCGTAACCCTTAATTCGCTTATTGGTTAAAAATCTATCTATCTGTGACTTGAATACATTCAATGAGCACGCCTCAACTGCTTCCTTGGGCAGAGAATTCCACAGATTCACAACCCTCTGAGAGAAGAAATTCCTTCTCAACTCGGTTTTAAATTGGCTCCCCCCTATTTTGAGTCTGTGCCCACTAGTTCTAGTCTCCCCGACCAGTGCAGACAACCTCTCTACCTCTATCTTGTCTATCACTTTCATTATTTTAATTATTTCCATAAGATCACCCCTCATCCTCATGAACTTCAACGAGTAAAGACCCAGTCTACTCAATCTATCATCATAAGGTAACCCCCTCATCTCCGGAATCAGCCTCGTGAATTGTCTCTGTACCCACACCAAAGCTGGTATATCCTTCCTTAAGTAAGGTGACCAAAACTGCACGCAGTACTCTCGGTGCGGCCTCACCAATACCCGATACATTTTCAGCAAGACCTCCCTGCTTTTTTACTCCATCCCTCTCGCAATGAAGGCCAACATTCCATTCGCCTTCCTGATTACCTGCTGCACTTGCAAACTAACTTTGTGGGATTCATGCACAAGGAACCCCAGGTCTCTCTGCACCGCAGCATGTTGTAATTTCTCCCCATTCAAACAGTATTCCCTTTTACTGTTTTTTATTCAAGGTGAATGAGCTCACACTTTCCGACATTGTATTCCTTCTGCCAAACCTTAGCTCATTCGCTTAACCTATCTAAATCTCTTTGCAGCCTTTCTGTGTCCTCTGCACAACCCGCTTTCCCACTAATCTTTGTGTCATCTGCAAATTTTGTTACACTACACTCTGTCCCCTCTTCCAGGTCATCTATGTATATTGTAAACAGTTGTGGTCCCAGCACCGATCTCTGTGGCACGCCACTAACTACCGATTTCCAACCCGAAAAGGACCCATTTATCCAGACTCTCTGCTTTCTGTTAGCCAGCCAATACTCGATCCATGCTACTACATTTCCTCTGACTCCGCATACATTTATTTTCTGCAGTAACCTTCTGTGTGGCACCTTATCGAATGCCTTTTGGAAATCTAAATACACCACATCCATCGGTACACCTCTATCCACCATGCTCGTTATATCCTCAAAGAGTTCCAGTAAATTAGTTAAACATGATTTCCCCTTCATGAATCCATGCTGCGTCTGCTTGATTGCACTTTCCCTATCTAGATGTCCCGCTGTTTCTTCCATAATGATAGCTTCAAGCATTTTCCCCACTACAGATGTTAAACTAACCGGCCGACAGTAACCTGCCTTTTGTCTGCCCCCTTTTTTAAACAGAGGCTTTACATTAGCTGCTTTCCAATCCGCTGATACCTCCCCAGAGTCCAGAGAATTTTGGTAGATTATAAGGAATGCATCTGCTCTAATTCCGCCATCTCTTTTAATACCCTGGGATGCATTTCTTCAGGAACAGGGGACTTGTCTACCTTGAGTCCCGTTAGCCTGTCCAGCACTATCCCCCGAGTGATCGTCATTATCTCAAGGTCCTCCCTTCCCATATTCCTGTGACCAGCAATTTTTGGCATGGTTTTTGTGTCTTCCACTGAGATGACCGAAGCAAAATAATTGTTTAAGCACTCAGCCATTTCCAAATTTCCCATTAATCAATCCCCCTTCTCATCTTCTATGTGGGCATCCAACCATATCTTTAAAGTGGAGAGTGTTTATGCATCCACCACTCTTCCAGGCAGTGAGTTCCAGATCCCCACAACCCTCTGCTTAAAAAAGTACACCCCCGCCCCAGTCAGCTCCCCTCTAAACCTTCCACCAAACACATAAAAACTGTGCAACCTCGTAATAGATCACTTCAGCAATTGAAATAGGCCCCTGCTGTCCACTATGTCCAGGCTCCTCAATATGTTTTACACCTCAATGAGGTCTCCTCTCAAAGACTTCTGTTCCAATGAGAACAAGCCCAACCGATCCAATCTGCCTCATAACTGAGATTCTATATTCCAGGCAGCATCCTCGCATATGTCCTCGGCACCCTCCCTAGTGCAATCACGTCCTTCTTATAATACGTCGAGCAGAGTTGCATGCACTACTCCAGCTGTGGCCTAACAAAGGTATTAAACAATATAAGCATAACCTCGCTGCACTTATATTCCATTCGGCCAATAAAGGCAAACATTCTGCATGCCTTTGTAACCAACCTATCCAGCTGGCCTGCAACTTTAATGGATCTGTGGGCAAGCACTCCAAGGTCCTTTTGTTCGTCTGCACTATTAAGTGGCCTACCGCTTAATGTGTATACTCTTTCCTTATTAGCCCTCTCAAAGTGCGTTGCTTCACACTACTCCGACTTAAATTCTATTTGCCACTGCTATGCCCAGCTTACCAGAAGATTTATATTCTCCTGCAGCCCATGACTTTCCTCTTCATTATCAAGCTCATGGACAATTTTAGTATTTTCTGCAAACTTCTTAATCATACTTCCTATATTCAAATCTAGATCGTTGGTAAATACCACAAAAAGCAAGGTACCGAGCACTGAGCCCTGCGGAACTGCATTGGAAACGTCCTTCTATTTGCATATACATCCATAAACTAGTACCCGTTGCTTCCGAGCACCAAAACAACGTTGGATCTGACCTCCCAAATTGCACTGATCCAATCGGCTTTAACCTTCGTTGCCAGTGTTCCATATGGGACCTGCCCAAAAGTTTTGCTGAAGTCTTTGTACAACAGATCGTATGCACTACCCTCATCGACTATCTTGTCAACTCCTCAAACAAATCAATCAGGTTAGTCAAACACCAACTTTCCTTAATAAGTCTCTGTTGACTGCCCTAATAAATCCTTGCCTTCCCAAATATACAGTTCTCCTGTTTTCAGGATTTTTTCCAATAATTTTCCCGGCACTGATGTTAGGCTGACTGCCCTGTAATACATGACCCATCCATTTCTCCCTTCTTTAACAAGGGTACTGCATTAGCAAACCTCCATTTCTCGGGCACCATGCCAAAATCCAAAGTGCACTGGAAAATGACTGTTCAAGGCTTCTGATATTTCCTGTTTTACTTCGCTCAACAGCCTGGGATGCTTTTCCCCAGGCCTGGGGAGGTATCTACTTTCAATGTTGCCAAACGCCCATAATACTTCCTCTCTCATTAAATTTATTTCATCCAGAATATCACCCTCCGCCTCGATAGCAATATCTGAATTGCCCCTTTCCTTAATGAAAACGGATGCAACGTACTGGTTAAGAATCTTTCAAACATCTTCTCAAAGATTACTCTCGTGGTCTCGAATAGGCCTTATCCTTTCTTTGGTTACCTTCTTATTTTAAAGATATTGAAAGAACATCTTAGCAATTTTCTTAATTTTACTGGCCAAGAATTGATCGTGGTCTCTCTTAGCATTTCTAATATGCTTTTTAATTTTTCCTCTTACCTTTCTATATTCTTCTACATATTATATAGTCGTCACATGGAAGCATAGAAAATAGGTGCAGCAGTTGGCCATTCGGCCCTTCGAACCTGTACCACCATTCAATAAGATAATGGCTGATCATTCACCTCAGGAGTCGTTTCTTGATTTCTCTCCATACCCCTTGATCCCTTTATCCGTAAGGACCATATTTAACTGCCCCTTGAATATATCCAATGAACTTGCATCAACGATTCTCTGTGGTCGGGAAGTCCACAGGTTAAAAACTCTCTGCGTGAAGAAGTTTCACCTCATTTCGGTCCTAAATATCTAACCCCTTATCCTTCGACTGTGTCCTCTGGTTCTGTACTTCTCCAACATCGGGAACATACTTTCTACATCTCACCTGTCCAGTCACGCCACAATTGTTTATGTTTCTAAGAGATCCCCTTTCATGCTTCTAAACTCCAGTGAATACAGGCGCAGTCGATCCAGTCTCTCCTCATATGTCAGACCTGCCATCCCCGGAATCAGTCTGGTGAACCTTCGCTGCACTCTCTCAATAGCAAGAACGTCCTTCCTCAGAATAGGAGAGCGAAACTGAACACAATATTCCAGGTAAGGCCTCACCAAGGCCCTGTACAACTGTCGTAACACCTCCCTGCCCCTGTACTCAACTCCCCTAGCTATGAAGGCCAACTTTCCATTTGCTTTCTTCACCGCCTGCTGTACCTGCATGCCAACTTTCAATGACTGATGTACCATGACAGCCAGGTCTCGTTCCACCTCCCCTTTTCCTAATCTGCTGCCACACAGATAATATTCTGCCTTCGTCTTTTTGCCTCCAAGGTGGATAATCCTCATTTTTATCCACGTTATATTGCAGCTGCCGTGCATTTGCACACTCACCTCATCTGTACATGCAGGAAGAATGTTCCCAATGTTGAGGAAGTCCAGAACCAGGGGTCACAGTCTAAGGATAAGGGGTAAGCCAGTTAGGACCGAGATGAGGAGAAACTTTTTCACCCAGAGAGTGGTGAACCTGCGGATTTCTCCTCCTCAGAAATTTGTTGAGGCCAATTCACTAAATATATTCAAAAAGGAGTTATATGTAGTCCTTACTACTAGGGGGATCATGGCGTATGGCGAGAAAGCAAGAATGGGGTACTGAAGTTACATGTTCAGCCATGAACGCATTGAAGGTAGTGGTGAGCCGCCTTCCTGAACTGCTGCAGTCCGTGTGGTGGTGATACTCCCACAGAGCCGTTCAGGAGGGGATTCCTAGATTTTCACCCAGTGATCTAGGAACGACTATATTTGCCCAATTGGGAAACAGTGGAGGGGTCGAGAGAAGTGGTGGTGAAGTAGAGCTGAGTGTCATTGCAACACGTGGAAACTTACGTTGTGTTTTCGGATGATATCACCAAGAGGCAACATGTACATGCGAAATAGGACGGACCCAAGGATAGATTCTTGGGGGAGATCAGAGGTTAATCTGTGGGGGCAGGAAGAGAAGCTGCAGCAGCTCAATCTTTGGATTAGATAAATAAGAATGGAACCAAGCGAGTGCAGTCTCACCCAGCTGGACGATAGTGGAGAGGCGTTGGAGAAGGATAAAGTGGTCAACCTTTCAAAGACTGCAGACAAGTCAAGAAGGCAGAGAAGGAATAGTTTGCCTTTGTGACATTCACAAAGGTTGTCATTTGTGACTTTGATGCGAGCCGTTCTGGTACTGTGGCAGGCACGGAAACCGGATTGGAGGGATTCAAACATGAAATAGCGGGAAAGATGGGCACTGATTTGGGTGGCGACAACACATTCAAGGACTTGAGAGGATAGGGAGGTTGGAGATGGGGCGATAGTTTGAAAGGACCGAAGGGTCAAAGGTTGTTTTTATGAGTTGAACAGGGATGATGGCAGACTACTCTCCAACTCCATTCACCCCGACTCTTCTTTCACCCATACTCTCCAAACCCCCGCACCCAACTTCTCTGTGCGTAAAGCGTAGGGAAAAATGAAAAAAGTCAAAAGTATCTGAATGCATACCAGCATTCGTAACAAGATAGATGACACCAAAAATAGAAATAAATGGATACGATCTGATAGCCATTAGAGAGACATGGTTGCAAGGGGATCAAGGCTGAGAACTGAATATTCAGTGGTACTTGACATTTGGGAAAGCTAGGCAGAAAGGAAAAGGAAGTGTTAATAAAGGATGAGATTAGTGCAATAGTGAGAAATGATATTGGCTCAGAAGATCAAGATGTAGAATCAGTTTAGAGATAAGAAATAATAAGGGAAATAAGTCACTGGTGGCAGTAGTCTATAGGCACCCGAACAGTAGCTACACTGTAGGACAGAGTGTAAATCAAGAAATAATGGAGGCTTTTAAGAAAGTTACGGCAATTATCATGGGTGATTTTAATCGTCATATTTGGTCAAATCAAATTATGAAAAGGTAGCTTGGAGGAAGAGTTCATAGAGTTTATTCAGAATGGTTTCTTTAAAATTATGTTGTGGAACCAAAAAGGGAGCAGACTATTTTAGATCTGGCAATGTGATTTGAGTCTTGATAAATTAATTATCTCATGCTGAAGGATCTGCTTGGGAAGAGTGATCTTAGCATGGTCGATTTCAAATTAAGTTTGAGGGTAAGGTCTAAAACTAGTGTCCTGAACTTAAAGGCAATTACAAAGGTATGAGGCAGAGTTGTATAAAGTGGACTGCGAAAATAGATTAAAGGGTAAGAAGGAGAATGAGAAGTGGATAACATTTTAGGACATATTTCATAACTCGATCATTCTCACTGGAATATATCTGCTAAGAGAAGGATGACCCATTCATATCTAACTAAGGAAATACAGGAAGGCATCAGAGAAAATAGGTGGAGGAGTAGGCCATTTGGCCGTTAGAGCCTCCACCGCAGCCTGCAAATTGAAAACAAAGACAAACAATATTGCGAAGAATAGTGGAAGGCCAGAGGATTGGAGACTTTTTAGAAACCAGCAAAGGACGACTAAAAAATGAATAAAGAAAAGATCGTTTGAGAGTAAACTAGCAAGAAATAAAAAAAAAAGACAGCAAGATATTCTACATGCATATAAAAAGGAAGAGAGTAGCTAAAGTAGACGTTGGTCACTTAGAGGATGAGACTGGAGAATTAATAATGGGAAACAAGGAAATGGCAGAGATCTTGAACAAATAGTTTGTATTGGACTTCACGGTGGAAGACAATAAATAGATCCCAACAATTAATAAAGGAGTTTTGGGAAGGGGGAACTTGAAACAATCACTACCACTATACAAAAAAATGCTCGGCAAAATAAGGGATGTAAAGAAGTACAAGTCACCTTTACTTGACGGCGTGCATCACAGGGTCTTACAAGAAATGCCTGCAGAGATAGTGGATGCATTGGTTGTAATATACCAACATTTCTTGGATTCTGGAGAGATTGAAAAACCGTAAATGTAACACCCCTATTTAAGAAATAAGGGATACAAAAAGCAGGAAACTATAGACCAGTTATCGGAACTACCAGTTAGCTGGAGGATGCAAATAATCTGCAAAGGGATATAGGTAGTGGGTGAGTGGGCAAAAAATTGACAGACAGATTATAATGTGGGAAACTGTAAGGTTATCGACTTTGGTGGGAAAAATAAAAAAGCTAATTATTATTTAAATGGGTACAGATTATAAAATGCTGCAGTACAGAAGGAGTTGGGGGTTCTTGTGCATGAAACACAAAAAAGTTAGCATACAGGTACAGCAATTAATTAAGAAGGTGCAAGAGCAAGATTGATTATCAAAAATATTACTATGGAGGCATTGAGCTGGCTAAACAAAAGGTACGCTTAAAAATACATGTACGCAAGGAGCCACAAGATGACCGCTCACAGACCCTGGGCTCAAATGAGCAATAAAGAACACCCAAAGAGGAACTAATATAACCATACAACAATATAAGGCGAGTGACACCTGGAAGAAGGGAACAAATGAGTATTTGTTCCTGTGTTGACATAACCAATCACGTCACTGTTAATGTCTGTCCACTCACGTGTCAAAATCTGTACAATTAAGGTGCAATTCTAACAGCTCATTGGAGATCCTCTCTCACGCAGCTGAGAAGTGAGATGCTCCCCCTGCAGATTTTGGAATTAAAAGTCATTGAAACTTATCCAAGGTATCCGTCTGTTGTGTCCGGTCTTGTAGCGAGGGGAAGGGCGATTCTCCCCATCAATTGGCGTAGTCGGCAGGGTACAGACTCGCTGACCCAAAACAACGTGGCAGCTGTTGGGTGAGTTCTTTTTTAAATACCACATACAAGTTAGTGATGTACAGGAAAGGAGGAAATCTGTCGAAAGAAGAAACAAATGAGCCACGGAGACCCAAGTATTAAGGACGACTTGGGGTATGAGTAGACTCTAAAGAACAAGTATCGGTCAGGTGACACGATGGAGGTATAGCAGTAGCCCACTAAGGTAGAGGTAGCCCGTTAGTGATCTGAGGAATGGCCGGCAAATATGAATGTGGAACCAGGGATCTATAGGGAAAATGCTAACAGATAAAAACATGAAACTAATTGAGGGAATGAAGAAAAAGAGACGGCAATGAGACGACCTACCGGAGAGGCAGGCAAAAAGTGGGAGTGCCAACCAAGAAATAAAGGGGACGGGGCTCATATGGAATTATTAGCCCGCTATCAGGAACAAAATAAAGAGATGCAAAGAAAGGATAAGATAATATAGCAACTAAAAGCTAAATTTTAAAAATGGAAGAGACGAAAGTAAACAGTAGGAATGGTGAAACATCTGCAGCTGTAAGTCGGCGACCCACAGTGCCACCTACCCCACTAGCTGCACTGGTACCAATATATCCCCCACTGGAAATTTTAAGTGCAGAAATCGTGAATAGTGGGGGACCAGAGTGGAATGAGTTGGCCGATGAGGCTCACAAATATAATCCACACTATGACGATTGGGGAATAGAAGGTTGGACTCCCCATACCAGAAGGTACGAGCAGCCCCGATCAAGGTAGATTCTGTACCCGGCACCCCAGCTGTCCTCGTGGTACCGGCTGCCGGAGCTAACTCTGGCACGCCCACAATACCCGCCATGCCGCCTCGGATAAAAAACACCTATGTGTCACTGACAGCCGGGTACACATTGAAATTATTACAAATGGTACCCAAGTTAGAGAGGAGACGAAGTACTGAATAGTTTTGGCAGAAAATACGGGAAATAAGAATATGCCACAGGCTTCACAACTGAGATCTGGACGCGTGAGTAAGAGCAAAAATGACAGAACAAATGTGGCAACAGTTGGGACAACGACACAGGGTCGGCAATTGGTGTGAGATGATAGCCCCCACCATTGCGCAATTGGAGGCAGAATAACAGGTGTTTAAAGCAGACGTAACTCGGGTAGCAGGAGCAATACACATAAACTTGGGAATAATCATGGGGGTCACTCAAAACAAGGGGGAATCCGCACATGCCAAGCAGAGCAGGAATAGTTCAGCTTCCAAACGTATTCTGGAAAACTGAACCCCACCAGGGATACTCAAGCATCCCTGAAAATATACAAAGATGGGTTGAGTACTGCAACCAAGACATTTTAAAAACAGGGCCAGTCGCAATGCAAAACTATGACGACTTGTTCAGATGGGCTTCAGAGCTGGATGCAACTCAGAAAAGGAAAGTAGCCACGGTAGAAGCGCACGTGGCCTCAGTGGCTGCTGCTGCGGAAGGAACGTGTGAGGAAGGAAAACTACTCGCAGCCCCCTTGGTTTGTTTTAATTGTAGAAAAGGCCACTTTAGTAGAGAGTTCCAATCGACAATATGGGCTCAAGGTAGCGGTGCACAATCAAGGCTGAAGTGCCAGAACTGTGATAAATTAGGCCATACAGCGAGGAAATGCTAGGGTCAGGGGGGAGTTGCAGAAGGACAGGGACTCGGACAGATTAGAGGAGTCCCAGGAGGAGAACCACGCCTGACAACGGAAGAAGAGGTAGCGCTCCTTAGAGAAGCTCAGCGGATTCCGTGGCCACCCCACCCCCCACAAAAGAAGCTTTCTAATGATGATGTTATACGTATGCTACTTTTGGCAGCCTCGCAATAGGGGTTACCGGCCCCTGGTGAAGATGTGGGACCACAAAGAGAGGAACCAAAATATTTGTTAGCGCAGTGTTCGGGGGGCCGGCAGTGCGAGATGCTGATAAACACGGGAGCGTCAATATCCATAACTAAGCCCGACTTACACCTTACCAAGGAAACTATAAGCATATAAGAAGTGGGAGGAGGTAACAGAAAGGCAACTGTAAGTGACATTGTACCATTGGAAGTACAGGGGATAATACTAGCCAGCCAGTTTTGGTGCTGCCCCAATCCCGAAGGCATCATATTAGCAATAAAAACATTATGGACCCGCAGCGTATTCTGGGGTAGCAAGCACCAAAATCAGTGTAATTGTAACCATCCGGGCAATCAGCAGCAGCGGGTGGCTGGGATCCGTCCAATAGATCCCTAGTGGAAAACAAAGGACTCCTGGGGAAGTATATGTCAGTTATGACCTGCCCTATGGGCCCAACACAAACAGGACTGTTGGTTGTTAGGGCCCCAGCCACTCAAGATTACAGGTCAGAACATATAGCCCAATGTCAATACCCACTTAAGCCCGATGCTGAAGCAGTTGTCCTTCAGATAGTGAAAGAATTGGAAAGGCAAGGGGCGTTGAGACAAACAAAAGCTGCGACTAACTCACCAGTATGGCCAGTAAAGAAACCAGATGCCTCATATAGGCTGACTATAGATTATACCGCCTTAAATAAAGTTACACCCCGGGAGCACCCGATAGTGGTCAGCCTAACAACGATTTTCATTAGCCTGGAACAGGAACATAAAATATTCACCGTATTAGATTATAACAAATGGATTTGGGGCCACAGCCTTGGACGAGGAGTCACAAGGGAAGTTCGTCTTCACAGCAAGAGGAAAGCTGTATACAGGGAATCGAGTGCCCCAAGGATTCCATGACAGCCCGAGTATGCTGGTTGGGGTTCTGGAGCCATTAGATGTAGGGGAAGGACGTACCCTCTTGCAATATGTGGACGATATTCTTTTTGCGTTCACCACGCAGAAACAGCACGTGTTGGCATTGACACCGGTATCTGGGGCCCGACAACAGAGAGGGCTGAAAGCTAATCCAAAAAAGGAGCAGATAGGCGAGTCAAGTAACTAGGTTATATCGTAACACAAGGGAAAAGGCAGATAACAGAGGATAAGAAGGAGGCCATTATAATAAAGCCAAGGCCAGGGTTCGTGAAATGAGTCAGACAGGTATTTGACTGGTTAATTATTGTCGGAACTTTATCCTGGAATATGCAGAAATGGCTCAGCCCATACAAGATTTGATAAAAGGAGGAAAGCCCTCCCAAGACTGTAGTCTGGGGCTCCGAAGAAGAAGCAGCTGAAACAGATGAAACATTCCAGCTACCAGTCCGGAATAAGCCCTTCCACATTTATAATCACCACAGCAAAAATCACTATAATGCAGTGGTGAGCCAGCAACATGGAGACAGGTGGTATATTACTCCACTAAGCAACAACCTGTGGTTGCAGGATTATCCTGATGTGTAGCTGCTGTTGAATGCGCAGTCACAATTAGTGAATCGTAGTAAAGTCAGGACAAATTATCCTACATACGTAACATACCCTGGTAAAGCGACTAAACACGGGACAGTGTCAGACACAAGAAGGGCGACGCGGGATGTGTTACTAATATCCCTGAGTGGAAGAGTAACAATAGGAAAATATAGCTTTAACAAGCCCACAGCGTGGATCATTATGGAAAGCCAGGATCATGAATGTAACCCGATAGAGTGGGCAGACCAAAGTAGCTCGATAAAGGAAGAGCCATTCGAGGGAGCAGACATGGACCTTTAGGTAGACAGGTCCACTCAGTATATCAATGGAATGCCCCGAACGGGGTGGGTGGTAGTAGATGGTGAAGGGCAAACACGGGAGTGGAGCAGTTAGAATGGAGCATCTCAGCCCAAGTGGTCGAAGTAGTCGCCCTAATGGATGCCCTCAAACAGGCAAGGTGTAAAAGAGTAAATATGGATACAGACAGCTGATATGCATTTGTGGTGATCCACGATTATATGCTGGCCTGGAGTCAGCGACGTTATATGACATCGGGGAAGGAACAATTCAACACGAGAACATTGTTGAGGAAAAGGTAAAGGCTTCCCTCCAGCCCCAGGAGTGTGCAATAAAATAAAGATCAAAGTCCATAAAAAAAATCATTGGCAGATATCAGCAAGGGAATGCATGGGTGGATGAGGCAGTCAAGCGAGCGGCAAAAGCAGGGGGCAGAGGGGCTAAAACAAACGCCTTTGCACTTGGGCCAGAAGAAGTTAAGAAGTTTAAGAAGGCAACCCTACAACACGAAAAAATGAATGCAAAAGACAGTGAGCTAAACAAGGCTTGGACAGAATTTGGAGGAAAAATTGTAATGTGGTAGCACCAGCGTGCATACAATAACACTTATTGAGTAAATACCACGCGTATGCGCATACAGGTAAAGCCATCATGACAAGTTCAATGTCCCGATACTGGTGGCGGAACGGAATGGGAAGTGATAGAGATAATTATTGTAGTCAGTGCTTAACCTGCACAAATCATAACCCAGGTGGAAAAATAAAGGTCAGAATGGGATACCAATCCCGACCAAAGAGACCATGGGAAAAGATCGACTTCACAGGCCCACTGACCAATCACCAGGGTAAAACGTATTGTTTGGTTAGAATAGATCAATTCACAAAATGGGTAGAAGCTTTCGCAATTAGAAATTGCTCAGCTGAGACGCTGGCCAGAATATTAGCAGAAGAAATTATATCTAGGTGGGGAATGCCCCCACAGGTAGATCAGATCAGGGTACAGACTTCACGGGTAAAGTAATGAAACAAGCATGCGCACTTCAAGGCAGAAATTCCATATCCGCCATCATGCGCAATCGTCTGGATTAGTTGAACGAATGAATATGACCCTTGAAAACGCATTGGCCAAGGTGATGGACGAGACGGGAAAGGACGGGTACATGTGCTGCACTGGATTTTAATCTATTTAACCGTGACCCGAAACCGGACAACCAGACTCACGCCTTTCGAACTAATGACAGGTAGAGCAATGAAATTACCTGAGGTTCGAGTGATGAGGAGTGATGATGTCAGACTCTACCAGGACCGAATAAGGAGATTTGTGATGGAATTATGTGAACAATTCCATGATCTGCAGGCACACACCAGAGATCAGCAAGCGAATAAGGATTTGGAAACTGGCACCAACGAAGAAAAGGCTCAGATACGACAGGTTGGGAGCAAGGTAATAGTAAAAATAAAACACGTAAAGCCAGGATTCTTACCAAAATGGACAGGCCCTCACCAGGTAATAATGGTAAGTAACACGTGTGTGTGCCTGGCAAAAGGCAGCACCGGACAGTGGAAACATTGAACATAGATAAAACATTATGTGTAACATGAAACCCTAACTGTCCGGTGATGACAGGGAAAACATGTTGCGTTTTACAGAACCTTAGTCTTAGTTGGAGGAATACTGGGTAACCCCATCTTGTACCATGACCCAGCGGTATGTTGCCCAGATGGCTACCAAGGAAATATTTCCACTACAAACTCAATCTTTTCCAGAAAATGCCAAAGGGGGCAGCTTGAAGTGGAATGGACAAGCCCAGATAAGGGACACTAATGTCAGACCAAACATAGACATGCATGAATAGATCGGACCAAGGGAATCTACACAAGTGTGTGCGGGTAAGATGTAACCTCACCAGAGAAGCAGAGGGGATCACCCCTTTACCATCAGGGAATCACAATGTGGTAATGGTTCCTTATGGGGAATGTTCCTGTTAAGTTACAGATCCCAACCACCACAATAGCCCCCACCACAACGACTCCAAAACCCCAGCATGCCCCAAAATGACACAGGGGTCAAGCAGAGGATTAGTAATGAAAAGAACAAAAGACAAAATCCACCACGGGGTACACTAAAGTGTAATTACGGTATTGTTAAACCTAATGGATATAACTATGCCACTGTTTTGCGGTAAGAAATCTATAAGCTTATATAAAAACCAAATCCTAATAGCCTTTGAGGGGCCCGAATCCAAGACTATGACGTTCAGCATAAAAAAGCCGAACAAAAAGGCGGGAGGAGAAAGTGGGGACTATTAGAAATGGTGGGCGCGGGATACGTGGCGGGCATTGCGACGGTCAATACAATAGATCATCAAACAATAGAATAGCAGGTCATCACCCTCACACAGATCTTAAAACGACTGCTGAAAAAGGAGAAAATGCAGACCCAGCTAGTTGACGGGGCAGAACAGGAACTGCTGCAGGTTGGCCATTAATTGCGGGAACATGCAAAAATGGTAAATTTGGTAAACCAGGCTAGACAACGTATGAGTAAGAGAATTGCGGCCGAGATAATTTGTGCGGGATATGGGGCTTGGATGCTCAATACTGTGGAACATAACCTAGAACAACTCCAGATTGGGATTGGATAACCAATGATGCATTTGCTGAAAGGACATTGGGCAAGAAAGACACCCAAGCCTGTGAGGTCCAGAGGAATAGCCATGCCTGGGTCCCTAAGAACAGGTGTGTATTGTTGATTGAATTATGTTATTGTTGATTGAATTATGTTGGAGATGTAAATGACGGGCGGGGAAAACCATAGTTCAGGCCACCATACAAATCTTTAGTATCTCAGGGAAAATATGTAAAATATGTAAAGAAAAGAGTTACGAGAAGACATCCGAAAGTAAGAGCTTGGCCACACAGACGGACGGATTAAGCTGACAATATAATTTCCCCTTTGCATGAAATGATGAGGGGATGACACTTTAACCTATCTTGGTGTATAAGGCAAAGGTCCAAAGGGGGGGATTGTAAGGGCAAGATTCATTATCAAATATGTTATCTGGCTATTGCGAAGGCCCTGAGCAGGCTAAACAACAGGATTGCTTAAACCAAACGTACACATAAAACACAGTCGAGCCACAAGATGACCATTCGTTGACCTCGGGCTCAAGGGAGCAGTAGAACAATTCAAAGGGATCGAATATAAGCATATAACATATGAGGCAAGTGACACCTGGAAGAAGGGAACAAATGAATAATCGATCATGCGTTGGTACAGCCAATCATTAATGATTTAGAGGAGGGGATTAAATGTAGTATCTCCAAATTTGCGGATCACACAAAGTTGGGTGGCAGTGTGAGCTGCGAGGATGACGCTATGAGGCTGCAGAGTGATGTGGATAGGTTGGTTGAGTGGGAAAATTCATGGCAGATGAAGTATAATGTGGATAAATGTGAGGTTATTCACTTTGGTGGTAAAAACAGAGAGACAGACTATTATCTGAATGATGACAGATTAGGAAAAGGGGAGGTGCAACGAGACAGGGGTGTCGTGGTACAACAGTCATTGAAGGTTGGCATGAAGGTACAGCAGGCGGTTCAGAAAGCAAATGGCATGTTGCCCTTCATAGCGAGGGGATTTGAGTACAGGGGCAGGGAGGTGTTACTACAGTTGTACAGGGCCTTGGTGAGGCCACACCTGGAGTATTGTATCTAGTTTTGGTTTCCTAAATTGAGGAAGGACATTCTTGCTATTGAGGGAGTGCGACAAAGGTTCAGCAGACTGATTCTCGGGATGGCGGGACTGACATATCAATAAAGGCTGGATCAACTGGGCTTGTATTCACTGGAGTTCAGAAAAATGAGAGGGGATCTTATAGAAACATTTAAAATGCTGATGGGTTTAGACAGGTAGATGCTCGAAGAATGTTCCAATTGTTGGGGAAGTCTAGCACCAGGGGTCACAGTCCAAGGATAAGGGATAAGCCATTTAGGACCGACATGAGGAGAAACTTCTTCACCCACAGAGTGGTGAACATGTGGAATTCTCTACCACAGAAATTTGTTGAGGCCAATTGACTAAGTATATTCAAAAAGGAGTTAGATGCCGTCCTTACTACTAGGGGGATCAAGGGGAATTGCGAGAAAGCAGGAATGGGGTACTGAAGTTGCATGTTCAGCCATGAACTCATTGAATGGCGGTGCAGGCTCGAAGGGCCGAATGGCCGACACCTGCACCTATTTTCTATGTTTCTATGTTTCTATTATGTCACTGTTAAGGTCAGTCTACGAGGACACCCAATTACCAAAATGTGTATAATGAAGGTGTAATTTGAACAGCTCGGTGGATATCCTCTCTCAAGAAGCTGAGAAGTGAGATAATCACCCTGCACATGCTGGAGTAAAAGATCGCTGAAACTTATCCAAGGCGTCTGTCCGTTAAATCCAGGCGTGTTGAGAGGAGAAGGGCGATTCTCCCCATGAAAGAGACCGAATATAATGTATCTAAATTTGTTGATGATACAAAATTAGGTGGGAGGACAACACAATGGTCTGCAAAGAGATACAGATGGACTATGTGAGTGGGCAGTAAGGTGCCAGATGGAGTATAATGTCGGGAAATGTGAGGTTATTCACTTTGGCCGGAAGATCAGAAAAAACAGGATATCTTTTAAATGGTGAGAAACTTTTAAATGTTGGTGTTCAGATAAATGTGTGTGTCCTTGTGCAAGAAACACAGAAAGCGAGCATGCAGGTACAGCAAGCAATAAGGAAGGCAAATCGAATGTTGTCCTTTATTGCAAGGGGATTGGAGTATAAAAGGGTGTCTTGCTATAATTGTACAGGGCCTTAAGTGAGACCACACCTGCAGTACAGTGCAGTTTTGGTCTCCTTATCTAAGGAAGAATATACTTGCCTTGGAGATAGTGCAACAAAGGTACACAAGATTGATTCCTGAGATTAGAGGGCCGTCTTATGATGAGAGATTGTGCAGAATGGGCCTATCCACTCTGGAATTTAAAAGAATGAGAGTGGATCTCATTAAAACATATAGGATTCTGAAGGGAATTGACAGGGAAGATACTTAGAGGTTAATCCCCCTGGCTGGATGGCTAACAATAGGGGTTACAGTTTCAAGATAAGGGGCAGGCCATGTAAGACAGAGATGAGGAAGAATGTCTTCACACAAAGGTGCGAACCTCTGAAATTCTCTGCCCCAGAGTGCTGTGGATGCTGAGTGTCTGAGTATATTCAAGGCTGAGATCGATAGATTTTTGAAATCTCGTGGAATCAAGGGATATGGAGAACAGATGGGAAAGTGTGGTTGAGATCGATGATCAGCCATGAGCAGGCTCCAAGGGCCGTATAGCCAACTCCTTCTCCTATTTCTTATGTTTACATCCAGGGGGCTCTAGATTTATTAGGCGCACACTTTTTCTTTGAGGGACCAGACTTGCTCTGTACCTTCACATTTCCTCCTTGAATGCCTGTCACTGCTATCACAATGATTTAGCTTCAAGTAGCTGTTTCCAGTCCGCTCGCAAAATCACATCTCAGCTTCGTAAAATTAACTTTTCCCCAGTTGAGAACTTTTTATTCCAGGTCTATCTTTGTCCTTTTCTATAACTACATTAAATCTAACTGAATTGTGATCTGGGAGACTGAAGAGGGATCTGGAGCCTGCTGCTCCATTCAGTCAGATCATGGCATATAATCCAAAAGGTTCTTATGCAGGTCCAGAAATTAACCAGGAAGGTCAATGGAATGTTGGCCTTTATTGCAAGGGTGATGGAGTATAAAAGTAGGGAAGTTCTGCTATAATTGTACTTGGCGTTGGCAAGACCACACCTGGAGCACTGCGTACAGTGTTGGTCTCCTTATTTACGGAAGGATATGAGGCGGTTCAGAGAAAGTTCACGAGGTTGATTCCTGAGATGAAGGGGTTGTCATTGAAGAGAGGTTGATCCGACACATTGGAGTTTAAAAGAATGGGAGGTGATCTTGTTCAAACAGTTCAGATCTGTGGGGGCAGGACAGGGTAGATGCAGAGAGGATATTACTCCTCATGGGGGAATGTAGAACTAGGGGGCATAGTTTTAGAATAAGGGGTCGGCAATTTCAGACAGAAATGAGGAGGAATTTCTTCTCTCAGAGGGTCGTGACTCTTTGGAATTCTCTACCCCAGGGAGCTGTGGAGGCTCGGTCATTGAATATATTTAAGGTGGCGATAAACAGATTTTTGAATAACGGAGTCAAGGGTTATGAGGAGCAGGTGGAGAAGTAGAGTTGAGGCCAGGATCAGATCAGCCATGATCTGACTGAATGTAGCAGCAGGCTCCATGTGCAAAATGGCCGACTCTTCCTCAAATTTCGTATGTTCTTATGATCAACAGCACCAAAAATGCTCTTCCACTGATACCATTTCCAGCCTCCCAAGTTACATCTCGCCTAATCCCACTTTCCAGCTCTTGGTCCATATCCCTCCATTATGGCACTTCAAGGGCACAACCAAGTATTTTTTTTAAAGATGGTGAGGGTTTCTGCTCTATCACCCTTTCAGGCAGTAAGTTCCAAATCCACACCGTACTTTGGGTGAAGAAATAGCAACCCAAATCGAATCTAACCCTAGGACCAATAACTTTTTGAATCGATGCCGCCTGGTTGTTAACCTCTCTGTGAAGGGACATCGGTCCTTCCCATCGACTCAATCTGGGCCGCTCATAATTTTATACACCTCTTTAATCTCTCCCATCAGCCTCCTCTGTTCCAAAGAAAACAAGCCCAGACTATTAAGAGGTTTGGTAGGCTGGAGGAGGTTACAGTGATAGCGAGGGCCAAGTCCCTGGAGTGATTTGAATAAGACAATGAGTATTTTGAAGGCCGATGCGATCACCCATCCCGCCGAGCACAGCATGTATCTAACTACCAACAGGAAGGATATTACTTTAACTACAACAAATGCATAATGAGCGGAAATCAATCTCTGTCCCTTAACTAACAGCGACATGGAAAGAAGGAATTGAATGATCTTTAAACACATAATCCATTTGGCACAATTGTCTGAAACTCATAATAGAGACCCCAGGTTAAAAAAATACCGACAAATGTTGAACTGTTTAGCTGACAAAAGAAATCTGGATTTCAGTTTCAAAAGATCAACTGTATAACATGGATCTGGATTTAACTTTTCAAAGATAAATTGTTTAACAGGGGTTCACACTGACTCACCGGACAGGCTGACTCTGGATCCAACCCTCGAGCACGACGATTGGTTTCAGAACATGCTGATCCCCGATGTCACCAGACTCTGAGCTTTCTTCCTGTTGATTCCCAGGGCAATCAATCACCACTGGCCAACAATACGCTGTCAGATTAAGTTGAGGGGCTCAGAGCAAGAAATAAAATGAGGCCGTGAATCTGAATTTGGAAATACAATTCGAGAAGCATGATTAAATGAATGAGGAGAGGCCATATAAACAAAAGGGTACAAACCTAAAGGGGGTGCATGAACTGTGAGACCAGCAGGTACACGTCCACAAATCGCTGAAGACGGCAGGAGAGGCTGAGAAAGTGTTTAAAAAAGCTTACGGAATCCTTGGCATCATAGATGCATTGAGTACAAAAGCATCAAAGAATGTTGTGACGAACATTTAGAAAACACGAGTTTGGCCTTAACTGGACTATTGTATCCAATTCTGGGCACCACTCTTTAGGATGCGAAGGGATTAAAGAGGGTGGAGTAAAGGTTTACAAGAATGATTCACGAGATGAGGAACTTCAGTTACTTGGATAGACGGGAGTTGCTCTCCTTGGAGTAGAGAAAATCGAGAGGAGGTTTGATAACGGTGTTCAAAATCATGAGGGGATCTGCACAGAGCAGACAGAGAGAAACTGTTTCCATTGGCGAAAGGGTGAAGGAGCACAGGACGCAGATTTAAGGCGATTGGCGAGGGGGAAAGGGCGGGGGAGGGGGAAAGGGTGGGGGACACGCTGTGAGCCAGCACGGGATCGATGGGCCGAATGGCCTTCCGTGCTGTAACCATTCTCCGATTCTGGGAGCAGAACCACTCTGTTCCCTGACTCAATCTAAAGCTTCCTGATTTTAAGCTGCCCTGCACCTTCACTGCTCCACAGAGAATCACCCCAGCTGCTCCAGCTTGATTCATGTCACTGCTCACCATCCTGTATCTGATGGCCTCCCTGCGCTAAGATGGCCGCCGCGCATGATCCCTGTCCTGCAACGGGACAATGAAGAGCGTTGTGACGTCAGAGCTAGCCGCGCCCCTCTCGCCCCCTGCTCCCCGCGGCCCCGTACGGCGTACAAATGGCTGCTGAACTCTGCACCAACCGCCACCTCTCCGCCCACGCCCACCCCCACCAGTAACCGAGGTGCGGCCCGGCCGACGCTCCCCTACAGCCATCACCGCCCCCCGACGATGCGGCGGTCCAAACATCGCGGCCCGTGGTGTCAGTGACTGTGTGATTCCACAGGGAACCTGGGCGCGCCCCGGGCTGCTCCGTTCCTCCACTTGCAGACAAGCTCCACAATGGCTGGCGTCGTGCCTGCGCACAAATCCCTGCCTCACCCGCTGCGGCCGCGAGAGTAGCCCGCTACAAACCGTCACTCGGCCTGTGCGCCGCCAATCGCCACTCAGGCCGAAGCCAGTGGCGAGACTGCGCCTGGCATCGGCCCACCCAGTGTGCACAGCTCCACGCGAATCATCGGCGTGGGCGGGGATTCGGCACCAATCAATCAGCGAAAAATACAGGGCGCGCTCCTTAAAGGGGCAGGCTGTGTCTGTTTAAAGGGTCTTTGGCCAGGGACTCCAGGTGTCAGTGGGGATGTGCCTCTTTCATCATCATCATCATCATCATCATCATCATCATCCTAGGCAGTTTCTGGGGATTGAGGAAGACTTGCTACCACTCTAAAAGTGAGTTCTCAGGGAACTGAACAGTCCAAGGGAATTACAGACACAGGTGGGACAGATCGCCGTTGAGGGAAAGGGTGGGTGGGACAGGTTTGGCGCACGCTCTTTCTGCTGTCTGCGCTTGGTTTCTACATGCTCTCGGCGTTGAGACTCTAGATGTTCAGCGCCCTCTCGGATACATTTGCTACACTTAGGGTGGTCTTTGGCCAGGGACTCCAGGTGTCAGTGGGGCAGTTGCATTTTTAAAGGGAGGCTTTTAGAGTGTCCCTGAAACGTTTCCTCTGCCCACCTGGTGGTCGCTTGCCGTGTCGGAGTTCCGAGCAGAGTGCTTGATTTGGGAGTCACGTGTCGGGCATGCGGATAATGTGGCCTGCCCAGCGGAGCTGGTCGAGTGTGATCAGTGCTTCGATGCTGGGGATGTTGGCATAATTGAGAACACTGACGTTGTTGTGTCTGTTGTCCCAGAGGATTTTCAGGATATTGCAGTGACAGCGTTGGTGATATATCTCCAGAAATTTGGAGTGTCTCTGAGCCTGTTTAAATTTGCAGTGTCTCTGTCCATGTTTAAAGGGAGATGGGTGAAATGTTGCTACTTTGTGTCTCCTGTCAACGCCCCCAACTGAGAATAACAGGGTGTTAATGAGTTTGTGACCGGACGCGGTGAGAACAGCGCCTTACGCTAAATCTGGTGTGAGTTTTGCGGCGGCGGTAACCCTTTGTGCCCCGCTATGTTGCGCTCCGTGAGGCTGATGTCATCGCCGTGCACAGCACCCCGTCTCAAACATTATCCCTCGCCCCTTGGTTCTGACACCGACAGCTTCAGCAGTCGGAGTTCAGTCGGATCTCGGCTTGTGGAGCGCTATTTACAGGCGCCAACATTAGTTTACTTTCAATCGGCCATTAATGCTTCTTTCTTAGTTTCACAGTCTCTGTTGCTGTTTAAAAGTAAAGAGTCTCTCTGCCCATTTAAAGGGAGTTTCTTTAGAGACTCAACTTACTTCACACAGGTATGCCCCAATTTGTGATTTGGAGAACACCACAGGCAGTGAGGTCCGCACCAGTGACACCTAACCTCAATGCTCACATCAGCATCCATTCCATGCTGTACCTGCCCTGGGAGTATTTGATGGGACACTGCAGATGGAGATTTACTCTGTATCTAACCCCGTGCTGTACCTGCCCTGGGAGTGTTTGATGGGACAGTGTAGAGGGAGCTTTACTCTGTATCTAAGCTCGTGCTGTACCTGCCCTGGGAGTGTTGGATGGGACAGGGTAGAGGGAGCTTTACTATATAGCTAACCCGGTGCTGTACCTGCCCTGGGAGTGTTTGATGGGTCAGTGTAGAGGGAGCTTTAAACTGTATCTAACCCCTTGCTGTACCCGCCCTGGGAGTATTTTATTGAACAGTGAACAGGGACCTTTATTCTATATCTAACACCCTGTACCTGCCCTGGGAGTGTTTGATGGGACACTATAGAGGGAGCTTTACTCTGTATCTAACCCCCTGTACCTGCCCTGCGAGTGTTTGACGGGACTCTGTAGAGGGAGCTTTACCCTTTATCTAACCAGTGCTGTACCTGCCCTGGGAGAGTTTGTTGGGACAGTGCAGAGCGTTTGATGGGACACTGCAAAGGGAGCATTACTCTGTATTTAACCCGTGCTGTACCTGCCCAGGGAAGGTTTGATTGAACAGTGATGAGGAACCTTTACTCTGTATCTATTACTGTCTTGGGAATGTTTGTTGGGACAGTGTAGAGGGAGCTTTACCATGTATTTAATCCGTGCTGTACCTGCCCTGGGCGTGATTGTTGGGCCAGTACAGAGGGAACTTTACTCTCTTTAGAATTCCCGAGCAAGGATCTGGGCCCAGAGTGTGGAACATAACCAAGGGGGAAAGAGGAGGAGAGAACGGGATGTAAATCAAGAAGACGGGACTGAGGGACACCAAGATTCAGTTTTAGAGCTTGTAGACTTCAGGAGGGGCAGACTGAGTTCAATAGTTTTAGGATCCAAGGAGAGACAAGAAGCAGATGGGGAGACCGGTTAGGATTCCAGCACAGTAAGGATGTAGGGGGGCGGAGGGAGATTGTGTAGGGCGTGTGTTCGGGGTATTGAAGGGACAAGGGAGAAAAGGTCAGAGGAGCAATTACTGCAGCAATGTCCATAAATAGTGAAAGAGAGAAGGTCGGGGGTAAAGTGGACCATGTACATGCCTTTAAACTGTCTGTTTGCTGTGAGCAGCTTTCATTCTATTCAGAATATCGTGCTGTAGCCCAGTGACACAAACAGCCCATTAAACGCCACCAATGTCCTTTGGTGTGGTGAGTAATCCCTTTGTGAACATCGACTGTTGTAAAGCTTCTCATTATGAGACCCTCACAGTGAGAAATGAGCTTTAAAACTGCCGACACCATCAGCATTAATGAGACATTTCCCGTTGGAAATCGGATTGCCCATTGAGTTTGACTAAATTGATGTCAAACCAACAATGCTGCTTTGCCCTGTGACAATAACAGATTATCTGAATATTTCCCATCGGTTAAAATCCAATATTAGAGCGACTCACTGCCCTGGATGGTTGGACTGCGCCCTGTGATATAATATAAATTGATTTCCTGTCAGAATTGGACATCTTGCAGATCCTTCTTGTGGCAATCAATTCTGAAATGGATTCCACAGAGATTGTAACAAGTGCTCATGCAGCTCGTCTTATTGTCGAGATATCAATGAATCTACACACTGAGTGTATGTGAAACAAACCTGATTTATTTGACATTGGTCCAGATTAAACTCCAGCCCAGTTATAGGGATTGCGAACATCAGTTTTACCAAACCCCAACTGTCCGAATGAAAATGGTTGAAGCCTGGATATGATTAACACTAACAGCAGAAAGTAATCCCTGAATCACTTGTGAACTCGCTGGTGTATCAGCAGGTTGGATAAATTAGTGACTCCCTTTGCACTATCAGGGCAGGTGAACGGTCTCTACCCAGTGTGAATTCGCTGATGTGTCAGTATATCCTTAGTTCTTTGAAAGCTCTTCCCACAGTCAGAACATTTAAAAGTGTGAACAAGCTGTTATGTCC
The DNA here is from genome assembly GCF_044704955.1 of Pristiophorus japonicus. Taxonomy (NCBI): domain Eukaryota; kingdom Metazoa; phylum Chordata; class Chondrichthyes; family Pristiophoridae; genus Pristiophorus; species Pristiophorus japonicus. Next base: position 5,329,957 of record NW_027254363.1, read on the forward strand.
TGAGCTTGGATGACTGAGGGAATCTCATCCCACACACCGAGAAGGAGACGGCTTTTTCCCAGTATGAACTCGCCTGTTGGTTAGCAGGATAGATGATCGCGTGAATCCCATCCCACATGCGGAGAAGGTGAACCACTTTTCCCTGGTGTGAACTCACTGGTGTGCCAGGATGTGGTTGGCTTGAGAAAATCCCTTCCCAGACTGAGCACGTGAACAGCTTCTCACTAGTATAGATTTGCTGCTGTTTCGCAGGTACGATGAGCTTTTGGAAGTCTTCAGACTGCAAGAGCAACTGAACAGCCTCTCCCCCTGCGTTGATGAATTTCCAGCTGGGACGGGTAATTGAATCTCTCCATATAGTCCCCATATTTCCACGGTTTCTCCGTAGTGCGGATGTTCTTGAATCTCTCTCGGCTGGACGCTCGGTTGAAACCTCGTCCACACACAGTACACGTGTACGGTTTCTCCCTGCTGTCAATGGTGCGATGTTTTTTTAGGCTGTGTAACTGGTTAAAGCTCTTTCCACAGCCAGTACACTGGAACACTCTGAGTCGTGTGTGTGTGTGTCTCGGTGCTTTTCCAGGCACACTGATTTTTGAAATCTTCTCCCACAGACAGAACAAACGGTTAATCTTCCATATTCAAAGGCCGATGATATTGGGGCCCTGGTGAATGGAGTGACTCTGTCAGACCTTAATTTGATGTTGCGTTTGAGTGTGCGGGATGTAAATGCAGCCTGTAACAGCCTGTAACAGCAGTTTACAAAATCCATCACTGAGAGTGCAGGATACAAACTCACAACATTGGCCTGGAAATCCCCACCTCCCCGTATCAGTACGGAGTGTGTACGGACCCAGGATGACATCGCAAAAGTCGGTTTACAACACAAAATGTGCTTGACAAATTCAACGCATATGGGGAGCGAGGACATTTACATGGGCAAGATTGCGGAATTTACCCATATCTTGCCCAGCAAATGTCCTCAAACCTCTTGCACCAGATAGAAGCAGGAGCATAGCCTACATTTAAGGTGTAAGAGTTTTAAAACAGAAAATAAAGTTTAACAAACACCTTTTATTTTTTAGGAAACCTGCACTAGATTCGAAACATACAAACACAGAAAATAGCTGCAAGAGTCGGCCATTCGGCACTTCGAGCCTGCACTACCATTCAATACGTTCATGGCTGGTCATTCTCTCAGTACCTCTTTCCTGATGTCTTTCCAAACCCATTGATACCCTCAGCAGTAAGGGCCACATCTAACATGCTCTTGAATATATTCAATGAACTGGCATCAACAACTCTCTGCGGCAGGGAATTCTGCAGGTTAACAATTCTCTGGTTGAGAAGTTTCTCCTCATCTCAATCCTAAATGGCCAACCCCTTATCCTAATACTGTTTCCCCTAGTTCTGGACCTCCCCAAAATCGGGAACATTCTACCTGCATGTAACTTGTCCTGTCCCGTCAGAATCTTATATGTTTCTATGAGACCCCCCCCTCATCCTTCTAAACTCAAATGTATAGAGGCCCAGTTGATCCAGTCTCTCCTCATATGTCAGTCCTGCCATCCCGGAAATCAGTCTGGTGAATCTTCGCTGCATACCCTCAATAGCAAGAACGTCCTTCCTAAGATTAAGAGACCAGAACTGAACACAATATTCCAGGTGTGGCCTCACCAACGCCCTGTACAACTGCTGTAAGACATCCCTGCTCCTAAACACAAATCTCTTGGATATGAACGCCAACATACCACTTGCCTTCTTCCCCACCTGCTGTACCTGTATGCCAACTTTAAATGACTGATGAATCATGATACCCAGGTCTCGTTGCACCTCCCCTTTTCCTGATCTGCCGCCATTCAGATAATATTCTGTCTTCGGGTCTTTGCCCCCAAATTGGATAACTGCACATTTTTCCATGTTATACTGCATCCGCCATGCATTTGCCCACTCACCCAACCTGTCCAAATCATCCTGCTTCAGAGCGTACCCCTCACAGCTCACATCACCACCCAGTTTAGTGTCATCTGCAAACTTGGAGATATTACATACAATTCGTTCATCCAAATCATTGATGTATTTTGTAAAGAGCTGGAATCCCAGCAGTGAGCCTTGCGGTACCCCACTAGTCACGGCCTGCCATTCTGAAAAAGACCCGTTTATCCCAACTCTCTGCTTCCTGTCTGCCAACCAGTTCTCTATCCACATCAGTATATTACCCCCAATACCATGTGCTTTGATTTTTACACAAATCTCTTGTGTGTGACCTTGTCAAAAGCCTTTTGAAAGTCCAAATACACCACATCCACTGGTTCTCCCTTGTCCACTTACTAGTTACATCATCAAAACATTCCAGAAGATTTGTTAACCGTGATTTTCCCTTCATAATTGCATGCTGACTTGGACTGATCCTGTCACTGCTTTCCAAATGCGAGGCTAATTCAGCCTTAATAATTGATTGCAACATTTTCCCCACTACTGATATCAGGCTAATCGCTCTGTAATTACCTGCTTTCTCTTTCCCATTTTTAAAAATTGGTTTTACATTTGCTCCCCTCCAGTTCATAGGAACTAATCCAGAGTCGATCGACTGTTGGAAAATGATCACCAATGCATTCACTATTTCTAGGGCCACTTCCTTAAATAGTCTGGGGTGCAGACTATCAGGCCACGGGGATTTATCGACCTTCAATCCCATCAATTTGCTTCACATGGTTTCCCGCCTAATAAGGATATCGCTCAGTTCCTCCTTCTCACTAGACCCTCGGACCACTCGTATTTCTGTAATGTTATGTGTCCCTTTCTTCGTGAAGACAGAACCAAAGCATGTGTTCATTTGATCTGCCATTTCTTTGTTCCCCATTTTTCAATTCACCTGAATCCGACTGCAATGTACCTACGTTTGTCTCCACTAATCGTTTTCTTTTCACATATCTATAGAAGCTTTTGCAGTCATTTTTATGTTGCTGGCAAGCTTCGTCTCGTGTTCTATTTTCCCCCTCTGAATTAAACCCTTTTTCCTCCTCTGCTGAATTCTGAATTTCTCCCAGTCCTCTGGTTTGCTGCTTTTCCTGGCGAATTTATATCCCTCAACCTTGGATTGAAATCTATCCTTAATTTCCGTTGTTAACCTTCCCCGTTTTATTTTTACTCCAGACAGGGATGTACAATTGCTGAAGTTAATTGCCTATCGACCATCAACCCTTTAAGTATCATTTGCCGATCTATTATAGCCAATTCACGCTTCAAACCATCGAAGTTACCTTTCCTTAAGTTTAGGGCCCTAGTTTCTGAATTAACTGTGCCACTGTCCAACTTAATAAAGAATTCTACCATGTTATGGTCACTTTTCCCCAAGGAGCCTCGCACAACACGATTGATAATTAGTCCTTTCTCATTACACATCACCCAGTCTAGGATGGCCAGCCCTCTAGTTGGTTCCTCGACCTAGTGGTCTACAAAAAAATCCATAATACACTCCAGGAAATCCTCCTCCATCGCATTGCTACCAGTTTGATTAACCCAATCAATATGTAGATTAAAGTCGCCCATGATAACTTCTGTATCTTTATTGTTTGCATCCTTAATTTCTTGTTTAATGCTTTCCCCAACCTCACGACTACTGTTTCCTGGTCTGTGCACAAATTCCACGAGCGTTTTCTGCCCATTGGTATTCCGTAGCTCCACCCATACCGATTCCACATCATGCAAGCTAATGTCCTTTACTGTTGCATTAATTTCCTCTTTACCAAGCAATGCCACCCGCCTCCTTTTCCTTTCTGTCTATCCTTCCTAAATGTCGAATACCCCTGGATGTTGAGTTCCCAGCCTTGGTCACCGTGGAATCATGTCTCCGTGATGCCAATTACATCATAGCCGTTAACTGCTATATGCGCAGTTAATTCATCGACCTTATTCCGAATACTCCTCACATTGAGGCACAGAGCCTTCAGGCTTGTCTTTCTAACACTCTTTTTCCCTTTAGAATTTTGGTGTAATGTGGCCCTTTTTGCTTTCTGCCTTAGTTTTCGCTGCGCTCTATTTTTACTTTTCTTCTTTTATCTGTTGCTTCTGCCACCATTCTACTTCCGTCTGTCTCCCAGCATAGGTATCTATCCCCCTGCCATTATAGTTTAACTTCTCCCCAAGAGCACTAGCAAACACCCCCGAGGACATTGGTTCCGGTCATGCCCAGGTGCAGACCGTCCGGTTTGTATTGGTCCCATCTCCCCCAGAACCGGTTCCAATGTCCCAGCAACTTGAATCCCTCCATTGTGCATCACTCCTCAAGCCATGTATTCATCTGAGCTATCCTGCGAATCCTACTCTGACTAGCACGTGGCACTGGTAGAAATCCTGAAATTACTACTTTTGAGGGTCTATTTTATAATTTAGCTCATAGCTCCTAAATTCGTCGTGTTGGACCTCATCCTGTGGTTTACCTATATCGTTGGTACCTATATGTACCACGACATCTGGCTGTTCACCCTCCCTTTTCACAATGCCGTGCACCTGCTCGGAAACATCCTTGACATTTGAACCAGTGATGCAACATACCATTCTGGAGTCTGGGGGTTTTCGTCCGCAGAAACGTTTATCTAATCCCCTTACAATTGAATCCCCTATCACTATAGCTCTCCCATTCTTTTCCCTGCCCTCCTGTGCAGCAGAGCCACCCACACTGCCATGAACTTGGCTAATGCTGCACTCCGCTGATGAGTTATCCCCCTCAACAGTAACTGTTTTAAAGAGGGATGACTGCAGGGGACCCCTGCACTACCTTCCTTCCACTGCTCTTCCCGTTGGTCACACATCCCCTCTCTGGCTGTGTACTCTTTAACTGTGGTGTGACCAAATCATTAAACGGGCTATTCACGACATCCTTAGCATCGCGGATGCTCCAGAGTAAATACACCCGCAGCTCCATTGCCGCAATGCAGTCTTTCAAGTGCTGCAGTCGGATGCACTTCCCGCACATGTCGTCGTCAGGGATGCTGGAAGCATCCTTGAATTCACACGTGGCACAGGAGGATCATAACACGTGCCCGAGCTCGCCTGCCATGACTTAACCCCTAGGTTAACTTAATTTGGCAGCATCAATGCTAAAAGTTTACTTATTGATAAAGAAAATAAATAGAAAAAGTACTCACCAATCATCATCCAATCACTTACCCCTTTGACCGTGACGTCACCTTTCGATTTCTTACTACTTCTTTTCGGCCTACTCTCCCTGTTGCAGCTGCACAGCTGGCCTCTTATAGGCCTCCCGACTGGACGTGGCACCGCCTCCTCGCTCTCCCGCTCCCCGACTGCGACTGATGGGCCTCTTGTAGGCCTCCCGACTCGACGCTGCTCCTCCTCCTCGCTCGACATGGGAACGATTGGACTCTTCACACAGTTTAAGGAAATGGAAAGGTTTTTGCTGGTTTTATAGGAAACTCGCAGCGAGTCACCAAATGTATTCACAAGGACTTACATGGCACTGGTGCTCTTTATGAATGTATTTGATAAAACACCAGGGTAACATAACGTAACTGATCACGCATTAAACGGCTGGGTTCTGGTCGCCGGCTCATTTCAAATCCGTGTGATTTTGCCCTGCATTGAAAGAATATCAATAATAGTCCAGTCTTTTTCGCCTATGTTTTGCTGTATATTATTGGCATCGGCATTGTTAACTCATTCATTTCAAGCAATATCGTGTATCATTCATGATGTCGATGACCAAGCCACCATTTAAGTAGTATGGAGGGGAATATTATGATTTAAGCTGCTAATATCGCAAACAGTAATTTCTAAACTCACAACAGAACATTCACTTATTTCTGTTTCTGTGAGATAATTTGTCAATTTGATGTAGGAGCCTAAAAAAGGTATTCAAACACTCAGTCATGCAATTTCTACTTCTTGCATTGTAACTGGCCCCAAATCGCGTTCACACATAATTGCTTTAACTTGCAGAACTACATTGACACCCTGTCTGGCAAAACTGCGTTTTATAAATCTCAACCATGATTTCAAATCCCTCTATGGCCTAACACTCTCTCTCTCTGTAACCTGCTCCAGCCCTAGAACCCTCCAAGATTTATGGCTCCTCCAATTCTATCAACTTGTGCATTCGACCATTTTATCACAATTGGTGGCCGTCCCTCCAGCTGCAAAGCCATACAATGTGATAACAACTCCATAAACCTGTACTAATTTCTAGCTATCTCCCCCTCTCTCTCTCTCTCTCTCTCCCTCTCTCCCACTCTCTCCTCCTCCTCGAAGACGGTGTTTTAAACCTATCTTTTTGGCCAAGCATTTGGCCGCCTGTCCTGATATCTGCTTCTATGTCTGGATATGTTGTTTTATTCCATTAGCGTACCCGAAAGCCCCCTATGACATTTTACGACATGAAAAGCGTTAGTTAAATGTAGGTTGATGATGATGATGATGTGGATTAGCCGACGTTCAGAATTGCAGCCCGATTTTCGTTCCCAGAGGGAGATACATTTGTCTTGTGCTGGAAAGCCTCGCCAAGTGGTTTGCAGAGGTGGAACATCAAAGACATGAGCCCAAAGCTCACTGAAAATTGGTCATCCGGCTTTCTACACTTAAACATTGGACCTTAAGATGCCCATCGTCCGATGCAGCTCATTGGGTTAGACACAACTAAATCCGCTTGGCACTGACAGCGACCGAGCCCTTGGGTAATGGAAAGTGGCAAAAAGGTAGATGGTGAGCCGAGGTCCCCCTATCTGCACCTTCTGAAACCACATTAAGTCAAGTCACAAACAATGTTACTTACCTTCCCTTGGCGGCCGCCCCAGGTTGCTATTTGTACAGAGACATTAGAAGTTGTAATGGGGTATAAAGAAATATGAGAGCCATTAAACAAATTCTTTCTATCTGTCTTCACGGAAGAAGACATAACACATTCCGGGAATAGTGGGGAACGAAGGGTCTAGTGCGAATGTGAAATTAAAGCTATTAGCAAAGTACTGGTACTGGAGTAATTAATGGGATTGACAGGCAACAAATCCTCTGGGTCTCATGGGTTACAAACCAGAGTTTAAAATGTTGGCTGCCGTGATATTGGAATCATTGGTTTTGATGTTCCAGAATTCCCTATCTTCTTTAAAGGTCCCCGCAGATTGGAAGGTATCAAATGTAAACTGCTATTCAAGAAAGGAGGAAGAGAGAAAACATGTTACTGTGCACCAGTTAGCCTGACATCAGTCGTCGTGAAAATGCTAATAAAATAATATATTATTATATAATTGGCAGCAGGTCAGTTAGAAAATTATATTATGATTGGTCAGTGTCAATACGATTTGATGAAAGGTATGTTATGATCAACAAATCTAATGCAGTTTTTGAGGTTGTAACTAGCAGTGTCTATAAGGGCGAAACAGTGGATTTAATGTAATTAGATTTTTTTTTAAGTTGTCAATAATATGCTACACAAGAGGTTATTACACAGGCCAACATCCCCAGCATCGAAGCAGTGACCACACTAGATCAGCTCCGATAGGCATGCCACGTAGTTCACATGGCAGGCACGAGAATCACAAAGCAAGTGCTCTACTCAGATCTCCTTCACGGTAAACGAGTGAATGTTGGGCAGTGGAAGCGTTACAAGGACACCCTCAAAGCCTCCCTGATAAACAACTCCACTGACAACTGGGAAAAGCTGGCCAAAGACCGCACTCAGTGGAGGAAGTGCATCCGGGAGGGCGCTGAGAACCTCGAGTCTCCTCGCCTAGAGCTTGCAGAAACTAAGCGCAGGCAGCAGAAAGAGGGTGCTGAAAACCAGTCCCACCCAGACCTTCCCTCAATAACAATCTACCCCTCCTGTGACAGACACTGTGGTCCTCGTATGAGAATGTTCAGCCACCGAAGAAATCATGTTAAGTGTGGAAGCAAGTCTTCCCGAATTTCGAGGGACTGCCTATGATGATGATGATGACACACAATTCGGGCTTATGGTATTGGGGGTAAAATATTGGCATGTCTTGAGATTTGGTTAACGGAAAGAAATTCAGGGTAGGAACACACGTGTCAATTTCTGATTGGCTGGCTGTAACCAATACAAGGCTCAGTGCTTGGACCGCAGCTATTTACAATCTGTATCAATGGCTAAGATGAGGGGCCCAAGTTTGCTGACGATAAGTGGGACTTTAAGTTGTGAGGAGGATGCAAATAGCCTGCAAAGCGACATAGAGAGGTTAAGTGAGTCGGCAAGAGCATGGGATATTGAATATAAAGTGGAGAAGTATGAAGTTGTCCAATCTGGCAGGAAAACTAAACAAGCAGAATATTTTTAAATGGATAATAATTGGGAAATATGGGTATTCAGAGAAGCCTGGGTGTCCGCATACAACAATCAAAGAAAGTATACATGCAGGTACAGCAAGCAATAAGGGAAGTATTTGGATGTTAGCCTTCATTACAAAATGATTGGAGTAAATGAGTAAAGACCTCTTATTGCAATTATATCAATTCTTGGTGAGAGCACACCTGGAGTACAATGTACAGTTCTCGTATTATTACCTAAGGAATCGTGCCTTAGAAGGAATGCAACCAAGGTTCACGAGAGTGAATTCTCGGTTTTGGGGATTGTCATCTGAGGAGAAATTGAGTGGACTATGGCTATAATTCCTTAGTTAGAATAATGGGAGATGATCTAATAGAAACCAATGCAGTTAAGGTGATAGCGAGGGAGGATTTGTATGTTGACTGTGGATTCTAGAATTGGCGTCAAAATCTCAGAATAAGGTGTCAACCATTTAGGACTGAGCTAAGGCGACATTTTTTCAATCAAATGATTGTAAATCTTTGGAATTCTCTCCGACACTGAACTGTCGATTCACAGTCGTTGATTATACTGAAGACAGAGATCACTCTATATCTGGATACTCATTGTACGAATGAATCTAGGGATAATGCAAAAAGATACAGTTGAGGTGGAAGAACGTCCATGATTTACTGAATGTCGGATCAGGATCGAACTGCTGATCAGAATCCTAGCACTTCATGGCTCAGAATGAATCCATTTGACCAATCCTGTCTGTGCCGACCGAAAAGGAACGGTTCAGCCTAACACTACTTCTCACCTCTCGGTCCACAGCTTGTAGGTTACGTCTCTTAAAGTCCATTGCCAAGTAATTTTAAAATGCGATCAGGATTTCTGCCTCTACCACCCATTCGGGAAGTGAGTTACAGACCCGCACTAACATCTGAGTGAATCATCTTCTACCCAGCTCCCCTCTAATCCTGCTCCGAATTACTTTAAATCAATGCGCCCTGGTTATTGACCACTCTTCAGAACGAAGTAGACAATTCCTATCCACTCTATCTCACCCACACCCCCCGCCACCGCGCATAATTTCCTATGTTCTTGTATTCTTACTTGTTTCCTCTAGTATCTATACCACTGCAGGTAGAGCAAATACTTAGGAAATATAAATATATTTTAGCGTTCATTACAATGTGATTGGAGCATAACAGTAAAGACCGTGATACTGATCTTTGAGAGAGCACACCTATTGTCTGTGTACGGTTATCGTATATTTAAAAAAAGAATCCTTTCTTATAAGGATTGCTAAACTGGTCAGTACTTGTGTCGGAGCAAAATGAATAACACCAGTGCTGAATATGTAATATCTTCTCCAGTCGTGCAGTAGATTGGTGTCCATCTCTGCAACTAGAGCGGAGTCTCGAACAGGAAGTAAATCAGCTATCACATTGAAAGAGCATTGTCACATCTGAAGTAACTGTAGGCACCCTATTACCCGAGGAACATGGTAACAGCTAGTGCACGAGTTTGGGTACCTCTCATACATAGGCAGCAGGAGCACCGCTGGTGTAAGTTCAGGGACGCACTGTCGCCTGACGGTCAAGTTCAAAGTAGTGTAAGGGTAGGAAACCAACAGCACTGGAGGAGGACGGTCAGCTCCAGTATAAGTGAACACTGCCACTAATACCAGACGGAGCATGTTGCAGGGATACCACTCATACTGGAAAAACACGGTCACCTCTAGTATAAGTGCAGGCAGTGGAAGGCGCGCGGCAAACCAGCCCAACCGCCCCTTCCCCCGACGAATGTCTGTCCCACCTGTAACAAGGTCTGTGGTTCCCGTATAGGAAAGTTCAGCCATCAAATAATTCACTTAGGTAGTGGAAACAAGTCCTGGTCGATTGCGAGGGACTGCCTATGATGATGATGATGATGATGAAGTGCAAGTATAACACTGTTGCTGATGCAGCACTGTCATGTGTAATATGTGTAGATATCACTAGCAACGAAGAGTCACTGCCTCCTCTAGTCAAAGTATAGTGGTATCACTAGACCGCGAGGAGCATGTTCACCTCTAATATAAGTACAGGATTACCACTAGTACAGGTGGAGCATGGCCACGGCAAGTGTAAATGTAGGGCACCTCTACTTCCAAAGGAGCACATTCACCTCGCCTGTATTGTCGGTTTCCACGAATACCAGAAGGCACTGTCACCACCGTTGTAAGTATGGGGTTAACATTGCTACCGGTGGAGCATTGCCACCTGCAGTCGACAAGCATGGGTACCACTCGTACCATAGAATCAGGAGCGCCGTTGGTGTAAGTAGAGTGAAGCCCTAAAATTTGACTTTCAAGTCTAGCAATAGCATGATTATCGCGAGTACCAGAGGAGCAAGTTGACCTCGATTATACACGTAGTCTCCCACTACTACGGAAGGAGCACTGTAAGGGCGGGGTACTACAGAGCCGAATACGCATTGTCATCTTGCTTTATGTGCAGGACTTCCACTAGTGCAGGAGGAACACTCTCACATCCCATATAAGTGTAGGTGTACTACAACAAATGCCGTTGACAGCGGCCATCACCATGCCCAAAAGTTTTGTTTCAAAGGCTGTTCTAGAAAGGTTGGACCAATAAGACTGAATCAAGGAGAGGGTCAGCACATTTACTGCTCCTGTAGCAATAGGCGCTGCAGCAGTACCGGGAGATTGCACTTTATAATTGTAAAGAATGTTTCAATTGTGCATGTTTTTATGCAACTTTCTAATAACAATTTCAATTATTATTCTAACCTGATGAGTCTGATAAAAACAACTTACCTCATTCTATTTGTTAAATGACTGTAATTAATGCAATTTATGATTTAACCTGATTGACTCCCTGGAGGACCGAAGTGTGGATAAATATTCATTCTCTTCCACAGCTTCAGTCGTCCGCCAGTCAGAGTCGTTCACCTCCGACATAATACATCCATTCTCACCGGAAATGGGTCAACTAACGATTCTGCATTTCAAAGGAATTTTTTACCCGATTCTCGCAGCTGTTGGTGTTCCCGGTAAGCCAAGCTAATCTGTCTGTTGTTAATCTGTGTTAATTGTATCCTGGTTCTAACAGGAAAAGATGATGAATTTTAGAGATGGCAGCATGATAGAGTCGGTAGTGACTGGAACCAACTCGTGAATCGCATGTCCCCACATTCTGAGTTCATTGGTAACATTAATGAAATAACAATGTTCTCTGAAGCTACAGCAAAAGGATTTGAGCAGATTTCCAGACTGTTTTGTTGCGCCGTGCGGAGAGAGCACTGCAGCATCTCATTAAATGTGTGTTCGCTTTCCCTGCTATTGCCTCCAATACTAATGCTATTCTCACACTGCTCAGTGTTGATAATCACACTGAATGGAGTAAAATGCTCTGGGCATGTAGCTCGATATATAAAATCAATCTGACACCTGAATAATATGTGTCTCCTTGCACTTTCTTACAGCAAACTTGGTTACAATGGTGTTTCTCTCCCGTGGTAACTGCGGCCTTTCGAAGTGTATCTCTCTCTACATGGTGGCCATGGCAACAGCAGATCTACTGGTCATGATTAACAATGTAACAGTGTATCATATATTCAGTTATTACTTTCCACTTTCATTCATTTACCACACTCCCGTGTGTAAGTTCATTATATACATGGCTGCTGTCAACCTAGATTTTTCTGTTTGGTTCACCATCTCCTTCACATTTGACCGATTTGTCGTTATCTGCTGTGAGAAGTTTAAATCAAAGTATTGCACAGAGAGAAATGCGGCCCTGGTTATAACTACTTTCACGGTCCTAATTTTTTTAAAGAACATCCCTGTTTTGGTTGCCTTTGAACCTCTTCAGATAATTAACAAGGTGCAGTGGGGCTGCCGGACGAGTGTGGCATTTATTTCATCACCTGCAGGTATAGCGTACGTCTGGTTTCACAGCGCCTGGGGCGTTTGGCTTCCTTTTACTTTAATTGCCTTGTTAAATTGGTTGACAATCAGACGTATTTTCGTGGCCAGTAAATCACGCAAGAGTCTCCGAGGCCAACGGAATGAGAATCAGTGCGATCCAGAGATGGAGAGTCGAAGGAAATCAGTCATTTTACTGTTCACTATATCCGGCAGTTTTATACTATTGTGGCTGACAACTGCCGTGAGTTTAGTAACTACCAAACTGGCAAATCTCAATTATTACCGCGGTGATCTCACAGACCCTGGATATATCGCTACTGAAACCGGATCGATGTTGAAGTGTCTGAGTTCCTTTCAAAATCCGTGTATTTATGCAGCGACACAGAGGAAATTCAGAGAAAATTTGAAGAATCTGGTAAAATCTACCTGGACACTCATTCTGAGTTTAGTTAAAAAGTGAGAATAAAAAGAATCAATTCAAACGAAAGCTTCTCCGTCACTAATGATCAATCTCAGTTCGGTTTCCACCTCGAACGACCGTTTTTATGGTAAGGTGAAAAATGGGAGAGTTCACATATGAGCATCTTGCCCAGTTTGTAACATGCACTTGATGGTTTTATTGATTTAGTTTTTCAAGCTTTTTTTGATGAGTAAATAAAACCCATTCCTTCAAATTTAGCATATTTCAACTTCAGAGATCAAAGATTGCAATGCAGAAGTTCAATAGTGGAGTCGGACAAGAGAGTAATCCACCTACCCTATCGATACTGGGATCGGGCGTGCTTCTTAAACATCATCAATAAAGTTTCAGTCAGTGCCGAAGCAATCAAAGGTGTTGAGATCGCCGATATTGCTAACTTTCCTAGAGGACTGTTGTGTATATTGCAGATGCGTTTCTCGCTACTGTACACCATTCCTCATTGACAAATATAGCGGGTCTTCGCACGTGGCCAGGGTCGAATGGAGGAAGCAATTGTTACTCGTCTAATCAATGTGGCGTTTCACCTCTTTTGTCGCAGATATTTACTTAAACTCTCGATTATGCACTTAGTGGGGTCTCTCCCACAGCTCAATGATGAGGTCTGCTGATGTTTTGTGCTGTCGATAAAAGTGACATGAATAATATTATTGATATTCTGTCTCAAACACTGTCCAAAACAAAATAATATGGGAATGTAAAAGGAATGTCTTTAAATTCTTAACTGTTACATTTATTGCAAGTTATATGTAAAAGGCTGCAAGAAATTCAGATAAAATCGCACCGATACTTTGGTATTCTTGTTGTTGACTGAATATTTTGAAACGATCTTTAAGAATCATTGGAAAATATCATGTTATTTGTATATCGGAAAATAATAATTAGGAGCAGCAGGAGCATTAGGAGGATGCTCCGTCATTCAACAATATCATGGCTGAACATTGTCGTCAGCAACAATGACCTTCCCTATCCCGGAATCGCTTCATTCCTATAAATACGAAAATCAATCTAACTCAGCCTCGAATATAATCAATAACTCAGCATCCACAGCCCTGCGGGGTAGATAATACAAATGGTTTACATCCCTCTGGTTGAAGAAATTGCTCCCCACTTCAGTGGACCCTAAACCTGAAAATCTTCCCCCTCGCACTTGGCTATCCAGCCAAGGGGAACATTCTATTAGCATTCATAGTTCCAATTCCCCATTGAATCTTCAATGAGATTACCTTCATTATTCTAAACACCAGAGAGATTAAGCCCTATCTACTCAATATATAATCCGCGAAATCAATCTACTCAACATTTGTTGCACCAACTCTAAGGCAATTATATACTTCCTTAAATTAGACCAAAACTGTGCACAATACTGGCATGGTCTCACCAGATCCCGGTGCAATTGTAGCAAGGCTTCCTTACTCTTGTTCTCGAATACTCTAGCATTAAAGAACAACATGCAACTTGCCTGCCTAATGTCTTGCAGTAGATGCAGTCTCAGTGTTTCGTCTACTTGTGCACCTGACTTACTCTGAGCATCAAAATGTAATAGTTTCACACCATTTAAAAATATTCATTGATCGATTCTTGCTACCAAAGTGAATAACTTCACATTTGCCCACAATATATTCCATCTGCCACCTTACTGCACAATCACTTAATCTATCTATATCCCTCTGCAGGCGCTTTGCATCCTCTTCACAACGTACTTATCCACCTAGCTTTGTATTGTCCGTCAGTATGGATATATTGCAGTCGGTCCCTTCATCTAAGTCATTAATACATCGGGTAAATAGCTGAGACCAAGCACTGCTACTTGCAGCACCACACTGGTTGCAACCTGCTAAACTGAAAATGACCTGATTATGGCTAATCTCTTGCTTTCTATCTGTTTACCAATCCTTCATTCATGCTATTACATTAAATCCAACCCCATGTGCCCATAACTTGCTTAACAATCTTTTAGGTGGCATCTTATCATCAAATTTCTTTTGGAATTCCAAATATACAACATTCACTGGTTCCCCTTTATGTATTCTGCTAGTTACATATTCAAAAAACCCGAATAATATTTTCAAACTCGCTTTGTGTTGCAGAAAACGATGTTGAAAATGCACATTATGATTTTCTCAGCACGCTGTTGCCACTTGCTTAATAATTGAATACAAATAATTATTCAGACGACTGATGTCAGCTAACTGGGCAAAGTTCCCTGTTTTCTCTCTCCTTCCTTTCTTCAACAGCGGAAACTAAGCAATTTTGGAAGATCACAGCCAGTGCATCCACTATATCCGCATCCAATGCCTTTTAGTACCATAGAATGTCACTCATCAGATACAAGGTACTTGTCAGCTATTAGTCCCATTCTTTGCTACAGTAGTATTTGGGTACCGATATTAATTAGTTTACGTTCCTCAGTTGAATTATCTACTCATTTCCCCACTAAGCCTGGAATACCTTTTGTGTCCTGTACCTTTAAGACAATTTAAAATATGTATTTAAATCTCTGCCCTTTCCTTGTTCACCACTATCTGAATCCCTAACAAATTGTCCATCGGTGGTCTCGCCTCAAACTGCGAGAAATGCCAAGGAATCGGATGAGTCTCTCAATGGAAATAAACTGAAGAGTGTATGTTACAGCGAAATCAAGGATCCAATTACATGATGCCCACAAAGTGCATTTCGAGATGGATCCATCCGTAATTACGCAAGCATAAATGTATATTTTAGAGGCATGCGAATAGAAAACAAGTATAACCAATTCATGATGAATATTTACAAAGTTTTGCTGCGGCCTCCATTAGAATAGTAGGTACAGCTTCGGTAGCCTGAAAGCCTTCAGGCCAAAAAAATCCACAAAGAGCAAGCGTTGAATATATCCAAGAAAAGTCTCATGGAAGAGGACTGCAGTTTTGAGCATATTTTTGCTGAACCGAACAAATCTAACGGTTACGTGAGGTTTTAAAAATTATTCAGTTAGATAATGCGATTAAAGGCAGCAAAATCCCCTGGATCTGATTGGCTTGCCCCCTGGTGTCTTAGGAGTAGTAGCAGCAAGGATAATGGATACATTGGTTGTTATTTACCAACATTCCTTGGAATATGGGGAGGTCACAACAGATTGGAAAACTGCACTTTAAAAATGAGGCAGATAAAAAGCAGGAAAATGTCGACCAGTTAGCCTAACATCCGTGGTTGGAAAAATGTTGGACTCCATTATTAATGAATCAATAGCAGGATATTTGCAATAGCTTAATTCAGTCAGGCAGAGTAGGCATTGATTTATTAAGGGGAAGCCATGTTTGACAAATTTGCTGGAATTATTTAAGAATGTAACGAACAGAATGGATCAAGGGGACCTAGTGGATGTGGAGTATTTGGACTTTCATAAGGCATTTGACAAGGTGCAACATGAAAGGTTACTGCAGAAAATAAAAGTTCACGGGATTGAGGGTAATATATTAGCATGTATAGAGGATTGGCTAACTAACAGATAACAGAGAGTCGCGATAATGGTTCATTCTCGGGTTGACAATAGGTAAATAGTGATGGGCCGCAGCGAACAGTGCTGGGACTCCAACTATTTACAGACTACATTAATGACTTGGATGAAGGGACCGAGTGTAATGTAGCCACGTTTGCTGATGACACAAAGATGGCAGTTAAAGCAATGTGTGAGGAGAACACACAATACTTGCAAAGGGACATGGACAGGATAAGTGAGTGGTCAAAAAGTTTGCAGATGGAGTATAATGTTTGAAAATGTCAGGTTATGCACTTTCGCAGAATAAAGTCGAAGAGCAAGTTATCTTTTAACTGGAGACAAATTGCGAAGTACTGCAGTACAGCAGGACCTGGGGCTCCTGGTGCAATACATACAAACGGTTACAGATGTGTTTTCCCTTTTTAAGAGAGGATATACTTGCATTGGAGGCAGTTCAGCGAAGATTCGCTAGGTTGATTGCAGAGATGAGGGATTAAGTTATGAGGAAAAGTTAAGTAGATTGCTCCTCTGCTCATTGGATTTCAGATGAATGACAGGTGATCTTATCAAAGACTATAAGATTATGAGGGGGCTTGACAAGGTAGATGCAAAGAGGATGTTTCCACTGATAGTGAGACTAGAACTAGTGGGCATAATTTCAGAATAAGGAACCGCTCATTTAAAACTGAGATGAGGAAGAATCCCATCTCTCAGAGGATTGTAAATCTGTGGCAGTCGCTGCCTCAGAACACTGTGGAAGCTCGGTGTTTCAATGCATTTAAGACAGAGATTGACAATTTCTGAACCGAAAACGGAATAAGGGGTTATGGGGAGGGGGAAGGGAAGAGGAATTGAGTCCATGATCTGATCAGCCATGATGGTATTAAGTTGTGGATCAGGCTCGAGGGCACGTCTGGCCTTCTCTTGCTTCTTTTTCTTATTTCGAATGTTCTTATGAACACTTTTGTTACATTGAAGAGGGAGGGATCATTCTGACTAGCTGAATGGTCAACATTAAAGGGTGATTACCTCAAAGTTGTCACAAGGGGACTGAGCAGAGTGGTTAGCGGACATTTGTTTCTGCAAACATTTCTATAGCTTACAATGTTTGGACTCAGCGAATAGTCAAGGTAAACCTGGATAACAATATGAAGCAAATATCATAATTGATTGTGGTGACTGAGGAGTACAATGCAGCTTGATTTTGATTGCTCTATGAAAGAACCCAGTGGAGAGAGTTTGGATCAAATGATCGACTCCCACCCAATACTCGTCCATGGTGTCAACGTGTTACGACCGAGTGGTTAAGGCGGTGGACTTAAATTCTAACGAGGTTTTCCTACACAGGTTCGAACTCTGTTTATGGCGATTCTACAGCAAAAGATTTATTTTCTTTAATTGGCTCCCTGAGAAGATCACTGTCTCCGAAACTGATCAGCATTACCTCAACTGTCATCGAATTGGAAAGACTAATAATTTACCGCCATATGTGTGCTCTAGGTCCGTGCAGCACAGCAGATCTCCAGTCGTCCTGCTTAACACTTGCCTCGAGATAAAGTCTTGACATGTGAAGTCAATGTGGTGACTGATGTGCAACGGTCATCTCACGTTAAAAACATACAAATACAGACATCTTCCACCCCTTCAATTGGATTACAGGATTGAATTATCGGGTCCTTCATTGAAACATTTGTAAACTCATGGGAGCCAAGGCTAAGTGGCAAGTTGAATGCAAAATTTTCTCGGAGGCAGGAAGCAAAGTGTAACAGGTGTTTTTGCAACTGGAAGGCTGCTCGAGTGAGGATTCGCAGAACTCAGTAGGTGGTTCCTTGATCTTTGTTGTATGTATCAATGATTTAGTCATGAATAAAGTGGATATGATTAAATCGGTTGCAAATGATACAAAATTAGCTATGTGGTTGATAATGAAGAAGAAAGTTGTTGAATGCAGGAAGATATCAATGAACTGTTCAGCTGGGAAGAATTGTGGCGAATGGAATGCAATCCATAGAAAGGTAACATAATGCATTTGTGGAAGGTGAACCACGCAAAGGAACACACATTAAATGACAGGAGACTGAAACGTGTAATGCAACAAAGGGAACTTTGAATGCATGTCCCCAGAGCTGTGAATGTAGCAGGTGAGGGGGAAAAGGGCGTTCAGAAGGCATACGAAATGCTTTCCTAATTTGCCGAGGCACAGAATACAAACGAGATTCTGCTATTTCTGGCCAATCTCTATGCCAATCCCTTGGCTTTAATGCTATCCCTGATTTTCCTTGATAGCCACGGTTGAGCAAACTTCCCTTTTTTATTTTTGCGCCAGATAGGGATGTAAAATTGTTGTAGTTCATGCATGTGGTCTCTAAATGTCTGCCATTGCACATCCACTATCAACCCCTTAAGTATCAATCGCCAATCTTTCCTAGCCAATGCACGCCTCATACCTTCGAATTTACCCTTCTTTAAGTTCTGAACCATGGTCTCTGAATAAACTGTTTCACTCTCCATCCTCATGTAGAATTCCACCATATTATGGTCATTCTTCCCCAAGGGGCCTAGCACAACGAGATTGATAATTAATCCTCTCTCATTACACAACACCCAGTGAGGGAGAGAGAATAGAGGGAATTATAGAGCGGTCAGCCTGACATCGGTAGTGTGTAAAATGATGGAATCAATTATTAAGGATGTCATAGCACCGCATTTGGAAAGAGGTGACATGATAGGCCCAAGACAGCATGGATTTGTGAAAGGTAAATCATGCTTGACACATCTTCTGGAATATTTTGAGGATGTTTCCAGTCGAGTGGACAAGAGAGAACCAGTTGATGTGGTGTATTTGGACTTTCAGAAGGCGTTCGACAAGGTCCAAGTCAAGTGATTAATGTGCAAAGTTAAAGCACATGGGATTGGGGGTAGTGTGCTGATGTAGATTGAGAACTGGTTGGCAGACAGAACGGAAAGAGTAGGAGTAAATGGGTACTTTTCAAAAAGGCAGGCAGTGACTAGTGGGGTAACGCAAGGTTCTGTGCTGGGGCCCCTGCTGTTTACATTGTACATTCGTGATTTAGTCGAGGGGATTATATGTAGTATCTCGAAATTTGCGGATGGTACTAAGTTGGGTGGCACGTGAGCAGCGAGAAGTATGCAATGAGGCTGCAGAGTGGCTTGTATAGGTTAGGTGATTAGGCAAATGCATGGCAGATGAAGTATAATGTGGATAAATATGAGGTTATCAATTTGGTGGTTAAACAGAGAGACAGACTATTATCTGAATGGTGACAGATTAGGAAAATGGAAGGTGCAACGAGACCTGGGTGTCATGGTACATCAGTCATTGCAGGTTGGCATGAAGTTACAGCAGGCTGTTAAGAACGCAATTTGGCATGTTGGCCTTCTTAGCGAGTTGATTTGACTATAGGGGCAGGGGTGTGTTACTGCAGTTGTACCGGGCATTGGTGAGGCCGCAGCTGGAGTATTGTGTTCAGTTTTGAGCTCTTAAATTGAGGAAGTCCATTCTTGCTACTGAAGTTGTGCAGCGAAGGTTCACCAAACTGATACTGGGATGGCGGGACTGGCTGGTCAAGAAAGATTGAATCAACTGGGCTTGTATTCACTGGAGTTCAGAAGAATTAGAGGGGATCTCAAAGGAACCTTTAACATTCCGACGGGTTTAGACAGGTTAGATGCAGGAAGAATGTTCCCAATGCTGTGGAAGTCCAGAACCAGGGTTCACAGTCTAAGGATAAGGGGAAAGCCATTCAGGATCGAGTTGAGGAGACATGTATTCAGCCAGAGAGTGCCGAAGGTGTGGTATTTTCTACCACAGAAAGTTGTTGAGGCCAATTCACTAAATATATTCAAAAAGGAGTTAGATGTAGTGCTTGCTCCTTGCGGGTTCAGGGGTATGGCGAGAAAACAGGAATGGGGTACTAAAGTTGTACGTTGGGCCTTGAACTCAATGAATGGCGGTGCAGGCTCTAAGGGCCGAATGGCCTACTCCTGCACCTATTTTCTATGTTTCTATGTTTCTATATTCTTAATGAATACTTTTCATCTATTTTCACAAAGAAAAGGGGCAATGCAGATACTGATATCGGGCTGGAGTGTGAATTTCTGGATGAAGTAAACACAGTGAGAGAGGAAGCATTCTAGGTTTTAGCAGATGTAAAACTAGATAGTCGCCAGGCCGGGTTTCTTGTAGCCGACTTCATCTCGTCCTATCAGCAAATCCTTCTATTACTTACTCTCTCATGTGCTTCGGCAGCTCCCAATTTGCCACTTTGAAGCATCTGTGCAGTTCGTCTGAACTGCTGCTCACGGTAGCATCTTCCACATTCTAATCACACTTTGGTAATGAAGTTACTCTTGAATTGTATATTGGAATCATCGCTGTCTCTCTTACATCAATGACCTCTTATTCTGAACTCCTGCAAAATAGCAAATATTTTCTCCACGTTGACGGTAGCACATCCCGTCATAATACTAATGAAAATATCTGCCTTGTCTTTTGTAGATAAAAGCTCCCATTCTGTTCAGTCTTTCACGATAAGTAATTTCTTCCAGTTATGGCCAAATTGCTTCCTGCTGTGCTGTGAGATTCAATGCTTCAACGAGTTAGCTTTCAGATCGACTGGAAAATACAAGAGGGCAAGCATGCCGGCCAATTGTCTGAAATTTTGTACCGACCATTAGATTATTAAAATAGCTCCCCTATGTAGCTGCGATGGACGAGTGGTTATGGTGTTAAACTTAAAATCCAATGGGCTTATCTTGCGTAGGTTCGAGCGATGTTACAGCAAACGTTTTATTTGCTTTAATCTGCTCCCTGATGAGATGACTGACCGAAACGCATTCCCTCAACTGCCCTTTAATTAAACTGATTGAAGCAAATCTATTCTTCGAATTGGAAGCACTAATAATTTACTTCCATCAATTAGTGATTGTTGGTTTGTTGGAAACTTTGCAAAGAACAGTGCGAAATATGTCCTGAAAATTGCATTTAAAAAAGAGCCCTGCAATGTTTGGGAGGAAATCACATTCAGCTGATGAGCTGAAAAAGATTAGGCAGTACTCAATCCTTTAATATTCTGATATACAACAGTGTTTGCACCGAAGTCAGACTTCGTCTTTTAAGCCAGAGTTCGTCTCAACTGCTGCTCACAGTAGCATCTTCCACATTCTAATCACTATTTGGTAATGAAGTTACTCTTGATTTGCATATTGGAATCATCGCTGTCTCTCTTACATTGATGACCTCTTATTCTGAACTCCTGCAAAATAGCAAATATTTTCTCCAAATTGATGGTAGCATATACCTTATCGTTTAAGCCACGCTGTTCCTCCAGTGCACAGCAGTCTAAAGGTGAGAATGAGAGATGATACAACGGAATTGTATTTATTTCAGTTCTATACGTATCACCTCAAAGCATTCAGCGCCAGTGAGCCATTCACTGACTGAAATACGAGAAGTTCCAAATACTCGCAAATAATAGAATTGTTCGTTAAATGCTGGAAGCACTCCGCACTTCCATGAGATCGTGGCAGAACGAAGATTTTGCAGTATTACTTCAAAATATTGCAGGTCCCGTGAAAGTTTCGTTCCTAAATGTTTAAGCTGCTCTAAAATAACGAAGCTAAGATCGTCGCAATCCACCCACCACCTCCACCCCGAAAAAAACGTCCCTTATTGGGATCGAACTTATTATTAAAGCCTTAGCTTTAATAACACCACGCTTTAATCAACTGAAGTAACTGACCTTGCTATCGTGTACTTCTATCGGATGATATAACAGAAAAAAACGAGCATTTCTGCTGCGACTTTCACCTCAGGACTTCGCAAAGCAGTTCACAGCCAGTTAAGTAGTTTTAAAATGTGGTCACTTTTGCAATGTAGAAAATGCAAAAGCCGACTTGCGTCAGCATGAACCCACGATGTGATTGTGACCAGATGTTGATTGAAGGATGTACATTGGCCCGAGTACACCGGGTGAACTTTCCTGCTCTCCTTCCGAATATTGGGCGTGAGATCTTTAACGTCCAGATCAGAGGGCAGAGAGGGTCTCGGTTTAAGATCGCATCCGAAAATCAGCAACTGCGCCAGTGCAGTGCTCCCTCAGTACTGCCGCTCCGATAGTGAAAAATCTACTTGACCTCCTCCTCACCAAATTGTCTGTGGCAGATCCATCTGTCCATGGTACGACTGGTGCAGTGACACGCTGCACAGACCTTGTGCATACCAAGTCCTGACTTCACACGGAGGACACTCTGCATTGTGTTGGCTGACATTACCACCGTGCTAAATGGGAAAGATTCTGAACAGATATAGCAGCACAAACTGGGCATCCTTGAGGTGCATAGGACATCAGCAGCAGCATAACTGTATTCGACCCAAGCTGTAACCTTATCTCCAAGCATGCACCTCACTATGCCATTTCCTTTTAAACAGAGAACCAAACCAAGATCATGCCTCAGCCCCTTTTATACAAGAGAAAAGAGACACAGCCTGTTCATCCTTTCCTGATATTTTCACACTGGCTGTCCTGTTATCATCCTTGTAAATCTTCTCTGCATTCTCTATAATGCCTCTATATGGCTTTTATAATATGGCGAATGTGACTGTACGCAGTACTCTGCATGGTCTAACCGAGGTGCAATACAGGTATAGCATAACGTCGCTACTGTTCTATTCTATACGTGTACTAATAAATTCTCGTAGGTTTTTCTGTTTTATGGCCTTGCTAACCCGTGTCTTAACTTTTAGAGTTTTGCATATTTGTACTTCGATATCCCTTTTTTCCTCTCCGCCACGCAGACTGGAAGCCTCCATTAATAAGTGACCTACCAATTCTTCCTATCAAAATGGAACACCTCACATTTATATAGTTTGAAATTCAAATGACAATTTCTGCCCAATCAGAAAGTTTATTAATGCCCTCCTGTAACGTCTTGCAGTCCTCCTCAGTATTGAATACCTCCCTAATTTGGAGTCATTTGCAAATTTCGAAATTATGTTTTTGCTTCCAAGGTCCAAATTTTCAATATACTTTATGAACAACAATGGTCCCAGCACCGATCCTTGTGGAACACCAATACCCACATTCTGCCACGATGAAATGCTCCCTTTTACCCCTACTCTCTGCTTTATGTCTTGAAGCCAGCTAGCTTGCCATTCAGCTAGTTGTCGCCTGATTCCTCAAACCTGATCAGGCTTGAGGCTCTTATTATTCCTGTGTAACAATCTCGAGGTCCAACTGGTTTATGTATTTCATTCAAGCATGTGCACATCGCTAGCAAGATCTGCATTTGTTGCCCATCTCTAATTGCCCTTATTAAAGTGGTGCTGAAAAACCATATGCAACTGAAAGCTCGCTCGGACTTTTCAGGGGGCAGCTCAGTGTCAACCACGTTGCTGTGGTTCTGGAGTCACATATAGGCCCAGAACGGAAAGGTTGGCAGATTTACTTAATTGGTGAACCATATGGGTTTGTTAAGTCAAAAGTCTCCATCACTGATAATGTTAAATTCCAGATTTATTTAATTACATTTAATTTACCGTACTCTCGTGTTATTTCCTGTCTCTGGATTACTTATCCAGTGTCATAACCATAATGCTACTATGATTGACCTCCTGAGTGTTGTGCTTGAGAGGTTGCATGACACTTCCTTTTCCTGGTCAACAGGTTGATGTACGGAATGGCAATCCCTGCTCCGGTGACATAACCATCATGTGACTATTATTGGTCTCCGCCTCTGTAATGTGCTCGAAGGTGTGAATGACTCCTGCTGTTCCTGTGTGTACTAGCCACAAGAGTCATGTTATTGTAAGCTGCCTCGGGTGTCGACCCGATCTCTTTTTTTCCCACTTTGGTGAGCAACAAGTACCGACTTCCTGTATTGCCTGCATGGCATCGGACAGTGGCGCCCTCTGGTGTCAGGTGAAACCAAGCATAAATAAATTAAACTGTACAACAAGTTGAGGGATGGAATGGCATCCTTCTGGTCCAATGTAACAGGCTCGAGGGATTGATTCGCCTCCTCGTGTTCCTGTATAACAGGATCGTGGGTCTAAAATGCCTCATCTTCAGCCTATACCGCAGGCTCGAGTGGTTAATGATCTCGTCCTATCTTATGTTATAGACTTGAGGGGTCGAAAGACTTTTTCATATTTCTGTGCAAAAGGTTCGTGGGTTTGGCATTGCCTTTTCATCATCTATGCAACAGGTTCGCGCGACCGAATGGAGTTCAACTGCACTCCGACCAAGACTGCACGAAACCCCCTCTTTTAATGGTGTCCCGGGCTCACCAATGGCCTGTTTCGGGAACCAGTTTTTACTAGCTGTTCCATTAACTAAGCTCGTTGCTTTTTGTCTCTGCTTAAAACGACAAGATTCCTATCTGTTTAATATTGCAGTTTTACTTAAACCTGAAATCTTATTTTACCTAATAAAGCTGCTAAAAATTGTCACTAGCATGTTACACCAAACATGAAATGGTATACATAGGATACACCTTAAAGTTCTCCAACTTACCACACTCTTATCTTTGCACTCTGACCTGCCGCTGCACTCCTGTTACACAAGAGGTCCGACTTATCCTCTGACTGCTCTGAGTTTTTTCCACAGTAACAGGAGCAAGACATCGAGCTGGTGACAGGCGCAGTGCATTAGCCCTTCAAATCAGTTGCAAAGGAGAGGAGGAAACCATTCAGCTACTTGAGCCTGTTTTAAAAGACAAGGAGATGCAAACAAGCAAGCTAGCTTAGTTAATTGGACATCTAGTAAAAACTGGTTCCATAAACAGGCCAGTAGTGAGTCAGCCAGGAATAGCAGAAAAAGAGGTGGCTTGGTGATGTCTTGCTCGGAGTATCCGGCTGCAGCTCATGACAGACCGCATTGCGGCACTGGAGCTGCGGTTAGATTCACGCTGGAGCATGTGCAATGATGAGTATATCGTGAATAGCATGTTTAGTGAGTTGGTCTTACTGCAGGTAAAGTTTGCACAACCAGATGGGGATGGATGACCAACAGGCAGAGCAGTAGACGGAAAGTAGTGCACGGGTCTCCTGTGGTCATCCCCCTCCAAAACAGATCACAACATGGGTACTGTTGAGGGGGTTGACTCCTCAGGGGAGGGCAACAGTCACTAGGTCCATGGCACGATGGGTGGCTCTGCTGCACAGGAGGACAGGAAAAGGTGTCGGAGATTTACAGTGATAGCAGATTCAATTTAAGGGGAATAGATAGACGTTTCTGCGGCTGCTACCAAGACTCCAGGATGTTATGTTGCCTCCCTGGTGCAAGGGTCAAGGATGACTCGGAGCGGGTACAGGACATTTGGAAGGGGGAGGGTAAACAGCCAGTTGTTGAGGTGCATATAGGTACCAACGATATAGTTAAAAGATAGGATGAGGCCCTACAAGTCGAAATTAGGGATCTTGGAGCTAAATTAAACACTAGGATCTCAAAAGTAGTAATCACAGGATTGCTACCAGTGCCACGTGCTAGTCAGAGTAGGACTCGAAGGATAGCTCAGCTGAATAAATGGCTTGCGGAATAGTGCCAGATTCCTGGGACATTGGGACCGGCTCAGGGGGAGGTGCGACCAGTACAAATCGGATGGTCTGCACCTGGGCAGAACTGGAACCAATGTCCGAGGGGAAGTGTTATCTAGTGATGTTGGAGAGGAATAAAACTAATGTGGCAGAGGGATGGGAACTTTTGCAGGGAGACAGAGGGAAGTAGAACGGGGGCAGAAGCAAAAGATTGAAAGACGAAAAGTAAATTGGAGAGCAGAGAAACCCAATGCAAAAAGGAAAAAGGGAAACATTACAGCAAAATCCTAAAGTGGCAAAGTGTGTTAAAAAGGCAAGCCTGAAGGCACTGTGCCTCAATGCGAGGAGTATTCAGAATAAGGTAGAGGAATTAACTGTGCAGATGGCAGTTAAATGATATGAGTAATTGGCATTAAGGAGACATGGTTCCAGGGTGAGCAACGCTGCGAACTCAACATCCAGGGGTATTCAACATTTGGGAAGAAAAGATAGAAGGGAAAAGGAGGTGGGGTGGCATTGCTGGTTAAAGAGGAAACTTATGCAATCGTAAGGAAGGAAATTAGCTTGGAAGATGTGGAATCTGTGTGGGTGGAGCTACGGAATATCAAACGGCAGAAAACGCTGGTGGGAGTTGTGTTCAAACAACCAAACAGTAGTAATGAGAATGGGGGCAGCATCAAACAAGGTAAGTAGGGAAGCGTGCAATAAAGGTACATCAGTTATCATGGGCGACTTCAATCTACATATTGACTGGGCTAAACGAGTTGGTAGCAATGCGATGGAAGAGGATTTCCTGAAGTGTATTAGCGACGGTTTTCTTGACCAATATTTCGAGGAGCCAACTGGAGAGCTGGCCATCCAAGACTGGGTGATGTGTAATGAGAAAGGAAGAATTAAAAATATTGTTTTGCGAGGCCACTTGGGGAAGAATGAGCATATATGGTAGAATTCTTTATCAAGACGGAGAGTGACACAGTTGATTCAGAGACTAGGGTCTTGAACTTGTGGAACGGTAAATTCAATGGTATGACAAGTGAATTGGCAAGAATAGACTGGCGAGTGATACTTGACGGTTGACGGTGGATCGGCAATGGCAAACATTTAAAGATGACATTAATGAACTTCATCAATCTTACATCCCTGTCTGGTATAAAATTAAAATGGGGATGGTGATTCAACCATGGCTAACAAGAGAAATTAATGATAGTCTTAAATCGAAGGAAGAGGCATATACATTGGCCAGAAAAAGCAGCAAACCGGAGCACTGGGAGCATTTTGTAACACAGCAGAGGGGACTAAGGGTTTAATTGGGAGGGGGGAAATAGAGAATGAGAGGAAGCTTGCCGGGTACATAAAAACTGTGCAAATGCTTCTATAGATAAGTGAAGAGAAAAAAGATTAGTGCAAATAAAGGTAGATCCCTTGCAGTCAGATTCAGGTGATTTTTTAATCGGGAACTAAGCAATGGCGGACCAGTTAAACAAATACTTTGGTTCTGTTTTCACGAAGGAAGTCACAAGTAACCTTCCAGAAATATTGGGGTTCGAGGGTCTAGTGAGAAGGAGGAACGGAAGGATATCCTTATAAAGCAGGAAATTTTGTCAGCGAAATAAATTAGATTGAAGCCCGATAAATTCCCGTGGCCTGACATTCTGCAACTCAGATTAATTACGGAAGTGGCCATAGAAATAGTGGATGCGTTGGTGATTATTTTCCAACATTCTAATCGAATCTGGATCAGTTCCTATGGACTAGAGGGTAGCTAAGATAACACCACTGTTTAGAAAATGCGATAATAGAGAAAATGGGTAATTATAGACCAGTTAGCCTGACATCAGTAGTGGGTAAAATGTTGAAATCAATTATTAAGATTCAAAAGCAGTGCATTTGGAATGCAGAGACTGGATCGGTCCAAGTCAGCATTAATTTATGAAAGGGAAATGCTGTGTTACAAATCTTCTGTAATTTTTTGAGATTTAACAATAGAGTGGACAAGGGACAAACTGTGGATGTTGCATATTTGGACTTTCAAAAGGCTTTTGACAAGTTCCCACACAAGAGATTGTTGTGCTAAATCAAAGCACATGATATTGGGTGTAACGTACCGACGTAACTAGAGAACTGGTTGGTAGACAGGAAGCAGTGTGTCGGGGTAAACGGTCCTTTTCAGAATGGCAGGCAGTGATTTGTGCGGTGCTGGGACCCCAGCTCTTTACAAAAAAATTACTGAATTAGATGAAGTTATTGACTGTAATATCTCCAAGTTTGCAGGTGACACTGAACTGTGCGGCGATGTAAGGTGTAAGGACGAAGCTAAAAGGCTGCAGGGTTACTTGGACATGTTAGATGAGTGGGTAAATCCATGGCAGATGCAGTATAATGTGCATAAATGTGAGAATTCCACGTTGGCGGCAAAAACACGAAGGCAGAGTATTATCTGAATGCCGGCAGATTAGGAAAGAAGGAGCTGCAACGAGACCTGGTTGTCATGATTCATCAGTCATTGAAAGTTGGCATGCAGGTACAGCATGTGGTGAAGAAGACAAATGGTATGTTGCCCTTCATAGCTAGGAGATTTGAGTAGTGGATCAGGGAGGTCTTACTGCAGTTGTACCGCCTCACCTGCAATATTGTGTTAAGTTTGGTGTCCTAATCTGAGGAACGCCGATCTTGCTATTGAGGGAGTGCAGCTAAGGTTCACCAGACTGATTCAAGGGGTGGCTGTATTGACATATGAGGAGAGACTGGATCAAGCGGGCCTTGAAACACTGGACGTTAGAAGGATCTCATATAAACTTATAAGATTCTGACGGGACTCGACAGGTTAGATGCAGGAAGAATGTTCCCGATGATGGGGAATTCCAGATCCAGTGGACACAGTCTTAGGATAAGTGGTATTCCATTTCGGACTGAGATAAGGAGAAACTGCTTCATTCAGAGAATTGTTGAACTGCGAAATTCCCACCGCAGAGATTTGTTGATGCCAATTCATTGGATATTTTCAAGAGGGAGTTAGATATGGCCCTTACGGCTAAAGGGATCAAAGAGTATGGAGAGAAAGCTGGAAAGGGATCTTGTGGGAATGATCAGCCATGATCTTACTGAATGGTGGTGCAGGCTCGAGATGCCGAATGGCCTGCTCCAGCACCTATTTTCTATGTTTCTATGTTTCTATGTTTCTATGTTAGAAGGTGCAGGAGCAAAATTCAATGTGCAGCTCAGGAAAGACCACATTCTGACCAAAAATCCGTGTCTGGTGGGACTTAAAGCAACAACTTTTGAATGTATTTTATTCCATTGATTAAAAGGCACCAAGTGCTGAAACAGTACAAAAGCAAAATAGTGCTGATGCTTGAAATCTGAAGTAAAACAGAACAATCTGGAAACACCCAGCAGAACAGGCAGAATCTGCTTTGAGCAAAACAGATTTAAGATTTCAGGTCGACGAAATTCGACTGCAAATGGATCATTCTGTGTCTGTTCAAAAGGAATGCTCTGTCAGACCCGAATCATCCTGTATCTGCTTCAAAGGAATGTATTCTCATTGGCTAATAGAAATTTACAGCACGGAAGGAGGCCAGTTAAACCCATCATGTCCGCCCCGTCCGACAAAGATATAACCAGCCTAATCCCACTCTACATCACTTGGTCCATAGCCTTGCATTTTGCTGGAATTCAAGTGCTAATCCAAAGCTTTTAAACGTAGGGAGATGTTCCTTTTACGACAATTGTCACCATCACTGATACTGCGAAAAAGCCAGGTTTGTTTAACTGAATTTAAAATCCCCTAGTCTCGTGGTGGGCTGTGGTTACGAGTCCAGAGACATAACCATCATGTTACTATAATTGACCTTCGCCTGAGTAATGTGCTCGAGAGGCTGAATGACTCCTCTTGGTCTTGTGAAACAGTGACGGAATGGCATCCCACTGGTCCGGTGACATTACCCTCATGACACTCTTATTGGTCTCCGTCTGTGTAATGTGCTCGAACAGCTGTCCAACCGTTTGAGGGAAGTTATGGCATTCCCCATGTCCCATGTAACAGGGTCGAGGGATTGATTAGCCTCCACCTCTTCCTGTACAACAGATTTGTGGGTCTGAAATGCCTCGTCCACATCCCTTGCAACAGGTTGGAGGGGTTAAATGGACTTCTACTCTTCTTGTGGAACAGGCTCAAGGAACTGAATGGCTTCTGCCAGTCCTTGCAACTAGCTTGAGTGTTTAATGGATTCCTCCTGTCATGGTGTAACAGGCACGAGGGTATGCTACTGTTCCTGTGGAACAGACTCGGCATTCCAAGATAAATCAGAGCAAATGTGGACACACTTGTGTAAAAGGAAGTGCAGGGGCCGCAGTTTCCCTCTATGAAGCAAAACGCACTGTGCGGCTCAGCAAACACTAACCCAAAATCCGAATTTGGTGGCATTCGGACCCACAAACTTTGAATGCCTTGTTTACTGTTGACTAGAAATCCAATGCGCTATTATTTGTGCCACAGAGCCGCCATATTGCACTAGTGTAAAAGAAAAATAGTGTTAATACCTTGAATCTAGAAACACTTAGCGGACCAGGCATTATCTGGGTAGAGAGAAACAGTGTTAACGTTTCATGTCAATGAATTTTCATCGCAACTGGATGCTGTGTCATTCACGAATCAACCTGTGTCTGTTTGAAAGGCTTGTGTTGTCAGACTCTCAAATAAAATTGTAGCAGTGAAGGAGCCGATTTCAGCTCATCATGGCCGCTCGTTCCGACAAAAAGCTATCCAGTCCAATCCCAATTTCTCGCCCTTGGTCCTACCTCTGTGGATTACGGCGTTTCAAGTACACGTGCAAGTACTTTTTAAACGTGTCGATGGCTGCTGCGTCTACCACCTTTTCACACACTCTTTACCACACTCTGGGTGAAAACATCTCTTCTCAAAACCCGTCCACGCTCCTACCAATTACTTTAAATCAATGCCCCTGGTTATTGACCATTCTGCTAAGGGAAATAGATCCGTCCTACACCCCCTATCTGGGCACTCATAATTTTATAAACTCCAGTAATGTCCCGACTCAGCCTCGTCGGTTCCAAAGAAAACACCCCCAGCTTCTCCAATTAATTCTCATAGCTAAATTCTCCAGTCCAGGCAATATTCCCATAAATCGATTCTCTATCGTCACGAGAGCAATCAGATCTTTCCTGCCATTCTGTGATCAGAACAGCAAGCAGTACTCTAGTTCTGGCCGAACTAGTGTTGAACATAGTTCAAGTAAAACTTCCCCGCTCTTTTATTCTATGGCTCAGCTAATAAAGGCAAGTATTCCCTGTTGCTTCTTAGCCACCTTATCTACCTGGCCTGCTACCTTCAGGGATCTGTGGGCATGCTATCCAAAGTCTATTTGCTCCTATACACGTCTCAGTGTCCTGCAATTTAACGTGTATTCCCTTGCCTATTGGACCGCCAAAATGTATTACCTCACACTTCTCCGATTTGAATTCCATTAACCACACTCCTGCTCACCTGATTATTTCATTGATATCTTCCTACAGTCCACAGCTTTCTTCCTCAATATCAACCATGACAGTTTGACCAAGCTTTTAGACAGCTGGACTAATGTCTTCTCATGCCTGTCAGTGTCAAATTGTTATTGCATAATACTCGTGTGAAGCACCTTGGGAAGTTTCGCTCCATTAAAGGTGCTATAAAGATACAAATTGTCGTTCATGTTTAAGAGGGGTGTTACATAATGCTGTATTGAGTTTGCTGTACATAAGGAGACCATTTTCCCCAACAACTGCTGCACACGAGCCCCCTCCTGCCCTACTTCACTTCATCCTTTCAGTATTTCATTCGAATCGTTTTTCACATGTATACTCAGTTAGCACCCTCTTAACTGCAGCTGTGCTAGTTGCCTCGACTGCTGCTAGTGGTAGCATCTTCCACATTCTAACTACTCTTTGTTAAACGTGTTACTCTTGAATTGCCAAGCGAATTTATCGATAACTATCTTTTATTTTTTGAGCACTAGTTCTGAACAATAGCAGATATTATCTCTCGTTAGATATCTGACTTGTCATTTCTCCAGAAAAGCCCCCAAGTCTATTCACTCATTCCTGATAATTAAATCAGTTTTGTGCTCGTAGAATTGCTTCCTACCGTGATGTGTTATTGGATGATTCAGCGACTTAAATTTCTCATCGATTGTGAGATACAACAGGGCAAGTGTGCAGGCCAATTCTCTAATATTTTGCACCGACCATTGGATAGTTCAACAGTTCCATTGTGTAGCGGCCATGGCCGATTGGTTCAGGCACTGGACTCGAAATTCAATGGACTCGCAACGATGCTACAGCAAACTCGTTTTTCTTTTCTCGGCTCCCTGTGGATGTCAGTGGCGCAGAATCTCATCACAATTCCCCCCACTTCCGTCTACTACATTGATTGGTGCGAAGCTGTTGTTCGAATTGGAAACATTAATAACATATCGGCATTTGTTGATTTGTTGGAAACTGTTTGCAAATATCGGTGAGAAATAAACACAGAGGACAGCATGAACATAATGCCTTTCAATAAACAAGCGTGCAATATTTGGAAAGAAGTTAACTTCAGCTGATGTGTGTGAACCTGGTTTTGTTTCATAACGTTGAACAAGTTTTGACAAAACCACCAATGCAGGAGTCGAATTTGCAATCTTTTGATAGCATTAGTGCATGAATCGCAGTGAGACGCCCTATCCATTAAGCCACGTGGCCCGTCGCAATCCACAGCAGACTAATGAAGAGAATGAGGGATTAAACACCGCAATTGTATTTATTTCAGTTCCATAATTTGCACTGCAAACCCATCATCGACAGTGAGCCATTCACTGATGGAAATACGAGACGTTACAAAAACACGGAGGATGTGGAATTGTCCATTATATGCTGGAAACTCTCCAAAGTTCCATGAGCTCTCGGCAGACCTCATGTTTTGCAGCATTGCTTCAAAGTTTTGCAGGTCCCCTGTGAGTTCCATTCGATCTAAAATATTTTCACCCCCCCACCAAAAATAAAATAAATGGCCAGTACGTGAATCGAACGAAAGACATTGGATTTATTAGCATAACGTTCCAAACAACAGAGCTAACCAGCCTTATTACTTTGTACTGTTTTCAGATTGTGTTAAAGAAACAACTAGCACTTCGACAGCGAATATAATCTCATCAGTTCCCAAAGCGGTTCGCAGGTAATTAAGTACTTTTAAATTATAGTCACTCTTGTAATGTTGGAAATGCAAAAATTGACAGCATGGATGGATGTCATTCTGTACCCGCCGACCGACCAAGAGCTTTCCAGCATAATTCCCACATTCCAGCTCTAATTCTGCCCTGCAAGTTACAGCAATTTTAAGTGTTCATCCAAGTATTATAAAATATATGATTGTTTCTGCCTCTACCAAAAGTTCAGACTCCCATCGACCCTTTGGTAAAGAAATGTCCCCTCATAGCTCGTTTAAACAACCGCACTTCCCCAATTACTGTACATATATTCCCCTGGTTGTGAACCACTGTGCCAATGGGAACATCTGCTTCCTACCCACTCTATCAGGCCCCTTACATTTTTATCCACCTCAATACGGTCTCCACTCAGTCTCCTCTGTTCCATAGTAAACCGAACAACCTTTCCAATCGTTCCTTGTAAGAAACATTCTCCATTCCAGGCAGCATTCTTGTAAGCTCCTCTGCATCCTTTCCAGTGCAATAAAATATTTCCTGAAATGTGGTGAACATAACTGCAAACACTACTCCAGCTGCGGCCTAACCAGTGTTTTATACTGTTCAAGTATAATGTCCATGCTCTTGTATTCAATGCCTCGAATAATAAAGGCATGTAATCTACATGCCTTCTGAACCATCTTATCTCCTGGCATGCTACCTTCATAACTGCACACCAATGTCCCTTTTTTCCTCTACACATTTCAGTGACATAAAATTTATTTTTATTCACTTGCCTTGTTGGACCTCCGCAAATGCATTACCTCACAATTATCCGAATTGAATTCCATTTGCCCCCGTACATTAATATCTTGCTGCAGTTTTCTTCTTCATTAGCTACCACACAGAAACAGGCCATTTGGCCCAAGCATTCCATGCCAGCATTCATGCGCCACTTCATCCTCGTGGAACACCTTCTGCCACTGTGAATAGTTACCATTTACTTTGTACAAATCGCTGGATAAATGCCACCAATTATGTTTCTGAAAGATCCTGCAAATCGCCTGGGAGGATAGATGCACCAATATTAGTGTCCGCGATCAAGCCAACATCCCCAGCATCAAAGCACTGACCAGAATACCCAAGCTCCGTTGAGCGCGCCTCACTGTTCACATGCCTGCGCCAAGACTCCCAAAACAAGCGTTCTACTCGGAAACCCTACACAGCTAGCAAGCCCCAGGCGGGCAGATGAAACGTTACAAAGGGCATGCCGAAATCCTCCTTGAAAAAATGCAAAACCACCAGCGAAACCTGGGGGTCTCTGGCCAAAGTGGAGGAAGGGCATCCGGGAGGCGCTTAGCAATCCGAGTCTCGTCGCTGTGAGCATGCAGAAAGCAACCTCAGGCAGTGGAAGGAGTGTGTGGAACACCAGACCGTCCACCTAATGTTTCCTTCAATGATTGTCTGTCCCACCTGAGACAGAGACTGTAATTGCCGTATTGGACAGTTCATTCACAAAGTACTCACCTTTTGAGTGGAAGCAAGTATTCCTCGATTGGGAGGGACTGCCTATGATGATGATGGCGCAGTTAAGTTGTGGTGAATTGTAACTCCCAGAATGTTGCTGGTCGGGGATTATGTGATGGTCATGACTTGGAATGCTAAGCGGCGCTGGTTTGACTGTCGCTTGCTGGAGAAAATCACTGCCTGGCAGTTGTGTGACGCGAATGTCATAATTGGTTGGATGTTGTTATTTGTGGCATACAATAACATAGACACAGTAGTTGCCGATAGGATAGTGAATGATTGATAACCAGAGGCTCTATGCAGGGAGAATACTGCAGGTAGTTGATGGATATTTCGAGGATTTGAAGACATCGCGGAAGTTTAAGCCGAGGACACAAAACTACATGTAATTATATGTTCACAGTAAATCTTGTTACCTCAAGTGATTAGAGTGTGTTGTTGCTAACGCCATGATCATGGGTTTGATCCCCATATGGTTCATTGCATATTTTGTGGGGTTGTTCCTATATTATTCATGTCGTTAATAAGCAGCGTAAAAAGTTTTGAAGGAATCTCACACAAAACCTATAAATCTTTTAAGTAATGCTGCAAAACGTTCGATCTGCCGAGAATTAATTGGCTTGAGATGTTAACCCAGTATTTCTCTGGCCAACGATGTTCCCTGACCTGATGAGTGTTTTCGGCATTTATTGAACAATTCCATATGCAGCATCTGCTGCAGCTTGCATGTTATTTTTTGCTATCCCCCCTACGTATGATGAAATACAATTTTTGTATATAGGTTGCAAAGGTTGGAAAGTGAAATTCAGTATAAATCCGAGCATTGGTGCTTCAGGGGTAGAATGATCGCCTAATCTTCAATCTGTGCAGTGCAATCACATATTTCCTGTAATGTGGTGAACAGAAATGCAAGCAGTACACTAGCTGTGGCCATAAGAGTGCTTTATACAGTTGAAGCATGGCATCCCTGCTCTGATATTGTATGCCTCACCTAATAAATATGTATTTCGTATGCATTCTTAACCAACTGTCGTTCCACCTTCAGGGATCTGTGAAAATGCTCTGTTCCTTTATATGTCTCAGTGTCCTACCATTGATTGTGTATTAATTTGCCTTCATAGCCTTACCTAAATGCATCACCTCATAGTTATCTGGATTGAATTCAATTATCCACTGTTCTGCCCACCAGTCGGCGGCATTTCTCTTCATCATCAACCACACAGCCGATGTTAGCATAATTTGAAAACGTCTTAATCATACTCCCAACGTTGAAGTCGAAATGACTGATATATGCCACAATAAGCAAGGGGCCTCGTACTGAGCCCTGCGAAAACCCATTGGACTCAGATTTCCATTCATGACTTCTTGGGAAGATGGGCATTGAATCGGAAAGGAGAAACACATAGCTAGAGCTGGAAGGTAGAAGAGTAGTATGGTAGTTCGGAAGACAGCAAAGAAAGATTGGAAAATAGACAAAGTTGTCTGTGCATAATGGCATATTCCGAAATGCAAGGAGTTTGGTGAATAAGGCAGTGGAGCTGACGGCACAGATAAACATGTTGATGTATGGCATCTTAGAAAGTACTGAAATGGGAGAAATAGCGGGAATTCTAGATAGGAATAGTGCAATCAAGCAGACGCAGCATCGATTCAGGAAGGGCAAATCATGTTTGACTAATTTACTGGAATTCTTTGAGGATATAACGAGCATGGTGGATCGAGATGTACCGATGGATGTGGTGTATTTAGATTTCCAAAAGGCATTCGATAAGGTGCCACACTAAAGGTTATTGCAGAAGATAGAGGTCCGCGGAGTCAGAGGAAATGCAGTAGCATGGATAGAGAATTGGCTGGCGAACAGAAAGCAGAGAGTCGGGATAAATGGATCCTTTTCGGTTTGGAAATCGGTGGTTAGTGGTGTGCCACAGGGATCGGTGCTGGGACCACAAGTGTTTACAACATACATAGATGACCTGCAATAAGGGACAGAGTGTAGTGCAACAACATTTGCAGATGACACAAAGATTAGTGGGAAAGAGGGTTGTGTAGAGGACACAGAGAGGCTGCAAAGAGATTTGGATAGGTTAAGCGAATGGGCTAAGATTTGGCAGATGGAATACAATGTCGGAAAGTGTGAGGTCATCCACCTAGGGAAAAAAAAAACAATAAAAGGGAAATTTATTTGAATGGGGAGAAATTGCAACATGCTGAGGTGCAGAGGGACCTGGGGGTCCTTGGGCATGAATCCCAAAATGTCAGTTTGCAGGTGCAGCAGGTAATCAGGAAGTCGAATGGAATGTTGGCCTTCATTGCGTGAGGGATGGAGTTCAAACGCATTGAGTTCCTGCTGCAACTGCATACGGTATTGGTAAGGGCGCACCTGGAGTACTGCGTGCAGTTTTGGTCACCTTACTTAAGGGAGAACATACTGACTTTGGCCGGGGTACATATACGATTCACTAGGCTGATTCCGGAGATGAGGGGGTTACCTTATGATGATAGATTGAGTAGACTGGGTCTTTACTCATTGGAGTTCAGAAGGATGAGGGTTGATCTTATAGAAACATTTAAAATAATGAAAGGGATAGACAAGACAGAGGCAGAGAGGTCGTTTCCACTGGTCGGGTAGACTAGAACTAGGGGGCTCAGCCTCAAAATACGGGCGCGCCAATGTAAACGGAGTTGAGAAAGAATTTCTTCTCCCAGAGGGTTGTGAATCTGTGGAATTCTCTGCCCAACAAAGCAGCCGAGGCTAGCTCATTGAATGTATTCAAGTTGCAGATGGATAGATTTTTAACCAATAAGGGAATTAAGGGTTACGGGGAGTGGGAGGGTAAGTTGTGCTGAGTCCACTGCCAGATCAGCCATGACCTTATTGAATGGTGGAGCAGGCTCGATGGGCTAGATGGCCTACTCCTGTTCCTAATTCTTATGTTCTTATATTCTTATGACCATTAATCCTGAGTCTGTGACTCATCGTTATAGACCCTCCAGCCAGGGAAAGCAACATTTCAGCATCTACCCAGTAAATCCCCTTCAGAATATTGCATGTTTGAATGAGGCCACCTCTCAATCTAATAAACTGCAGAGAATACATTTCAATTTCATGACGTCTCTCATCATAAGGAAGCCTTCTCATCCCAGGAATCAATCTCGTGAACCACCGTTGTGCCGCCTCGAAGTAACATAAGAACATAAGAATAAAAGAATTAGGAACAGGAGTAGGCCATCTCGCCCCTCGAGCCTGCTCCGCCATTCAACAAGATCCTGGCTGATCTGCCCGTGGACTCAGCTCCACTTTCTGCCTGCTCCCCTGAACCCTTAATTCCCTTATTGGTTAAAAATCTATCTATCTGTGACTTGATTACATTCAATGAGCTAGCCTCAACTGCTTCCTTCGGCAGAGAATTCCACAGATTCACAACCCTCTGGGAAAAGAAATTCCATCTCAACTCGGTTTTAAAATGGCTCCCCCGTATTTTGAGGCACTGTCCCATAGTTCTAGTCTCCCCAAATAGTGGAAACAACCTCTCCGCTTCGATCTTGTCTATCCCTTTCATTTTTTAAAAGTTTCTATAAGATCACCTCTCATCCTTCTGAACTGCAACGAGTAAAGACCCAGTCTACTCAATCTATTATGATAAGGTAACCCCCTCATCTCCGGAATCAGCCTCGTGAATCATCTCTGTACCACATCCAAAGCCAGTATATCCTTCCTTAAGTAAGGTGATCAAAACTGCACGCAGTACTCCAGGTGCGGCCTTATCAATACCCTATACAGTTGCAGCAGGAACTCCCTGCTTCTGTACGCCATCCCTCTCG
The DNA here is from genome assembly GCF_044704955.1 of Pristiophorus japonicus. NCBI lineage: Eukaryota > Metazoa > Chordata > Chondrichthyes > Pristiophoridae > Pristiophorus > Pristiophorus japonicus. Next base: position 5,368,211 of record NW_027254363.1, read on the forward strand.
CAATGAAGGCCAAGATTCCATTCGCCTTCCTGATTACCTGCTGCACCTGCAAACTAACTTTTTGGGATTCATGCACAAGGACCCCCAGGTCCCTCTGCACCTCAGCATTTTGTAATTTCACCCCATTCAATTAATATTCTCTTTTACTGTTTTTTTTTCCCAAGGTGGATGACCTCACACTTTCCGACATTGTATGCCATCTGCCAAACATTAGCCCATTCACTTCACCTATCTACATCTCTTTCCTGCCTCTCTGTGCCCTCTACTCTACCCGCTTTCCCACTAATTCTTATTTTCATCTGCAAATTTTGTAACACTACACTCTGTACCCTCTTCCAGATCATCTATGTATATTGTAAACATTTGTGGTCCCAGCACAACCCTGTGGCACACCAGTAACCATCGATTTCCAACCCGAAAAGGATCCATTCATCCCGACTCTCTGCTTTCTGTTTGCCAGCCAATTCTCAATCCATGCAAATACATTTCATCTGATTCCGCGTATGTCCTTCCTTAGATAAGTTGAGCCAAACAGCACGCCATGTTTGGTATCACCGGGACTGTGTACGATTCTAGAAATGCTACTTTACTCTTGGATTCAAACCACCTGCAATAAAGGACAACATGCCATTTGCCTTCGTTATTGCTTGCTGTTCCTGCATGCTAGCCTTCTGTGTTTCTCGCACCAGGACAACCAGATCTCTCTGAACAACAACATTTAAAAAATATTCTGAGTTCTATTATTTCTACCAACGTGAATTAACTCACATTTCCCCACATTACAATCCAGCCGCCACATTATTGTCCACTTAATTCGGCTATTCCTATCCGTTGGCAGTATTTCGAGTTCAGAAGGAGTTTTACTCTGTATCTAACCCGTGCTGTACATTCCCTGGGACTGGCTGATTGGACTGTATGGAGGGAGATAGGAGCAGGGTGGTGAAGAAGGAACCAGTATAGGTGGTGCATTGGGATTACCCGAAGGCATTCGATAAACTGCCACATAAAAGGTTACTGCACAAGATAAAAGTCACAGCGTTGCGGGTAATATATTACCATGGATAGAGGATTGGCTAACAAACAGAAAACAGAGAGTCGGAATAAATAGGTAATTTTCGATTGGAAAACATTGACTAGTGGGGTGCCGCATAGATTGTTGCTGGGTCCTCAACTATTTACAATCTATTTTAATGAATTGGATGAAGGGACCGAGTGTAACTTAGCCAAGTTTTCTGATGAAACACAGGTGTATGGGAAAGGAAATTGTGAGGTGCTTACAACAAATATGCAAAGTGAAATAGACAGGCGAACTGAGTGGCTAAAAATGTGACAGATGGAGTATAAAGTTGTACAATGTGAGGTTATCATCTTTTTTAGAAAACACAGAAAAGCAAATTATAATTTAAATGGAGAAAAATGCAAAGTGCCGCAGTACAGAGAGACCTGGTGTCCTTGTGCATGAAACACAAAAACATATTATGCAGGTACAGCAGGTAATTAGGAAGGCAAATCGAACATTGGCTTTTATTGCAAGGTTGGTAGAGTGAAGTCCTGCTACAACTGTACAGTGTATTGCTAAGGCCACACCGTAAATACTGCGCAGAGTTTTGGCCTCCCAATTCAGGAAGGATATACTTGCATAGAGGATGCTCAACGAAGGTTCACGAGTTTGTTTCCGGAGATGAGGCGTTTGCATTTTGAAGAGAGTTCGAGTAAGTAGTGCCTATACATAGAAACATAGAAACATAGAAAATAGTATATCGGCCCTTCTAGCCTGCACCGCCATTCAATGAGTTCATCACTGAACATGCAACTTCAGTACCCCATTCCTGCTTTCTCACCATACCCCTTGATTCGCCTAGTAGTAAGGACTTCATCTAACTTCTTTTTGAATATATTTTGTGAATTGGCCTCAACAACTTTCTGTGGTGGAGTATTCCACAGGTTCACCACTCTCTGGGTGAAGAAATTCCTCCTCATCTCGATCATAAATGGCTTACCCCTTATCTTAGACTGTGTCCCCTGGTTCTGCACTTCCACAACATTGGGAACATTCTTCCTGCATCGAACCTGTCTAACACCGTCAGAATTTTAAACGTTTCTATGTGGTCCCCTCTCATTCTTCTGAACTCCAGTGAATACAAGTTGATCCAATCTTTCTTGATAGGTCAGTCCTACCATCCCGGGAATCAGCCTGGTGAACCTTCGCTGCACTCCTTCAATAGTAAGAATGTCCTTCCTCAGGCTAGGAGACCAAAACTGTACACAATACTCCAGGTGTCGCCTCATCAAGGCCCTGTACAACTGTAGCAACACCTCCCTACCCCTGTACTCAAATACACTCGCTATGAAGGTCAAAATGCCATTTGCTTTCTTATCCGCCTGCTGTACCTGCATGTCAACCTTCAATGACTGATGTACCATGACACCCAGGTCTCGTTGCACCTCCCATTTTCCTAATCTGTCACCATTCAGATATTAGTCTGTCTCTCTGTTTTTAACACCAAAGTGGACAACCTCACATTTATCCACATTATACTTCATCTGCCATGCATGTGCCCACTCACCTAACCTATCCATGGCGCTCTGCAGCCTCACAGCTTTCTCCTCGCAGCTCACACTGATACCCAGCTTAGTGTCATCCGCAATTTTGGAGATACTACATTTAATCCCCTCGTCTAAATCATTAATATCCAGTGTAAACAGCTGGGGACCCAAGACAGAACCTTGCGGTAACCCACTAGTCACTGCCTGCCATTCTGAAAAGTCCCCATTTACTCCTACTCTTTGCTTCCTGTCTGACAACCAGTTCTCAATCCATGTCAGCACACTACCCCCAATCCCATATGTTTTAACTTTGCACATTAATCTCTTGTGTGGGACCTTGTCGAAAGCCTTCTGAAAGTCAAAATATACCACTACAACTGGCTCTCCCATGTCCACACTACAGGAAACATCCTCAAAATATTCCAGAAGTTTTGTCAAGCATGAGTTCCCTTTCACAAATCCATGCTGACTTGGACCTATCATATCACCTCTTTCCAAATGCACTGCTATGACATTCTTAATAATTGATTCCATCAATTTACCCACGACCGATGTCAGGCTGACCGGTCTTGCATTCCCTGTTATCTCTCTCCCTCCTTTTTTAAAAAGTGGGGTTACATTGGCTACCCTCCACTCCACAGGAACTGATCCAGAGTCAATGCAATGTTGGAAAATGACTGTCAATGCTTCCACTATTTCCAAGGCCACTTCCTTAAGTACTCTGGGTTGCAGTCCATCAGGCCGTGGGGTTTTATCGGCATTCAATCCCATCAATTTCCCCAACACAATTTCCCGACTAATCAGGATTTACCTCAGTTCCTCCTCCTTACTAGACCCTCCGTCCCCTTTTGCACATTGGAGTTCAGAAGAATGAGAAGTGATCTTACCGAAACATACAAGATAAAGACAGGGCTCGACAAGCTGGATTCAGAGAGGATATTGCCACTCATAAGGGAATATAAAAGAAGGGGACATAGTCTCAGAATAAGGGAACCCCCATTTAAAACTGATAACAGGAGGAATTTCTTCTCTCAGACGTTTGTATATCTATGGAATTATCTGCCCTAGAGAGTTATGGAGGCTGCGTCATTGAATATATTCAAAGCGGAGATAGACAGATTATTGAGCGATAAGGGAACAAAGGGTTATGCGGAGCGAGCAGGGCAGTGGAGTTATGTTCATGATCTAATCAGCCATGAACTTATTTGATCGTATTGAATGGCGAAGCAAGATCGAGTTGCTAAATGGCAGACTCCTAATTCTACATCTTATGTTTTTTATGTTCTTATGAGATTTAGTCTGTATCTCACTACTTGCTGTAACTGCCCTGGGAATGTTTGATTGGAAAATTTTGAAGGAGCTTTACACTCTATCGAAAACCTGCTGTAACTGCCCTGGGAGTATTTAACATGACAGTGTCGAGTGAGATGTGATCTGTGTCAAACCCTTGCTCAAATTATCCAGCGAGTGTTTGATGTGTCAGTGTAGAGTGAACTTTGCTCTTTATCTAACCCGAGTTGTACCTGCATTGCTAATGTTTGATGGGAGAGTGCAGATAACCTTTACTCTCTATCTTACCCGTGCTGAAGCTATCCAGGGAGTGTTTAATGGGACAGTGTCGAGGGATATTTGCTCTGAATGTAATCGGTGGTTTAACTGCACTTGGATTGCTTGATGCGAAATCGAAGAGGTAGCTTTTCTCGTGATCTTGCCCGTGCTGAATCCATCCAGGGGGTCATTGATGGTTCACCTTTAGTCTGTCTTTAACCCGAGCTGCACCTGCACTGGAAGTATTGATTTGGCAGTGTAGAGTTAACATTACTCTGTATCTAAGCCATGCTGTCCGTGTCCTAGTAATGTGTAATGGCACAATTTAGAATAAGCTTTACGCTGAACATAATTGGCCCTGCGAGCGCTTGATGGGACAGTGGAGAGGAAGCTTTATGTATACAATAGCCGTGATGTACCTGCTCTGTGACTGTCTCGAGGGAACTTTGCTATAAATGTTACCGGTGCTTTACCTGCCATGTGATTGCTTGATGCAACATCAGAGAGGGAGCTTTACTGTGTATCTAACCCGTCCTGTAACTGAACTCGAAGAGTTTGATGAGATAGTGTAGAGGGAGCTTTACTCTGTATCAAACCCGTACTGCACATTCCCTGCGACTGTTTCTTGGGACAGTGTAGGGGGAGCTTTACTCTTAATGTAAACCGTGCTCTGTCTGCTCTGGTATTGTTTGATGCGAGTGAGCAAGGGAGCTTTACTTTGTAGCTAACCCCCTGGTTTTCCGGCCATGAAAAGTTTTGATGTGGACTCAGTAGACAGAGCTTTATAATGTCAGAGAATCATCGATATTAGCAGCACAGCAGGGCGCCATTTCGGCCAATCCTGTCCGCGCTGGGCGGCCAATCTCTATCCAGTCTAATCTCACCTTCTAGCTTTTGGTTCGTAGCATTGTAGGTTATGGCTCTTTTAGGCGCATCCAAGTATGTAAATGTTGTGAGGTGTCTTGCTTCTCAGGCATTGAGTTCCCGACCCCCACCACTCACTGGATGCAGACATTTTCCCTCATATCTTATCATATCTCCCACCAATTACATTATATCTATGCCCCCTGGTTGTTGACGATTCTGCCAAAGGTTACCGATCCTTCCTATCCACTCTATCCATGTGGTCATAATTTTACACAGCTGAATCAGGTCTCCTCTTAGCCTCCGCTGTTCTCAACAAAATAGATCCAGCATTGCCAATATTTCCTCATAGCTAAAATTTTCGAGCCCAGGCGACATTCTCGTAAATCTCCTCTATTCCTGCTGCTGCCGAACAGAATTTTATACAATTCAAGCATAACATCATTGCTCTTGTATTCAATACTTCGACCTATAAAGCGCAGTGTTCCATATGCCTTAACCGAAGATTCCACTCCACCTTGTTCGACTTTGAACTCGGCCATATTCATTCCATTATCTGCAATTCTGCTCTCACCGTTTCTCTCGTTCTCACGCACAAAATTACGGGTTTACGCTTGCACTCACCTTCTATCCAACCATCCTCCATTATCAACGGATCATCCTCCACCATGTCTGCCTCCTCTAGCGTGATTTAACCACAAAACTCTTCTCCTCCTCTCTTCCCATTCCAGCATTTCTGATGAAAACGCTACTTGCGCTACACAATGGTTCATTCCACAGTCACTCTAAGCAGCCCCTCCCCTTCCCACGGCATCTTCCCAGGCAAACGCAGAAAATGCAACACCTGCGTTGTTATCTCCTACCGACCCACTGTCCAGCGCCCCAAACACACCTTCCATGTAAAAGATTGTTTTACTTTATTTCTTTCAATGTGTTATATTGTATTAGCTGCTCACCATGTGGTCTCCTCTGCACTGGTGATAGCAGGCAGAAATTGGGTGATCACTTTGTGGTGCACCATGGGTCCGGCGGCAAGCTTCACACTGAGCATCCGGTCACAAGGTATTTTAATTCTCCGCCCCACTCCCCCTCTGAGATCGATGTTCTTGCTGAAGTACACGGGGTGCATACATTTTCCAGGAAATGTCCACTTATAATGCTAAACGTAAAATTGAATGGTTTACCCGTAGCCATGGAATTGGACAATGGCACTAGCCAATCCATCATGAGTAAAAATATGTTTGAAACTCTGTGGTGAAACAAGGCATTCAGACCAGCCCTGAGCCCTATCGAAACGAAACTGAGAACGTTCACCAAAGAACATACCATTGTCCTGGGCAGGGCCATGGTCAAGGGCACGCTGCACCAACTACCACTCTGGATTGTCCAGGGCGTTGGCACCACACTGCTTGGAAGGAGCTGGCTGGGCAAAATCCGCTGGAACTGGGATGACATCCGAGCGTTACCACATGACGATGAGGCATCATGTTTCCAGATCCTGAACAAATATCCTTCCCTTTTTGAACCAGGCATTGGAAACTTTTCCGGGGCGAAGGTGCTGATCCACTTGGTCCCAGAGGCAGGACCCATTCACCACAAGGTGCGACCGGTACCTCACATGATGAAGGAGAGAGTGGAAATCGAGTTGGACAGGCTGCAATGCGAGGGCATCATCTCCCCAGTGGAACTCAGCGAGTGGGCCAGCCCGATTGTTCCAGTACTGAAAAGTGATGGCACGGTCAGGATCTGCGGCGATTATAAAGTGATTGTGAATAATTTCTCGTTATAGGACCAATATCTGCTACCTAAGGCAGATGACCTATTTTCGACGCTGGCAGGAGGCAAGACGTTCACCAAGCTCGTCCTGACATCGGCCTACATGACACATGACTTGCAGGATTGTACGAAGGGCCTCACTGGAATCGTTATGGACTTGGGGCTGTTCATCTACAACGGATGCCCGTTTGGAATTCGTTCGGCTAAAGCGATCTTCCAGAAAAACTGGGAGAGTGTACTCAAGTCGGTGCCAGACACGGTGGTCTTTCAGGACGACATATTCGTCACGGGTCGGAACCCCGCCGAGCATCTACAAAACCTGGAGGAGGTCTTCCAGCGACTGGATTGCGTATGGCTGCGGCTGAAGACGTCGAAATGCGATTACATGGCAACAGAAGTGGGGTTTTTGGGGAGAAAGATCGCGCCGGATGGCATTCCGCCCACAGTCGCCAAGACTGAGACTATCAGGAACGCGCCCAGGCCACAGAACGTCATGGAGCTGCTGTCGTTCCAGGGACTCCTCACATTTTTTGGAAACTTCCTACCAGGGTTAAGCAACATCTTAGAGCCCTTACATGTGTTATTGCGTAAAGGTGAGAAATGGATATGGGGAAAAAAACAAGTAATTGCTTTTGAGATAGCATGTAACATTTTATGCTCGAACAAGCTGCTTGTATTGCATAATCCTGTAAAAGACTTGTGCGAGCATGTGATGCGTCGTCGTACGGAGTTGGATGTGTATTACAAGAAGCTAACGTTGCGTGGAAGTTGCAAACTGTCGCCTATGCCTCCAGGAGCTTGTCTAAGTCCGAGAGAGCCAACAGCATGATTGAGAAAGAGGCATTAGCGTGTGTGTTCTGGGTAACGAAAATGCATCAATATCTGTTTGGCCTCAAATTTGAGCTGGAAACCGATCACAAGCCCCTCATATCCCTGTTCGCTGAAAACAAGGGGATAAATACTCATGCCCCAGCCCGCATATAAAGGTGGGCACTTGGGCTATCAGCTTATAACTATACCGCCCACCACAGGCCAGGCACCGAGAACTGTGCGGCTGCTCTCAGTCGGATACCATTGCCCACCACGGGAGTGGAAATGGCGCAGCCTGCAAACTTGTTGATTGTGGCGCAGCCCGCAGACTTGTTGTTGGTCATGGAAGTTTTTGAAAATTATAGATCACCTATCACGGCCCGCCAGTTACGGACTTCTACCAGCCATGATAATCTGCTGTCTCAAGTTAAAAACTGTGTACTGCATGGGAGCTGGGCCAGCTTCCTCGTTGAAATGCAGGAGCTAATCAAGCCGTTCCAGCGGCGAAACGACGACCTGTTCAGTCAGGCAGACTACCTGTTGTGGGGAAAACGCGTAGTGCTACTCAAAAATGGCACGGAGACAATCATCTGGGATCTCCACAGCACACATCCGGGTATACTAATGATTAAAGCGATAGCCAGTACTCACATGTGGTGGTCCGGTATCGACTCTGACTTACAGGCCTGTGTACGGCAATGCAACGTGTGTGCTCAGTTGAGCAACGTGCCCAGAGAGGCACCACTAAATTTGTGGTCCTGGCCCTCCAGACCATGCTCGAGTCCATGTCGACTATGCGGGCCCGTTTTTCGGTAAAATGTTCCTGGTGGTGGTAGATGCTTTTTCAAAATGGATTGAACGTGAAATAATGTCGGGAAGCACCGCCACTGCCAGCATTGAAAGCCTGAGGGTTCGGTTTGCCACCCACGGCCTGCCAGACATACTGGCCAGTGACAACGGGCCATGTTTCATCAGTGCCAAATTTAAAATTTAATGAACCGCAACGGGATCAAACATGTCACCACGGCCACGCTTAAACCAGCCTCCAACGTGCAGGCATTGCGAGCAGTAGTTAGATGTTGCCCTTGCAACTAGGGGGATCAAGGCGTATGCCGAGAGAGCAGGAATGGGGTACTGAAGTTGCATGTTCAGCCGTGAACTCATTGAATGGCGGTGCAGGCTCGAAGGAGCGAATGGCCTACTCCTGCACCTATTTTCGAAACAATCAAACAGAGCCTTAAACGAATCACAGAAGGCTCACTCCTAACCCGCCTGTCCCGAGTACTGCTCAGCGACTGCACGAGACCCCACTCTCTTACCGGGGTGCCCCCGGCTGAGCTATTCATGAAAAGGACACTTAAAACCAGACTCTCGCTGGTTCACCCCAACCTGCATGATCAGGTAGAGAGCAGGCGGCGGCAACAAAATGTAAACGATGGTCGTGCCACTGTGTTACGGGAAATTGATCTGAATGACCCTGTCAATGTGATACTGTATGGACATGGTCCCATGTGGATCATGGGCACGGTGACAGCGAAAGAAAGGAATACGGTGTTTGTCGTCAAAGTAGACAATGGGCAACTTTGCAGAAAGCACCTGGACCAAAGAAGGCTGCGGTTCACAGACTGCTCTGAACAACCCACAACATACACCATTTTCTTCGAGCCCACAACACACACCAAAGCATCAACGACACCACGCTGGACCAGGAAATCGAACCCATTACGCCCATAATCCCAGCAAGGCCTGGCTCATCAAGCAGCCCTGCAGGGCCAAAAACACGCCAACCCAGCGAGGGCACAGCCAACACACCAGAGCAGACATTTGTACCGAGACGCTTCACCAGGGAAAGAAATGCTCCCGACCACCTCAACATAAAAAATACTTTTCACTTTGACTTTGTGGGGCAGTTGCAGGGAGTGATGTTGTGTTTCGAATAAGCATGCACTCCCATGTTCCGCCACCATGGAGTTCATCCTCTGAAGACCCAAGAGATCCCAGCATCCCTTGGGAGCTCTGTATATAAGCCGGCCCGGAAGGCCTGTTCCTCACTCTGGAGTGTCTTAAAAAAGACTGAGATCACTGTTACTTTAACCTCCCTGTCTGCCGTCACATCTGTGTTAGGAACACAATAACTACAAAAAGAAATGTGACCCCGATAGCCAGAAAGAAGATGAAATGCTGACTCCCGTTCTGCGAAAAATTCCTTTCACAAACATTTCTCTGAACGAAACTGCACAAAAGAAAAATGTTCCTTTCAAAGTCTTTAAACCCGAACTTTCACGAACCCGAATCTTGTGAATCAGATGCCTCTAGTTAAGCCGCCTCAAACCATGTCCCTTTTCAATATTATGCTTCCATGTACGCTATTAAATGTGCTATTAACTTATGGAATCAAAGAATATGGGAATGGTTACAGCACGGAAGAACCACATTTGGCCCGTCGAGCCCATGCCAACACTTAACTAGTCCCACTCCCACGTCATTTACCCGCATCTGTGCATTTATATTCTTTCGGATACTTATCCAACTGCCTTTTAAAAGATAAGATTGAGTCTGCCTCCATCGTCCTTAAAGCAGTGTATTCCAGATTCTAACCACTTGCTGAGGAACTGCCATTCCTGGTCCTATGTATAAAGTCAAAGAAACACGGAATCAATTGCTGACACACTCAAAACCTTGCTAAATATAGCACCGACATTCGATTCTCGTAGCGCAAGCTCCTGAAGTGTAGTTCACTGTTGAGATTAAAGATCTGGTTATGTTCCCGACACTACTTCTGACACGTTTAAATTTTGCAAACGTGTTCCGTTAATTATTAAAACATTGATTAATTCATATTAGTCGTTCGAGCCCAGCTTGCACGAACATTTTTTTGACTGCAAACACCATTAATTAGCTGAACGCCTCGTTTTGCATCATCAAAGTAATGCTAACCGATAATTATCTAATCATAGAATCATAATCATAAGCATGGAAGGAGTCCTTTTCGACCCATCGTATCCGCACCAGTTTTCGGTGTGTAACCCTGCACCTTACTGCATTTCAAGTACTTTGTAAATGGGATGAATGTTTCTGCCTTCACCAAAGTTTCAGGCAGTGCGTTCCAGACCTCCACAAACATCTGCATGAAGAACGCTCCCTTCAAAACCACTTTAACCCTTATACTAATTACTTTTAATTTATGCCCCCTGCTTGTTGACCAATCACATACGGCAAGGAGCCCCTTTTAATCAACAATATTTAGGCCCCTCCTAATTTTTACACCTCAATGCTGTCGCCCATCAGCCTCCTTTGTTCCAAGGAAACAAACCCAGCCTATCCAATCTGTCCTCATCATAATGTTGCTCCACTCCCGCCAACATCTACGTAAGTCTCCTCCGTACCCTTTTCAGCGCAATCACGTCCTTCCTTCAATGTGGTTACCAGAACTGCACGCAGTACTCCAGCTATGGCCTAACCAGAATTTTATACAGTTCTAGCATAACCCACTTGATCATCTATTCCATGCCTCTGCTAATAAATTCAAACATTCCGTATGCCTTATTAACCAACTTATCCAACTGGCCAACTACATTCAGGATCTGTGGACATGAATTCGCAGTTCACTTTGTTCCTCGACACTTCTCGATGTCCTACAACTGATGTGTATTCCCTTTCGTTGTTAGCCCTCCACAATTGCACGATCTCACATGTCTCTGGATTAAATTCCATTTGCCACTGTTCTGCCCACCTTAGCAGTTGATTGATATCTTCCTGCCGTCTCCAGCTTTCACCTTCATTATCACGCACACTGCCTATTTTCCTACCACCTGAAAACGTCTTAATTATAACCCCTATATTCAAGATTAGACCATTGATAAATACCATTAAAAGCAATGGCCCTCGCACTGAATACTGCGGAACCCCACTGGAAACATCTTTCCAGTCACAAAAACACCATCAAACGTTAACCTTTGCTTCCCGCCATTGAACCACATTTGGATCCAATTTGCCACTTTGCCCTGGATCTCATGGGCTTTTACCTTCATTACCAATGTGCCATGTGGGACCTTAGCGAAAGCATTGTTAAAATCCATATACACTGCATCGTCTGCACTACTTATCGACCCTCCTGGTGACCTCCTCCAAAAATGCATTCAAGTTAGTCAAACGCGACCCTTCTTTAACAAATCGTGCTGTCTGTCCTGATTAACCAGTATCTTTCTAAATGTAGAAAATGTACAATCGTTAAATATTATCCTGCTTTCACGGGAAAGCATCATTAATTAACTGATGATCTGCATTTGTAAACTAAAGAAATGTTGACTGAAGGAGAGTCCTTAATTGAATAGTTTTTCTAAGCTCTGCAATTTCTCTCTTAAACAATAAACCATTCCAGACACCGTGCTTAATGGTCTGCTACAAAATGTATATTGCTGGTCACAGGTCCATGAGACTGGGGAAACAGTGAGATAGAATGTAGAGCAAGGGACTGGTTATTCTGAAACAGCAAAGAAAATATACATTCTGGAAGAATAACGTCGAAAAGAAATGTGAACCCAACATCCAGAAAGAAGATTAAATGCTGAATCCCTTTCAGCAAAAAAAATCCGTTCGCAAGCTTTTCTCTGACGGAAACTTCACAAAAGCAAAATGATACATTTAACATCATTAAACCCGAATTTTTCGCGCACCTGAATCTTCTGAATCAGATGCCTCTAATTGAGTCGACTCATACCATGTCCCTTTGCAATATTCTGCTTCCATGCATGCTATTAAATGTGCCAATAACTACTATAATCATAAATTCCCGAATAATTACAGCATGGAAGAAGCCATTCGGCCCGTAGCGCCCATGCCAACTCTTAACTAATCCCACAGCCCGGTCATTTACCAGCAGCTGTGCAATTTTTTTTCCTGCGGATACTTATCCAACTCGCTTTTGAAAGATAAAATTGAGTCTGCCTGCACTGCCCTTTAAAGCAGTGTATTCCAGAAATGGCCAATCCTGTTCCTATGCATAAAGACAGAGAAGCTCCTGAAGTGTAGTCCAGCTATTGAGATTAAAGCTCTGATTATGTTCCAAACATTGCATCTGCTGCAGTGTTTCCGTAGTGTAGTGGTTATCACGTTTGCCGGACGCGCGAAAAGACCCTGGTTTGAAACCGGGGAGAAACATTTTGCAAACGTGTTCAATTAATGATTAGAAGAAATTGAATAATTCGTATTCGTGGTACAATATTAATAGAGTGCAGTGTCTCACGACGCTGTTGGATTTGCTGATTTCTTTGTACCGCTCTCTACACACTTAAACTCTGCTCAGTTTCTCACTTCCTCCCGTTTGCAGTCCTGCCGGTGGAGAAACCCCATCTCACAGCTGAACATTCCGTGCTTTCAGTGAGAGATTATTGAAGGGTCCTGCCGCGCCGCATCGAAGATCAAAGCCACAAACAAACCCATCGACTAATCACTCTTCCCCAGCTTCAGAGTGAGTGAGTGAGGGACAAGCCCCAAAATTCCGAGCCCACACTCTCCAATCAGATGCTGCCGGCGGAAAGCGGCGAATGCAGCATCATCAGTGGGACACCATCCTTCACTGGGATACAAAATGCCGCGCTTCGAGACAAAGCTGCCTGTACACCGAACAGTAACCACATAAAACTCTTTATCTCAGTTCTTCAGTTCGAGCCCAGCTGGCACGAACATATTTTCACTGGAAACACCATTAATTAGCTGATCGCCTCGTTTTGCATCATGAAAAAATGCTAACCGACAATTATATAATCATAGAAGTTTACAGCATGGAAGGAGTGCTTTTAGGCCCATCGCTTCCGCACCGACCAACGAATGTCCAGTTTTAGGTGTGTAACCCTGAACCTTACAGCATTTCAAATGCACATCCAAGTACTTTTTAAATGTGGTGAAGGTTTCTCCCTCCACCACACTTTCAGCCCGTGAGTTCCAGCCCCCCACATCTGGATGAAAAATGTTCGCTTCAAATCATCTTTAACCCTTTTTCTAAATACTTTTAATTCATGCTCCCTGGTTGTTGACCCCTCTAGTATTGGAAATTGGCCCTTTTAATCAACAATATCTAGGCCCCTCCTAATTTTATACATCTTAATGCTGTCGCCCATCAGCCTCCTCTGTTGCAAGGAAAGCAACCCCAGCCTATCCAATCTTCTCCTCAAAGCAAAGTTGCTCCACTCCTGGCAGCATCTACGTCAATCACCTCTGTGCCCTCTACAGCGCAATCACGTCATTCCTTCAATGCAGTGACAAGAACTGCACGCAGTACTCCAGCTATGGCCGAACCAGAAATGTGTACAGTTCTAGCATACCCCACTTGCTGTTCTATTCCTTGCCTCTGCCAATAAATGCAACCAATCCGTATGACTTCTTAACCAACTTATCCAACTGGCCAGCTAGCGTCAGGGATCTGTGAACATGCAATCCCAATTCCCTTTGTTCCTCTACACTTCTCAATATCCTACCAGTTGATGTGTATTCCCTTTCCGTGTTAGCCCTCCACAAATGCATGATCTCACACGTCTCTGAATTAAATTCTATTTGATACTTTTCTGCTCTCCTTACCAGTTGATTGATATCTGCCTGCAGTCTCCAGCTTTCTTCCACAATTTTAACCACACAGCCTATTTTAATGTCACCTGAACACATCTTAATCATAATCCCTATATTCAAGTTTAGATCATTGATAAATACCATAAAAAGCAATGGACCTAGCACTGAATACTGCGGAACCCTACTGTAAACATCCTTCCAGTCACAAAAACCCCCATCAAATACTACACTTTGCTTCCTGCCTCTGAGCCAAATTTGGATCCAATTTTCCACCTCTCCCTGATCCCATGGGCTTTTACTTACATGAACAGTCTGCTATATGGGATCTTAGGAAAGGCATTAATAAAATCGATATACTCTACATTATAGGCACTAATTCATCGACACACCTGGCGACCTCCTCCAGAAATGCATTCAAGTGATTCAAACGCGACCCTTCCTTAACAAATCGTGCAGACTGTCCTGATTAAACAGTGTCTTTCGAAATGCAGAAAATGTATAATCGTTAAATGTTATCCTGCTTTCTCGGGAAAACGTCATTAATTAACTGATGATCTTCATTTGCACAACTAAAGAAATGTTAACTGAAGGAGAGTCTTTCATTGAATAATTTTCTGTGCTCTGCAATTTACCTCTTAAACCATAAAGCATTTTAGACATTGTGCTTTTGTGATCTGCTTCATCACGTTCATTGTTGGTAACATGTACATGGGACTGGGAAAACAGAGCGATCGACTGTAGAGCAAAGGACGGTTTAATGCGACACAGCATAGAAAATATACATTCTCAAAGAATAACATCGGAAAGAAATGTGCCGCCAACAGCCAGAAAGAAGATTAAATGCTGAGTCCCTTTCTGAAAAAAATTCCTTTCCCAAACATTGCTCTGACCGAGACTTCACAAAATAAAAATGATGCTTTTAAAGTCACTAAACCCGAATTTTCACGCACCCTTATATACTGATCAGATGCCTCTCGTTGTGCCAAATCAAGCCACGACGCTTTGCAATATTCTGCTTCCATCCGCACTATTAAGTGCGCCACTAACTGATATAATCACTGTATAATGGAATGGTTACAGCACGGAAGAAGACCATTCGGCTGGTGGAGCCCATTCCAACCATCAACAAGTCCCATTCCCCTGTCGTTTACCACAGCCGTAGGTTTGTTTTCCTTCACATACGTTTCTATTGGTGAGAAAGCAGGAATAGGGTACTGAAGTTGCATGTTCAGCCATGAACTCATTGAATGGCTTTGCAGGCTAGAAGGGCTGAATGGCCTATTCCTGCACCTATTTTCTATGTTTCCATGTTTCTATACATATCCAACTCCATTGAATGATAAGATTGATCACTTTTTAAACAGGAGGGAGAGAAAAAACGGGTAATTATAGACCGGTTCACCTGACATTAGTAGTGTTTGAAAATGTTGCAATCAATTATTAAAGATTACATTGCACCACATTTGAAAAACAGTGACGGGATCGGTCCAAGTCATCATGGATTTATCAAAGGGAAATCCTGCTTGGCAAATCTTCGAGAATTTTTTGAGGATGTAACTCGTAGAGTGGACAAGGGAGAACCAGTGGATGTGGTATATTTGGACTTCAAAATGCTTTTGTCAGGGTCCCACACAAGAAATTCAAGTGCAAAATGAAAGCACATGGTATTGAGAGAAATGTACTGACGTGGATAGAGAACGGGTTTGAAGGCAGGAAGCAGAGTGTCGGGATAAACGGGTCCTTTTCAGAATGGCAGGCAATGACCAGAGGATACATCAGGGGTCAGTGTTGGACCAAAACTATCTACAATATACATTCGTGATTTGGATGAGGCAATTTAGTGTAATATCTCCAAGTTTGCAGGTGACACTAAGCTGGATTGTAGTGTGAGCTGTGAGGAGGATGCTAAAAGGCTGAAGGTTGAATTGGACAGGTTTGGTGAATGGACAATCGCATGGAAGATGCAGCATAATGTGGAGAAATGTGACGTTATTCACTTTGATGGCAAAAACACGAGGGCAGAATGTTAGCTGAATGGCGGCAGATGGGGAAAAGAGCGGGTGCAGCGAGACCTGGGTGTCATGGTACATCAGTCATTGCATGTTGGCATGCAGGTTAAGAAGGCAGTGAAGAAGGCAAATGGTATGCTGGCCTTCTTAGCTAAGGGATTTGAGTATTGGAGGAGGGAGGTTTTACTGCAGTTGTACAGGACATTAGTGAGGCCTCAGCTGGAATATTGTGTTAGTTTTGCTCTCCTAATCGGAGAAAGGACGTTCTTGCTCGTGAGGGAGTGCAGCGAAGGTTCATCAGAATGATCCCCGGGTTGGCAGGACTGACATACGATGAGAGACTGGATCGACTGGGCTTGTATTCACTGGAATTTAGAAGGATGAGAGGGGACCTCATAGAAACATATAAGAGTCTGACTGGACTGGACAGGTTAGGTGCAGAACGAATGTTCCCGATGTTGCTGAAGTCCAGAACCAGGGGATATCGTCTAAGGATAAGGATTAGGACTGAGATTATGGAGAAACTTCTTCACTAAGAGAGTTGTCAACCTCTGAAATTCCCTACCGCACAGAGTTGTTGATGCCAGTTCATTGCATATATTCAAGAGGGAGTTCGATATGGCCCTGCCGCCGAAAGGGATCAAGGGGTATGGAGAGAAAGCAGAAAAGGTTACTGTGGTGAATGATCAGCCATGATCTTATTGAATGGTGGCGCAGGCTCGAAGAGCCGAATGGCCTACTCCTAAATATATTTTCTTTGTTTATATGTTTCATTTTTTCTATTCAGATGTTTGATAGCATTCATGTATGAGCTGACAGAAATCAATAAGCTGCTGTCTGCCACTCTTTGAGTAAAGAGAGAGACAGCTGTAATATCACTACGGCCATGCGAGTCTGAAAATGTCTACTCTAGGAGGCGAGGCCGACTAAAGCCTGGTAATATTTGGAAGTGAGGCCGACTGTGTATTCCAGGTGCTGTCGACTATTGCTGCCACCACAGGCTGCTCACAGCATTCACACTGGCTTCAATCAATCGACATACAATTAGCTGCTCCACCCTTCATTCAATTTCTCTCTCACACTCTCTTATTTTTCCAAATCGTTGCTGCCCATTCTCCTGCTGCCACAGAAAGTTAAGTGGGTCCACACAAAACCAAACAAAAAACACTGCAACAAAGTAACCGAGCAAAACAACACGTGCAAACCAATAAGTCCTTGTCATCGAAAGCATCCACGATCAAACTGAGACATTGTGCTAAAATTACCACATCATAGCTTACTTCTGCAAGAAAGTAGGGACACGTCTGATTAGTACTTGGATAGGAGTGTTAATACCAGGTGGACTCAGCTTTTCCAATTAATGGAGGTTCTCGCTGTCTTCATTCAACACTCCACTTGAAGTCCAATCCTGCGCTTACCACATCTCTCTGTCGCTTTCGCTCTCCCGCTCCCTCTCACTCTCCATCTCGCTCTCGCTCACTCTCTTTCTTGTACTCTATCTCTCTCTTTCTCGCTCTCTCTCTCTCGAATAGACTCAGGCCTGATTTGTAATTGTAATGCAGGCTCGGGCTTATACTTTCTCATTGCTGGCGAGAGATGACGCGAAGATAGCCAGAAAGCAAGGAGGGAAGGCAGGTAAATGGAAACGTAAGAAGTACAAATGCTTCCGAGCTGTTCGATTGCATTCAAAATTGAGTTGACAGAAAGCAATAAGCCTCTGTCTGTCGCTCGATGTGCAAAGAGAAAGCCAGCTGTTCGATAACTACGGCCATACCAGTCTGAAAAAGTCTGATTTCCAATGCAAAGCAGAGTAAGACCTGGTTATTACTTGGAAATGAGACCGACTTGGAATACCAGGTGCAGTCGACACTTGCTGCCACCACAGGCTGCTCGCAACATTCCTAGTGCCTCAAACAATCAACAACAGCTCTGCGCTTCTCCCTCCTGCATTCACTTATTCTCTCACTCTCTCCCCTTATTTTTCCAAAGCTTTGCTGCCATAGAAAGTCAAGGGGTTGCACACACTACCAAAGAAAAAATAAAGCAACAAAATAACCGAGCAAAACAACACACGCAAACCAGTAAGACCTTGTCATCCAAACCATCCTCGATCAAATCAGACATTGCGCAGAAACTACCACCTCGTAACTCATTTCTGCACCAAAGTAGGGACAGGTCTGATTTATAATTGGAGTGGATTCTTTATCCCAGGTGTACTAGGCTTTTCCTATTAGTCGAGAGGCTATTGCTGCCTTCATTCAGCACTCCATTTGCTGTTGTTTCCCGCTTTTTCTACAACTGTCGCTCTCGTTCTCGCTTTTGCACTCGCTCTCTCTCTCTCTATCTCTCTCTATCTTTCTCTATCTCTCTATCTCTCTCTCTCTATCTCTCTCTATCTCTCTCTATCTCTCTCTCTCTCTCTCTCTCCAACAGCCACAGGCCTGATTTGTATTTAGCAATGGAGGCTCGGGTTTAAACATTGAGTGCGTGTTAGCGAGAGATGGCACAAAGAGAGATTCTAAACAAGATGGGAAGGCAGGTAAAAGGAAATGTAAGAATTACAAATGCTTCAGATTTGTTAAATAGCATTCATGTCGGAGCTGACAGAAAGCAAGAAGCAGCTGTCTGTCGCTCTTTGAGTAAAGAGAGAGCCACATGTTATAATGCTACGGCCTTACCAGTCTGAAAATGTCTGATCTCGGATGCGAAGCAGAGTAACGCCTGATTAGTACTTGGAAAGGAGACCAACTGCAAACACCAGATGCTGTCGACATTTGCTGTCACCACAGGCTGCTCGCAACATTCACACTGCCGTCAAACAAACAACAAGCTGTGCGCTTCTCCCTGTTACATTCATTTTCTACCCCAAGCACTCCCTTTATGTTTCCAAATCTTTGCTGTTCATTCTCTGCTGCCATCGATCGACAAGGGGTCCACACACAACTAAACAAAAAACACAGCAACACAATAACCGAGCAATTCAGCACATCCAAACCTGTAAGTCCTTGGCATGCAAAGCATCCTCGATCAAACCGGCCGCGTCTGTCCCTGGCCACAATAATCCAGTACCGGCAGCTGCTGCTCCTGGCCGAAGGGACCCAGTTCCGGCCTCCGCTATTCCTTGCCGAAAGCCCACCGCCTAATCAGATCCATCATCAACATTAACATTGCCGCAAAGCAGAGTGGACAGTAGAAGCAGTTCCACAAAAAGTTAATGCCGGGGCACTTATAGAGCAAGCTAACAGAGCCATATATTTCCAGCGCCTCACAGCCAATCTGGCGTGCCTTGCTGACACTGCGATGCTGACTCCCCACAGCGCTTGGTCTGCCCTCCCGACATCTATAACCAGTGCCTCTGAAGAGACACTTCGTCACTCAACCAGAAAACACCAGGACTGTTTGATGAAAATGATCAGGAGATCGAAGAACTAATACATTGCAAGCGCAATACATTTCTGAGCATCAAGCAACAGCCCAACTCGTGAGCTGCAAAAAAACATTACAGACGGCTCAAGGTTCAGTTCCAACAATAAAACCTTGGACCGAAAGAACGGGTGATGGATGGAGAAAGCACAGGAGATTTAATAACAGGTCGACAGCCACGATATGCGAGGATTTTTCGCTGCAGTCAAGGCCACCTACGGTCTAAACTCCGAAGGCTCCAACCCACTCCTGGCCAAGAACGAGGAAACACTCATCAAGGACACCGAGGAAGTCAGGGCCCGATGGATGTGGCACTTTGAAGATCTCTTCAATCGAGACTCTGCCCGTTACTCGAGTGTTCTCGATTCCATCCCGCAGCATGCAATCCACCATCAACTCAGTGAAACTCCAACCGTGCACGAGGTAGGCAAAACCATAAAACAGCTTAAGAATAAAAAGGCTACGGGTGCGGATAGAATCCGTGCTGAGGCGCTAAAATATGATGGAAAATGCGGAAATGAAAGTTGAGTGCGGATTACTTGTATGATTGCACAGAATGAGAAAAATAAATGAAATACAGCCATTTTTCCGTTGAAGTAAATATAAAACCAGTGTTGGTGTACATATGGCCACACGAGTCTGAAAACGCCCGATGTGGTCTGATCTTAGAAACTAAGCAGATTCATAACTGGGTCGTACTTGGCTGAGAAAGCGCCTGCTAATACCAGGTGCAGAAGGATTCTGCTGCCGCCAAGATCCGCTCATGTTTCTGCACACACACTGCCCTTAATCCATCAACAAACTTTTTGCTGCTCTCCCTCTCACTTTCCTTTCCCCATTTCTTTATTGCACATTCTCCTGGTGCTACACAAATGCAAGAGTTTCGATGTAGGTGCGAAAGAACGCAGAACAACAAAATATGTTAGTAAAAACCACACGCTTTTGAAGGGGGATCAGGACGCAGCAGCAGAGAGGAATCACCAGGTGCATGGAAAACTAGGAGGAATAAACAGCAACAAAACAAAGAATAGTGTAGGGAGTACAGCAATTCAAAGCAGGAAAAAAGCAAAGCCATCTAGCTTATTGCTGGAAGCAAGTGGGTTAATGTGAGGAGTGTTACAAATCAGATTGATGAATTGCGGGCGCCACTTGTCACATGGGGTTGGGAAATGTGGCTATGACAGAGATTTGGCTTAAAATGGGTAGGATTGTAAACTAAACAATCCTGGCGATTTGGGGGCGGTGGAAGCTTTTTGTGGTGGAGGAGTGATTTGGGGAGGGGAGATTTGGGGGTAGAGCGATTATAGGGGCTGAGAGATTTCGAGGTTGGCGAGCGAGAGATGTGGGAGTGAGTGATTTGGGGGTGAGTGAGAGACTGGTGAATGTCAGGTAGTTTTGAAGCTTGAGGCAAGTCGCTGAAGGGGATAGGGCTTGGACCTTGTTTGTGTGGGGGGCGGAGCAACAATCGATGGTGTGGCGGAAGGAAAATGGTGAAATGAAAGTTGAGTGCTGATTACTAGTATGAATGCATAGAATGAGAAAAAGAAATGAAGAACAGCCGTTTGTCCGTTTAAGTAAAGAGAAAGCCCATGTGCTGTTGCCGATGGCCACACTAGTCTGAAAACGCCCGATCTCATCTGAACTCGGAACCTACGCAGAGTCAGGCCTGATTAATATTTGGATTGGAAACCGCCTGGGAATGCCAGGTGCAGTGGGCTTTTGCTGCCAGCTGTCTCTCTGTCAGCTGCCTAACTCCTTCACCAAATGAATATCAGTTTGCAATCATCTGAAGCATTGCTTTTCGCCGCCACATGTGATATATTCACAGAGCCAAAGCACACACAGCTTTCTAACGTGTCAGGCAGCGCAGGGAAGTCTCTGCAAATTTCTGGTTCTGTTTAATTATTAACTCTTTAGTTGCAAAACACAATACGTCCACGTCCACAGTGTGGAGCTAAAAGCATTACAAGCTTCCAAATTATTACACATGTGTACTTCTTGCAATTCCTTTTGCCAGCATTTCCACGATGTTTTCTATCTCTCTTCACGCCATCTCTCGCGAACAGACAAACAAGCTATAAGCCCGAACCTCCTGTGCCAAGTAGAAATCAGGCCTGTGCCAAGTAGAGAGAGAGAGAGAGAGAGAGCGAGCGATAGAGAGCGATTGGGAGAGCGAGAGGGGGTGCGAGATGGAGAGCGGGAGCGAGAGAGAGATGGATAGAGAGAAACAGAGAAGAGAGAGTTGTAGAAAGCGCAGGAACTACCAACAAATGGAGTGCTGAATGACGGCCGTGAAAACCTCGACTAATACGAAAAGCCTAGCACACCTGGTATTAAGACTCCTATTCAAGTACTAATCAGACCTGACCTTACTTTGTTGCTGAAATGAGCTACGCTATGGTGCTTATAGCGCAATGACTGAATTTGATTTACGCTGCTTTGGATGACAAGGACTTGCTGGTTTGGGTGAGGCCCCTTGGGGAATGGTAACCATAATATGGTGGAATTCATGAATAAGATCGAGAGTGACACAGCTAATTCAGAGACTACGGTCCTGAATTTAAGGAAATGTAACTTCGATGGTATGAGATGTGAATAAGCTAGAATAGACCGGCGAATGATAATTAAAGTTTTGAGAGTGGATAGTCATTGGCAAACATTTAAAGATCACATGGATGAAATTCAACAGTTGTTCATCCCTGCCTGGAGTGAAAATAATACGGGGAAGGTGGCTCAACCATGGCTAACAAAGGAAATTAATGATAGTGTTAAATCCAAGGAAGAGGCATTTAAATTGACCAGAAAAAGCGCCAAACCAGAGATCTGGGAGAATTTTATAATTCAGCAGAGGAGGACAAAGGGTTTAATTAAAGGGGGGAAATAGAGTACAAGAGGAAGTTTGCAGGGAGCACAAAAACTGACTGCAGGTGAATTTATAATGGGGAACTAAGAAATGGAAGACAGTTGAACAAATTTATAAGCTCTGTCTTCACGAAGGAAGAAAAAATAACATTCCCGAAATATTCAGGGATCGAGGGCCTCGTGAGAAGGAGGAACTAAAGGAAATCGTTATCAGGCAGGAAATTGTTTAGGGAAATTGATGGGAATGAAGGCCGATAAATCCCCGGGGCCTGATAGTCTGCATCCCAGAGTACTTAAGGAAGTGGCCATAGAAATAATGGATGCATTGGTGATCATTTTCCAACAGTCTCTCGAATCTGGATCAGTTTCTGTGGACTGGAGGGTACCTAATGTAACACCACGTTTTAAGAAATGATGGAGAGAGAAAACGGGTAATTATAGACCGGTTAGACTGGCATTAGTAGTGGGGAAAATGTTGCAATCAATTATCAAAGATGAAGTAGCATCGCATTTATAAAGCAGTGACAGGATCGGTCCAAGTCAGCATGGATTTATGAACGGGACATCCTGCTTGAGAAATTTTTTGAGGATGTAACTCGTAGAGTGGACAAGGGAAAACCAGTGGGTGTGGTGTATTTGGAGTATCAAAAGGCCTTTGACAAGGTCCCGCACAAGAGATTGGTGCGCAAAAGTGAAGCACATGGCATTGTTGGTAATGTATTGACATGGATTGAGAACCGGTTGGCAGACAGGAAGCAGATAATCGGGATGAACGGGTCATTTTCAGAGTGGCAAACAGTAACGTGTGAGGTGCCGCAGGGTTTAGTGCTGCGACCCCAACTATTTGCAATACACATTAATGATTAGATGAAGGAATTGAGTGTAATATTTCCAGGTTTGCAGATGACACTAAGCTGAGTGGTCGTGTGAGCTGTGAGGAGAACACGAACAGGCAGCAGAATGTCTTGGACAGGTTAGGTGAGTTGGCAAACCCATGGCAGATGCAGTATAATATGGATAATATGAGGCTATCCATTTTGGTGGCAAAAACACGAAGGAAGAATTTTATCGGCATGGCGGCAGATTAGGAAAAGGGGAGGTGCAACAAGACCTCGGTGTCATGGTAAATGAGACAATGAAAGTTGGCATTCATGTACAGCAGGTGGTGCAGAAGGCTAATAGCATGTTCACCTTCATTGCGATGGGATTTGAGTACAGGAGCAGGGAGGACTTACTGCAGTTGTACAGTGTCTTCGTGACGATTCACCTGGAATATTCTGTTCAGTTTTGTTCTCCTAATCTGAGGAAGGATGTTCTTGCTGTTGAGGGAGGGCAGCGAAGGTTCACCAGACTGATTCCCCGGATTGCAGGATTGAAATATGAGGAAAGATTGGATCGACTGTGCCCGTACTCACTGGCGTTTAGCAAGATCAGAGGGGATCTCATAGAAACGTGTATAATTCTGACGGGACTGGACAGGTCAGATGCAAGAAGAATGTCCCGATGTTGGGGAAGTGAAGAACCTGGGGACATAGTCTAATTATAAGGGGTAAGCCATTTAGGAGAAGCTTCTTTACTCAGCGAGTTGTTAATCTGCGGAATTGCCGACTATATAGAGATAATGATGCCAATTCATTGGATATATTCAAGACAGAGTTAGATATGGCCCTTACAGATAAAGAGATCAAGGGTATGGATAGAAAGCTGGAAAGCGGTACTGAGTTGAACGATCAACCATGATCTTATTGACGGTTGTGCAGGCTCGAAGGGCCGAATGACCCATTCCTGAACCTATTTTCTATATTTCTATGTATTGCTCGGTTAAGTTGTTGCTCTGTTTTTTGGAAGGTTGTGTGTGACTTTCGATGGCAGCAGAACAAGGAGCAGCAAATCTTCGAATAATAAAGGGAGAGGATGAGAGAGAACTTAAATGCAGGAGGGAAAAGTAAAAAGCATGTTGATTGGTTGACGACAGTGTGAATGTTGCGAGCAGCCTGTGGTGGCACCGAATGTCAACAGCATCTGGTATTCCAAATCGGTGTCCCTTCCAAGTACTGAGCAGTCATTACTCTGCTTCGCATCCGAGAACAAACTTTTTCGGACTAGTACGGCCGCAGGTATCTAACAGTTGGTTCTCTCTTTACATAAAGAGCCACAGTCAGCTGCGTATTGCTTTCTGTCAGCTCAAACAACTCGGATGCATTTGTACTTCTTACCTTTCCTTTTCCCCGTCTTCCCACCTTCTTTTCTATCTCAATTCCCTCCTTCTCTCGCGAACACACAAACACACTATTAGCCCGAGCCACCAATGCTAGTTACAAATCAGGCCTGTGCCGAGTGGAGAGAGAGAGAGCGGAACGGAGAGAGAGAGAGAGATTGAGAGAGAGAGACAGCGAGAGAGAGTGAGAGAAAACGCGAGAATTTGTATAAAGTGCAGGAACGAACAGCAAATGGAGTGCTGAATGAAGGCAGCGACAACCTCGACCAATATGAAAAGCCTGGTACACCTGGTATTAAGACGCCTATCGAAGTACTAATCAGACCTGTCTCTTCCCTGTTGCAGAAATGAGCTGCGATGTGTTAGTTATAGCGCAATGTCTGAGTTTGATGACAAGGATTACTGGTTTGGGTGTGTTGTTTTGCTCGGTTATTTTGTTGCTATGTCTTTTCATTGGTTGTGTGTGGAACCCGTTGACTTTCGATGGCAGCAGGAGAATGCGCAAAATAGTTTTGGAAAAATAAGCCGAGGTGAAAGAGAAATTGAATGCAGGATGGAGAAGCGAAAAGCTTGTCGATTGGTTGATTGCAATTTGAATGTTGTGAGCAAACTGTGGTTGCAGCAAAAGTCTACGGCACCTGGTATTCCCAGTCTGTCTCCATTCCAAGTATTTACTAGGCCTTGCTCTGTCACGCATCCGAGATCAGGCTTTTTCAGTCTATTATTGCTGTAGATATCCAATAGCTGCCTCTTTCTTTACTTAAACGTACACACACAGCTGCTTTTTGCTTTCTGTCACCTCATTCATGAATGCTATCAAACAGACGCAATCATTTGTACTTCTTACATTTCCTTTTATCTGCCTTGTGACCATGTTTTCTATCACTCTTCACGCCATCTCTTGCTAACACACAAAAAAACTTTAAGCCCGAGCCTCCATTGGTAACTACAAGTCAGGCCTCTGCCTATTAGAGAGAGAAAGAGAGAGAGAAAGAGCGAGAGCGAGAGTGACAGAAAGACAGAGAGTTGTAAAAAGCACGCGAACAAACAGCAAATGGAGTGCTGAATGAAGGCAGCGACATCCTCGACGAATAGAAAAAGCCTTGCACACGTGGTATTCAGACTCCTACCCAAGTACTAATCAGACCTGCACCTAATTTGTTGCAAAAATGAGCTAGGATGTGGTAGTTATAGCGCAATGTCTGAGTTTGATCTAAGATGCTTTGGATGACAACGATTACTTCTTTGGGTGTGTTGTTTCGCTCGGTTATTTTGTTACTACCTTCAGGGATCTGTGCACATGCAATCGCAGTTCCCTATGTTCCTCTACAGTACTCAATGTCCTACCAGTTGATGTGTATTCCCTTTCCTTGTTAGCCCTCCACAAATGCAACGATCTCACATGCCTCTGGATTAAATTCCATTTGCCACTGTTCTGCCCACTTTACAGTTGATTGGTGTCTTCCTGCAGCCTTCTACTTTCTTCTTCATTATCAACGGCATGCCTATTTTACTATCACCTGATAATTTCTGAATCATAACCCCTTTAATCAAGTTTAGATCATTGATAAATATCTTAAAATGCAATGCACCTAGGTCTGAAGACAGCGGAACCCAATTGGAATCATCTTTCCTCTCACAAATACACCGATCAAATATTACACTTTGCTTCCTGCCTCTCAGCCAAATTTGGATCCAATTTGCCACTTCGCCCTTGATTCCATGAGCTTTTACTTTCATCACCAATCTGCTATGTGGGACATTAGCGAAAGCATTAATAAAATCCATGTTGACCACATCATCCGCATTGCTTCATCGATCCACCTGATGACATGCTCCAAAAATGCTGATCAAACGCGACCATTCATTAACAAATCGTGCTGACTGTCCTGATTAACCAGTGCCTTTAGAAATGTAGAAAATGTATAATCGTTAAATGTTATCCTGCTTTCACGGGAAAACATCTTTAATTAACTGATGATCTTAATTTGCACAACTAAAGAAATGTTAACTGACGGATAGTCCCGAATTGAATAATTTGTTTCTGCTCTTCAATTTACCTCTGCAACTATTTTAGACACTGTGCTTTAGTGGTCTGCTTCAAAATAGTAATTGCTGGTAACAAAACATGAAACTAGAGATACAGTGAGATAAACTATAGAGCAAGGGACTGGTAATTGTGATAAAGCAAAGATAATATACATTCTGGAAGAATGACATCGAAAAATAATATGACGCCAACATCCAGAAAGAAGATTAAATCCTGTGTCCCTTTCAGGAAAAAAATCCTTTCCCAAACAATATCTGACCGAAACTTCACAAAACAAAAATTATGCGTTTTAAAGTCATTAAACCCGAATTTTCGCGCACCCGAATCTTCTGCATCAGATTCTTCTAGCTCTGCCAACTCAATCCATAACCCTTTGCAATATTCTGCTTCCATGCACACTATTAAATGTGCCACTAACTTATAGAATCACAGAATGAGGGAATTGTTACAGTACGGAAGTATCACATTCGCCCCATCGAGCCCATGACAAATCTCAACTAATCCCACCCGCCCTGTCATTTACACGCAGCTGTGCAATTTTATACCTTCGGATACTTATCCAACTCCATTTTGAAAGACAAGATTGAATCTGCCTCCACCGCCCTTTAAAGCAGTGTACTCAAGATTCTAACCACTTACTGAGGATTTGCCACTCCTGCTCCTATGTATAAAGACAGAGAAACACGGGATCAATTCCTGTCACATTCAAAAATTTGCTAAATATAGCAGCATCATTCTATTCTCATAACGCAAGCTCCTGAAGTGTCGTCGAGCTGTTGAGCTTAAAGCTCTGGTTATGTTCCCATCACTGCAGCGATCACAGCGTTTCCGGAGTGTAGTTGTTATCACATTCGCCTTTCACGTGAACACCCCACTGTTCGAAACCGGGTGGAAACATTGTGCAAACGTGTCAGTTAATGATTCGAACAAATTGAACAATTCATATTCGTGGTTAAATATTAACATAGTGCAGTGTCGCACGACGCTGTTGCATTTGCTGATTTCTCTGCCCAGTTCTGTACACACTCAAACTCTGCACAGTGTTTCTCACTCCCTCCCGTTTCCAGCCCTGACGGTGGAGAAATCCGATCTGAAAACTGCACATTCCGTGCATTCAGTTTAGCTGTGTGAGATTATTAAAGGATCCTGCGGCGCCACATCGAAAATCAAAGCCACAAACAAACCCATACGCTAATCGCTCTTCCCCAGCTCCAGAGTGAGTGAGGGCGGGACAAGCCCCAACATTCCGAGCCCGCACTCGCCAACCAGCCGCTGCCAGCGGGAAGTGACGAATGCAGCATCAACAGGGGTTTCCCGCCCTTCACTGGGCTACAAAATGCCACGATGCCAGCCAAAGCTCCCCGTACACCAAACAGCAGCCTCTTAAGACTCTTAATCTCAGGTTCATGAATTCGAGCCCCAGCTTGCATGAACGTTTTATCACTGGGAACAACATTAATTAGCCGATCGCATCGTTTTGCATCATGAAAGTAAAGCTAACCGATAATTATATAATTATACATGTTTACAGCGTGGAAGGAGTCCTTTTCGACCCATCGTATGCGCACAGGCCAAAAAACGTCCAGTTTTCGGTGTGTAATCCTGCACCTTATGGCAATTCAAATGAACATCCAAGTACTTCATACATCTGGTGAGGGTTTCTCCCTCCACCACACTTTCAGGCAGTGAGTTCCAAACACCCACAAATATCTGGATGAAGAATGTTCCTATCAAATCGCCTTAAACCATTACTAATTTTTTTTTATTTATTCTCCCTGGTTGTTGACCCCTCTAGTATTGGAAATTAGCCCTTTTAATCAACAATAACTCGGCCACTCCTAATTTTATACACCTTAATGCTGTCGCCCATCAGCCTCCTCTGTTCCAAGGAAAACAAAGCCAGCCTATCCAATCTGTCCTCCTAGCAAAGTTGCTCCACTCCCGGCAACATCTATGTGAAACTCCACTGTACCCTCTCCAACGCAATCACATCCTTCCTTCAATGCGTTGACCAGAACTGCACGCAGTACTCCAGCTGCGGCCCAACCAGAATTCTATACAGTTCTAGCATACCCCACTTGCTGTTCTATTCCCTTCCTCTGCCAATAAATGCAAACATTCCGTATGACTTCTTAACCAACTTATCCAACTGGGCAGCTACATTCAGAGATCTGTGAACATGCAATCCAAGTTCCCTTTGTTCCTCTACACTTCTCAATATCCTACCAGTTGATGTGTATTTCCTTTCCTTGTCAGCCCTCCACAAATGCACGATCTCACACGTCTCTGGATTAAATTCCATTTGCCACTGTTCTGCCCACCTTAACAGTTGATTGATATCTGCCTGCAGACTCCAGCTTTCTTCTCCATTTTCAACAACACTGCCTATTTTACTATCACCTGAAAACGACTTAATCATAACCCCTATTTTCAAGTTTAGATAATTGATAAACACCATAAAAAGCAATGGAGCTAGCTCTGAAAACTGCGGAACCACACTTGAAACATCCTTCCAGTCCCCAAAACACCCATCAAACATTACCCTTTTCTTTCTGTGTCTGAGCCAAATTTGGATCCATTTTGCCACTTCGCCCTGGATCCCATGGGCTTTTACTTTCATGACCAGGCTGCGATGTGGGAACTTAGTGAAAGCATTAATAAAATCCATATACACCACATCATACGCACGACTTCATCGAATCACCTGATGAGATCCTGCAAGAATGCAATCAATTTAGCCAAACGCGACCCTTCCTGAAAAAATCGTGCTGACTGTCCTGATACGAAATGGAGAACATGTATAATCCTTAAATGTTATCCTGCTTTCAAGGAAAAACTTCATTAATCAACTGATGATCTTCATTTGCACAACTAAAGAAATGTTAACTGAAGGAAATCCTTAATTGAATGATTTTCTGTGCTCTGCAATTTACCTCTTAAACCCTGAACCATTTTAGAAACTGTGCTTTAGATGTCTGCTTCAAAATGTTCGTTGTTGGTAACATATATATGAGACTGGGGAAACAGTGAGATAGAGGTAAAGCAAGGGACTGGTTCTTGTGAAACAGCAAAAAAATTATACATTCTGGAAGAATAACATCGAAAATAAATGTGGCCACAACAGCCAGAAAGAAGATTAAATGCTGAGTCCCTTTCAGCAAAAAAATAATTTCCCAAACATTTCTACGACCGAAACTTCACAAAACAAAAATGATGTGTTTAAAGACATTAAACCCAAATTTCCGCGCACCCGAATCTTCAGAATCAGGTGCACTTAGTTATGCCGACTCAATCCATGCACATTATTAAATATGCCAGTAACTTTTCGAATCGCAGAATAAGGGAATGGTTACAGCACGGGCGAAGAACATTCGGTCATTGGAGACCATGCCAACTCTCAACTCGTCCCATACCCCGGTCATCTACCTGCAGCTGTGCATTTATTTTCCTTCGGATACTTATCCAACTCCGTTTTGAAAGATGAGATTGAGTCTGCCTCCACCGCCCTTTAAAGCAGTGTATTCCAGATTCTAGGCACTTTGTGAGGAATGAACACTTCTGTTCCTATGGATAAAGACAGAGATACACGGGATCAATTCCTGCCACACTCATCACCTTGCTAAATTTCGCACCACCATTCAATTCCCGCAACACAAGCTCTGAAGTGTAGTCCAGCTGTTGGGCTTAAAACTCTGGTTATGTTCCCAATGCTACTTCTGCCACAGCATTTCCGTAGTGTAGTGGTTGTCGCGTTTCCCTTACATGCGAAAGGTACCCGGTTCGATACGGAGTGGAATCACTTTGCAAACGTGTTCCACTAATGAATACAAAACATTTAATAATTCATATTCGTAGTTCAATATTAACAGAGTGCAGTGTCTCGCGACGCTGTTGCATTTGCTGAATCTGTGTACATTTCTGCCCGCATTCAAACTCTAGACAGTGTCTCTCACTCCCTCCTGTTTCCAGCCCTGACGGTGGAGAAATCCTGTCTGAAAGCTGTCCATTCCAGGCATTCAGTTCAGCTGTGAGAGATTATTAAGGGAGCCTGCCACGCCGCCTCGCTTCACAACAGAAAATGTAAGCCACAAACAAACCTATCGACTAATCGCTCTTCCCCAGATCCAGAGTGAGTGAGGACGGGACAAGCCCCAACATTACCGCATTCTCCAATCAGACGCTGCCAGCGGAAAGCGGCGAATGAAGCCTCCATCAGCGATTTACTGCCCTTCACTGTGCTACAAAATGTCACGGTTCGTGACAAAGTTCACCGTACACCGAAGAGCAGCCTCATAACAATCTAAATCTCAGGTTCCTGAGGTGGAGCCCCAGCTTGCACGAACATTTTTTTTTTACTGGAAACACCATTAATTAGCCGGTCGCCTCTTTTTGCATCATGAAAGTAATGCTAACCGATCATTATATCATCAGAGAAGATTACAGCTTGGAAGGATTCCTTTTCGGCCCATCGTATCCGCACCAGTCAACACATGTCCAGTTTTCGGTGTGTATCCCTGTAACTAACTGCATTTCAAGTTCACATCCAAGTAATTTTTAAATGTGGTGAGGGTTTCCGCCTCCACCACACTTTCATGCAATGATTCCAGACCCCAAAAACATCTGCATGAAGAATATTCCCTTTGAATCTCCTTTCAGCCTTCTATTAATATCATTTAATTTATGCCCCTTGGTTGTTGACCCCTCTACTATGACAAATAAGCCCTTTTAATCAACAATATTTAGGCCTCGCCTAATTTTATACACCTCAATGCTGTCACCCATCAGATTCCTCTGTTCCAAGGAAAACAAGCCCAGCCTATCCAATCTGTCCTCATAATAGCTTGCTCCATCCCGGCAACATCAACGTAAATCTCCTTTGTATCCTCTCCAGCGCAATCACTTGTTACTTTCAATGCGGTGAACAGAACTGCACGCAGTACTCCAGCTGTGGCTGAACCGGAATATTATACAGTTGCAGCATAATCCACTTACTCTTCTATTCCATGCCTCTGCCAATAAATGCAGCCATTCCGTATGGCCTCTTAAGCAACTTATCCAACTGGCCAGCTACATTCAGGGCTCTGGGGACATCCATTCCCATTTCCCTTTATTCCGCGATACTTCGAAATGTCCAATCACTTGATGTTTATACGCTTTCCTTCTTCGCCCTCCACAAATGCACGATCTCACACGTATCTGGATTAAATTATATTTGCTACTGTTCTGCCCAACTTACCAGTTGACTGATATCTTCCTGCAGTCTCCAGCTTTCTTCTTCATTATCAACCGCACTGCCCATTTTACTATCACCTCAAAACGTCTTAATCAAAACCCCTATATTCAAGTTCGGATCTTTGATAAATACCATAAAAACCAATGAACCTATCACTGAAAACTGTGGAACAGCAATGAAAATGTCCTTCCATTACAAAAACACCCAGCAAACATTACCTTTGCTTCCTGCCTCTGAAACTAATTTGGATCCAATTTGTCACTTCGCCCTGGATCCCATGGTCTTTTACTTTCATGACCAGTCTGCCACGTGGGACCTCAGCAAAAGCATTAATAAAATCCGTATACATTACAAGGTACGCACTACTTGATCGACCCTCCTGGTGTACATCTCCAAAAATACAATCTAGTTAGTCAAACGCGACCATTCCTTTGCAAATCGTGCGGACTGTCCTGATTAACCAGTGCCTTTCGAAATGTAGAAAATGTATAATCGTTTAATGTTATCCTGCTTTCACGGGAAAACATCATTAATTAACTGATGATCTTAATTTGCACAACTAAAGAAATGTTAACTGAAGGAGAGCCCTCAATAGAATAATTTGTCAGTGCTCTGCAAATTACCTCTTAAACTGTTTTAGGCACTGTGCTTTGGTGGTCTGCGTCAAAATGTTCATTGCTGGTAACAATACATGAGACTGGGGATACAGTGAGATAGACTGTAGAGCAAGGGACTGATTATTGTGAAAAAGCAAAGATAATATATATTCTGGAAGAATAACATCGAAAAGAAATGTGACGCCAACATCCAGAAAGAAGATTACATGCTGAGTCCCTTTCAGCAAAACAATTCCATCCCGAACACTTCTCTGAGCGAAATTTCACAAAAAAAAATGATGCTTTTAAAGTCATTAAACCCGAATTTTCGCGCACCCGAATCTTCTGAATCAGATGCCTCTCGCTCTGCCGACTCAATCCATGTCCCTTTGCAATATTCTGCGTCCGCGCACACTGTTAAATATGCCACTAACTTATAGAACCACAAAATAAGAGAATGGTTACAGCACGGAAGTACCACATTCGGCCAGTCGAACCCAAGCCAACTCTCAACTCGTCCCACTCCCCGTCATTTAGCTGCAGCTGTGCAATTTTATTCCATCGAATACTTATCCAACTCCGTTTTGAAAGATACAATTGAGTCTGCCTCCACCGCCCTTTTAAGCAGTGTATTCCAGATTCTAACCACTTGCTGAGGAATGGCCACTCCTGTTCCTATGTATAAAGACAGAGAAACAAGGGATCAATTCCTGCCAAACTCAAAACCTTACTAACTTTCGCACCGTCATTCTATTCTCATAACGCAAGCTCCTGAAGTGTCGGCCAGCAGTTGCGCTTAAAGCTCTGGTTATGTTCCCAACACTGATGTTACCACGGTGTTTCTATGGTGTAGTGGTTATCACATTCGCATAAAACGCGAAAAGTTCCTGGTTCGAAACCGGGCGGGAGTATTTTGCAACTTTTTTCCATTGATGGTTGGAACAAATTGAATAATTCATATTCGGGTTTCAATATCTACAGAATGCAGTACCTCATGACGCTGTTGCATTTGCTGATTTCTCAGCACAGTTATCTACACACTCAAACTCGACATAGTGTTTCTCACTCCCAAACGTTTGCACCCCTGACGGTGGAGAAAGCCCATCTCAAAGCTGCACATTCCGTGCCTTCAGTTCAGCTGTGAGAGATTATTAAAGGATCCAGCCGCGCCTCATCGAAAATCAAAGCCACAAACAAACCCATCGACGAATCGCTTTTCCCCAGCTCCAGAGTGAGTGACGGCGGGACAAACCCCAACATTCCAGTCCCACAGTCGCCAATTAGTCGCTGCCGGCGGAAAGCGCCGATTTCAGCATCAACTACAGTTTACTGAGCTACAAAATGCTACGGTTTGAGCCAAAGCTCCCCGTATACCGAACAGCAGCCTCATAAAAACTCTTAATCACTGAGCCCCAGCTGACACGAACGTTTTTTCACTGGAAACACCATTAATTAACCGATCGCCTTGTTTTGCATCATGAAAGTAATGCTGGCCGATATTACATAATCATAGAAGTTTACAGCTTGGAAGGAGTCCTTTTCGGCCCATCGAATCCCCACCGGCCAAGAAATGTCCAGTTTTCGGTGTGTAACCCTGCAACTTACGGCTTTTCAAAAGCACATCCGAGTGCTTTTAAATGTGGTTTATCCCTCCACCACACTTTCAGGCACTGAGTTCCAGACCCCCACAAACATCTCGATGAAGAATGTACCACTCAAATCCCTTTTAACCCTCATACTAATTACTTTTAATTCATGCCTCCTGGTTGTTGACCTCTCTGCTATGGGAAATTGGCCCTTTTAATCAACATTATCTAGGCCCCTCATAATTTTACACACCTCAATGCTGTCGCCCATCAACCTCCACTGTTGCAACGAAAACAAAACCAAGCCTATCCAATCTGTCCTCACAGCAAAGTTGTTCCACTCCCGGCAACTTCTACATAAATCTCCTCTGTACCCTCTCCAGTGCAGTCACCTTCTTCCATCAATGAGGTGAACAGAACTGCAGCAATGGCCAAACAAGAATGTTATACATTTGAAGCATAACCCACTTGCTCTTCTATTCCATGCCGCTGCCAATAAAGGCAACCATACCGTATGCCATTCTTAAGCACCTTATCCAACTCGCCAACTACCTTCAGGGATCTGTGCACATGTAATCCCAGTTCCCTTTGTTCTTCTATACTTCCCAATGTCCTACCAGTTGATGTGAATTCCCTTCCCTTGTTTGCCCTCCACAAATGCAACGATCTCACACGTCTCTGGATTAAATTCCATTTACCACTGTTCTGCCCACTTACCAGTTGATTGATATATGCCTGCAGTCTCCAAATTTCTTCTTCAGTATCAACCGCATGCCTATTTTACTTTCACCTGAGAACTTCTGAATCATAACCCCTATAATCAAGTTTAGATCATTGCTAAATACCCTAAAAAGCAATAGACCAACCACTGAAGAGAGCGGAAACAACTTGGAAACATGCTTCTAATCACAACATTCAAACATTGCCCTTTGCTTTCTGCGTCTGAGTCAAATTTGGGTGCAATTTGCTACTACGCCCTTGATCCCATGGGCTTTCACTTTCATGACCAGTCTGCTGACATTAGCGAAAGCATTAATAAAATCCATAAAGACTACATCATCCGCACTGCTTTATCGACCCACCTGTTGACCTCCTCCAAAAATGCAATCAAGTTAATCAAACGCGACCATTCCTTAACAAATTGTGCTGACTGTCCTGATTAACCAGTGCCTCTTAAACCATTTTGGACACTGTGCTTTAGTGGTCTGCTTTAAAATGTTCATTGCTGGTATCAGTACATGAAATTGGGGATACAGTGAGATAGACTGTAGAGCAAGGGACTGGTAATTGTGAAAAAGCAAAGATATTTTACTTTCTGGAAGAATAACATCGAAAAGAAATATGATGCCAACATCCAGAAAGAAGATCATATGCTGAGTCCCTTTCAACAAAAAAAAATTCCCAAACATTAATTGAACGAAACTTCACAAAACAAAAATGATGCTTTTTAAAGTAATTTTCGCGCAGCTGAATCTTCTGAATCAGATGCCTGTAGCTCTGCCAATTCAAGCAATATTCCTTTGCCATATTCAGCTTCCATGCACACTATTAAATGTGCTACTAACTTATAGATTAATAGAATAAGGGAATGGTAACAGTACGGAAGAAAAACATTCCACCCGTCAAGTCCATGCCAAATATCAACTAGTCCCACCCGCCCTGTCATTTACCAGCAGCTGTCATTTCTTTTCCTTCGGATAATTATCCAACACCATTTTGAAAGATAATATTGAGTCTCCATCCACCGCCCTTTAAAGCAGTGTACTCAAGATTATAACCACTTGCTGAGGAATGGCCACTCCTGTTCCTACGTATAAAGACAGAGAATCACGGGATCAATTCATGCCACACTCAAAAATTTGCTTAACATAGCACCGTCATTCTATTCGCATAACGCAAGCTCCTGAATTATCGTCCAGCTGTTGAGCTAAAAGATCTGGTTATGTTCCCAACACTACTAATACCACAGCGTTTCCGTCGTGTAGTGGTTATCACGTTTGCCTTACACGTGAAAAGTCCCCAGTTCGAAACTGCGTGGAAACATTTTGCAAACGTGTTCAATTGATGATGAGAACAAATTGAACAAATCATATTAGTAGTTAAACATCAACAGAGCGCAGTGTCTCATGACGCGGTTGCATTTGCTGATTTCTCTGTACAGTTCTGCACACACTAAAACTCTACACAGTGTTTATCACCCCCTACAGTTTCCAGCACTGACGGTGGAGTAATCCTATCTGAAAGCAGCACATTCCGTGCATTCAATCCAGCTGTGAGAGATTATTAAAGGATCCTGCCGCGCCACATCGAAAATCAAAGCCACAAACAAACCCATACGCTAATCGCTCTTCCCCAGCTCCAGTGTGAGTGAGGGCGGGACAAGCCCCAACATTCCGAGCCCGCACTCGCCAATCCGTCGCTGCCAGAGGAAAGTGGCGAAGGCAGCATCATCAGTGGTTCACCGCCCTTTACTGGGCTACAAAATGCCACGGTGCGAGCAAAAACTCCGCATACACCAAACAGCAGCCTCTTAAGACTCTTAATCTCAGTTTCATGAATTCGAGCCCCAGATTGAATGAACATTTTATCACTGGAAAAACCTTTAATTAGCCAATCGCCTCGTTTTGCATCATGATAATAACACTAACTGATAATTGTGTAATCATACAACTTTACAGCTTGGAATGAGTCCTTTTCGAACCATCGAATCCGCACCGGCCGAAAAACGTCCAGTTTTCGGTGTAACCCTGCACCTTTAGGCATTTCAAATGAACATTCAAATATTTTTAAATGTGATGAGGGTTTCTCCCTCCACCACACTTTTAGGCAGTGAGTTTCAGACACCTACAAATATCTGGATGAAGGATGTTCCATTTTAGTCCCCATTAACACTTATACTAATTATTTTTAATTTATGCCCCCTGGTTGTTGACCTCTCTACTATGGAAAATAGGCCCTTTTAATCAACTATATCTTGGCCACTCTTAATTTTATATACCTTAATGCTGTCGCCCATCAGCATCCTCTGTTGCAAGGAAAAGAAACCCAGCCTATGCAATCTTCTCCTCATAGCAAATTGCTCCACTCCCAGCAATCTCCTCTATGCCCTCTCCAGCGCAATCATGTCCTTCCTTCAATACGGTGAACAGGACTGCACGGAGTACTCCAGCTATGGCCTAACCTGAATATTATACAGTTCTCGCATATCCCACTTGCTGTTCTGTTCCTTGCCTCTGCAAATAAAGGCAGCCATTCCGTATGCCTTCTTAACTAACTTATCCAAAAGGCCAACTACCTTCAGGGATCTGTGGTCATGCAATCCCAGTTCCCTTTGTTCCTCTATATGTTCAATGTCCTACCAGTTGATGTGTATTCCCTTTCCTTGTTAGCCCTCCACAAATGCAACGATCTCGCACGTCTCTGTATTAAATACCATTTGCCATTGTTCTGCCCACCTGATCAGTTAATTGATATCTGCCTGCAGTCTCCAACTTTCGGTCTTCATTATCAACCACACTGCCTATTTTATTTCACTGACAACCTCTCAATCATAACTTCTATATTCAAGTTTAGATCATTGATAAATACCATAAAATGCAATGGAACTAGCTCTGAAGACAGCGGGACCGCACTGGAATCATCCTTCCATTCATAAAAACACCCATCAAATATTACACTTGGCTTCCTGCCTCTGAGACAAGTTTGGATCCAATTTGCCACTTCGCCCTTGATCCTATGGGCTTTTACTTTCATGTCCAATCTGCTGTGTGGGACCTTAGCGAAAGCATGAATAAAGTCCATAAAGACGACATCATACGCACTGATTTATCGACCCACCTGGTGACCTCCTCCAAAAATGCAACAAGTTAGTCAAACGCCACCATTCCTTAACAAATTGTGCTGACTGTCCTTATTAACCAGTGCCTTTCGAAATGTAGACAATGTATAATAGTTAAATGTTATGCTGCTTCCACGGGAAAACATCATTAATTAACTGATGCTCTTCATTTGCACAACTAAAGAAAGGTTAACTGAAGGAGAGTCTTCAATTGAATAATTTGTCTGTGCTCTGCAATTTACCTCATAAACCATTTTGGACACTATGCTTTTGTGGTCTGCTTCAAAATGCTCATTGCTTGTAACAATACATGAGACTGGCGAAGCTGTGAGATAGACTGTCGAGCAAGGGACTGGTTATAGTGAAACAGCAAAGAAAATATACATTCTGGAAGAATAACATCGAAAAGAAATGTGACGCCAGAAAGATGATTAAATGCTGAGTCACTTTCAGCAAAAAATTCCTATCCCAAACATTTCTCTGACAGAAAATTCACAAAACAAAAATGATGCTTTTAAAAGTCATTAAACCAGAATTTTCGCGCACCCGAATCTTCTGAGTAAGATGTCTCTCGCTCAGCGGACTCAATCCATGTCCCTTTGCAAAATTCTGCTTCCATGCACACTATTAAATATGCCACTAACTTATAGAATCACAGAATAAGGGAATGGTTACAGCACGGAAGAGCCAGATTCGGCCCGTCGAACCCATGCCGCCTCTCAACGAGTGGCACTCCCCCATCATTTACCCGCAGCTGTGCAATTTTATTCCTTCAGAAACTTATCCAACTCCATTTTGAAAGATAAGATTGAATCTGCCTCCACCGCCCTTTAAAGCAGTGTATTCCTGATTCTAACCACTTGCTGAGGAATGGCCACTCCTGTCCCTATGTATAAAGACAGAGAAACACGGGATCAATTCCTGCCACACTCAAAAATTTGCTAAATATAGCACTGTCATTCTATTCTCATAACGCAAGGTCCTGAAGTGTCGTCGAGCTGTTGAGCTTAAAACTCTGCTTATGTTCCCAACGCTGCTGCTACTGCAGCGTTTCCATAGTGTAGTGGCTATCACCTTCGCCTTACGTGCGAAAAGTTCCCGGTTCGAAACCGGGTGGAAACTTTTCGCAAACATGTTCAATTAATGATTAGAACAAATTGAACAATTCATATTCGTGGTTAAATATGAACAGAGTGCTGTGTCTCAAGATGTTATTGCATTTGTTGGCTCCTCTGTGCACACGCAAACTCTGAGCTGTGTTTCTCACTCCCTCCCGTTTCTAGCCCTGACCATGGAGTAAACCCGATCTCATAGCTGCACATTCCGTGCATTCAGCTCAGCTGTGAGAGAATATTCAAGGATCCTGCCGCGCTGCTTCGAAGATCAAAGCCACAAACAAACCCATACGCTAATCGCTCTTCCCCAGCTCCAGAGTGAGTGAGGGCGGGACAATTCAAACATTCCGATTCCGCACTCTCCAATCAGCCGCTGCTGGTAGAAAGCGGCGAATGCAGCATCATCAGCGGTTCACCATCCTTCATTGAGATACAAAATGTCGCGGTTCGAGCCAAAGCTCCCCGTACACCGAATAGTAAACTCTTTATCTCAGGTTCTTGAATTCGAGCCCTGCTGCCACGAACATTATTTCACCATTAATGAGCTGATCGCCTCGTTTCATCATGAAAGTAATGCTAACCGATAATTATATAATCGTAGAAGGTTACATCATGGAAGGAGTGTTTTTAGGCCCATCGTATGTGCACCGGCCAACAAATGTCCAGTTTTAGGTGTGTAACCCTGCACCTTACGGCATTTCAAATGCACATCCAAGTAATTTTTAAATTTGCTGAGGGTTTCTTCCTGAACCACACTTTCAGGCAGTGAGTTCCAGACCCCCACATCTGGATAAAGAATGTTCCCTTCAAATCCCCTTTAACCCTTACACTAAAGACCTTTATTTATGCCCCCTGGTTGTTGACCACTCTACTATGAGAA
Source organism: Pristiophorus japonicus (assembly GCF_044704955.1). Lineage (NCBI taxonomy): Eukaryota > Metazoa > Chordata > Chondrichthyes > Pristiophoridae > Pristiophorus > Pristiophorus japonicus. The sequence continues at coordinate 5,408,130 of NW_027254363.1, forward strand.
TTAGGCCCTTTTATTCAACAATATCTCGGCCCCTCCTAATTTTATACAACCTAATGCTGTCGCCCATCAGCCTCGTCTGTTGCAAGGAAAACAAACCCAGCCTATCCAATCTTCTCCTCATAGCAAATTGCTCCAATCCCGGCAACATCTTCGTTAATCTCCTCTGTACTCTCTCCAGCGCAATCAAGTCCTTCCTTCAATGCGGTGACCAGAACTGCACGCAGTACTCCAGCTATGGCATTACCAGAAATGTATACAGTTCTAACATGCCACACTTGCTGTTCTGTTCCATATCTCTGCCAATAAATGCAACCATGTCGTATGCCTTATTAATTAACTTATCCAACTGGCCAACTACCTTCAGGGCTATGTGGACATGCAATCCCAGTTCCTTTGCTCCTCTACACTTCTCAATGTCCTACCAGTTGATGTGTATTCCCTTTCCTTGTTAGCCCTCCACAAATGCATGATCTCATACGTTTCTCGATTAAATTCGATTGACCACATTTCTGCCCTCCTTACCAGTTGATTGATATCTGTCTGCAGTCTCCAGCTGTCTTCCCCATTTTCAACCACACTGCCTATTTTAGTATCACCTGAAAACTACTTAATCATAACGCCGATATTCAAGTTTAGATCATAGATAAATACCATAAAAATCTATGAACCTAGCACTGAAAACTGCGGAACCCCATTGGAAACATCCATCCAGTCACAGAAATACCCATCAAACCCTTTGTTTCCTGCCTCTGAGCCAAATTTGGATCCAATTTTACACTTCTCCCTGGATCCCATGGGATTTACTTACATAAACAGTCTGCTATGTGGGATCTTCGCGAATGCATTAATAAAATCCATATACACTAAATTATAGGCACTAATTAGTCGACACACCTGGCGACCTCCTCCAGAATGCATTCAAGTGATTCAAAAGCGACCCTTCCTGAACAAATCGTGCAGACTTACTGATAAATCAGTGTCTTTCGAAATGCATAACATGTATAATGGTTAAATGTTATCCTGCTTCCACGGGAAAACGTCATTAATTAACTGATGATCTTCATTTGCACAACTAAAGAAATGTTAACTGAAGGAGAGTCCTTCATTGAATAATTTTCTGTGCTCTGCAATTTATCTCTTAAACCATGAAGCGTTTTAGACAATGTGCTTTAGTGACTTACTTCATCATGTTCATTGTTGGTAACATGTACATGGGACTCGGAAAACAGAGAGATCGACTGTAGACCAAGAGACTGGTTATTGTGAAACAGCAAAGAAAATATACATTCTGGAAGAATAGCATCGAAAATACATGTGCTGCCAACAGCCAGAAAGAAGATTAAATGCTGAGTCCCTTTCCGCAAAAAATTCCTTTCCCAAACAGTTCTCTGACCGAGACTTCTAAAAACAAAAATGATGCTTTTAAAGTCACTAAACCCGAATTTTCACGCACCCTTATCTACTGATCAGATGCCTCTCGTTGTGCCGACTCAAGCCACGACGCTTTGCAATATTCTGCTTCCATCCGCACTATTAAATGCGCCACGAACTGATATAATCACATAATAATGGAACGGTTACAGCACGGACGAAGTCCTTCGGCCGGTGGAGCCCATCCCAACCATCAGCAAGTCCCACTACACTGTCGTTTACCACAGACGTGAATTTATTTTCCTTCAGATACATATCCAACTCCCTTTTGAATGATACGATTGACCACTTTTTAAGAAAGGAGGGAGAGAGAAAATGGGTAATTATCGACCGGTTCACCTGACATCAGTAGTGGTTGAAAATGTTGCAATCAATTATTAAAGTTAAAATAGCACCACATTTGAAAAGCAGTAACGGGATCGGTCCAAGTCAGCAGGATGCATCAAAGGGAAATCCTGCTTGACAAATCTTCTAGAATTTTTTGAGGATGTAACTCGTAGCGTGGACAACGGAGAACCAGTGGATGTGGTGTATTTGTATTTTCAAAATGCTTTTGTCAGGATCCCAAACAAGAGATTGAAGTGCAAAATTAAAGCACATGGTATTGAGGGTAATGTATTGACGTGGACAGAGAAATGGTTTGAAGGAAGGAAGCAGGAAGTTGCGATAAATGTGTCGTTTTCATTAATGGCAGGCAGTGATCAGTGCAGTTCAGTACTGCTCAGTGTTGGATCCCAACTATGTACAAGATACATTCATGGTTTGGATGAGGGAATTTAGTGTAATATCTCCAAGTTTGCAGATGATACCAAGCTGGATTGTAGTGGGAGCTGTGAGGAGGATGCTAAAAGGCTGAAGTGTGAATTGGACAGGTTTGGTGAACGGGCAATCGCATGGCAGATGCAGTATTATGTGGATAAATGTGAGGTTATCCACTTTGATGGCTAAAACACGAGGGCAGAATCTTATCTGAATGGTGGCAGATTAGCAAAAGAGAAGGTGCAGCGAAACCTGTGTATCAAGGTACATCAGTCATTGCAAGTTGGCATGCAGGTTAAGCAGGAGGTGAAGAAGGCAAATGGTATGGCGGCCTTCATAGCTAAGGGATTTGAGTATTGGAGCAGGGCATTTTTACTGCAGTTGCATAGGGCCTTAGTGAGGCCTCACCTGGAATATTGTATTCAGTTTTGCTCTCCTAACCTGAGAAAGGACATTCTTGCTATGAGGGAGTGCAGCGAAGGTTCATCAGACTTATTCCTGGAATGGCAGGGCTGACTTACGAGGAGAAACTGTATCGACTGGGCTTGTATTCACTGGGGTTTAGCAGGATGAGAGGGGATCTCATAGATACGCATAAAAATCTGACTGGACTGGACAGGTTAGGTGCAGGAAGTATGTTCCCGATGTTGGTGAAGTCCAGAACCAGGGGTTATCGTCGAAGGCTAAGGATTAGGACTGAGATTATGGAGAATCTTCTTCACTAAGAGAGTTGTCAACCTCTGAAATTCCCTGCCACAGAGACTTGTTGATGCCAGTTCATTGCATATATTCAAGCGGGATTTAGATATGGCGCTGACGCCTAAAGGGATCAAGGGGGATGGAGAGAAAGCAGAAAAGGGTACTGAGGTGAATGTTCAGCCATGATCTTAGTGAATGGTGGTGCAGGCTCGAAGAGCCGAGTGGCCTACTCCTGAACCTATTTTTTTTGTTTATATGTTTCCATTTTTCTATTCCGATGTTTGCTAGCATTCATATATGAGCTGACTGAAATCAATAAACTGCTTTCTGTCGCTCTTTGAGTAAAGAGAGAGACAGCTGTAATATAACTACGGCCATGCCAGTTTGAAAAAGTCTAATCTTTGAGGTGAGGCAGACTAAAGCCTGGTAAGTCTTTGGAAGTAAAGCGGACTGTGAATTCAATGTGCTGTAGACTTTTGCTGCCACCACAGGCTGCTCACAATATTCACACGGGCGTCAATCAATCCACCCTTAATGCAATTTCTCTCTCACCCCTCCTTGTTTTTCCAAATCGTTGCTGTCCATTCTTCTGCTGCCATAGAAAGTCAAGTGGGTCCACACAAAACCAAAAAAAAACACAGCAGCAAAGTAACCGAGCAAAACAACACATACTAACCAATAAGTCCTTGTCATCGAATGCATCCACGATCAAACTGAGAAATTGTGCTATAATTAACACAGCGTAGCTTATTTCTGCAACAAAGTAGGGACAGGTCTGATTAGTACATGGATAGGAGTCTTAATACCAGGTGGACGAGGCTTTTCCAATTAATGGAGGTTGTCGCTGCCTTCATTCAGCATTCCATTTGAAGTTCAATCCTGCGCATTCAACAAATCTCTCTTTCGCTCTCACTCTCCCTATCATTCACTCTCTCTCTCTCTCTCTCTCTCTCTCTCTCTCTCTCTCTCTCTCTCTCTCTCTCTCTCTCTCACTCTCTCTCTCATAGGCCCAGGCCTGATTTGTAATTGCAATGGAGGCTCGGGCGTATACTTTCTCTTTGCTGGCGAGAGATGGCGCGAAGATAGCCAAAAAACAAGGAGGGAAAGCAGGTAAAAGGAAACGTAAGAAGTACAAATGCTTGCGAGCTGTTCGATTGCATTCAAGTCTGAGTTGACAGAAAGCAATAAGCTGCTGCCTGTCGCTCTATGTGCAAAGAGAGGGACAGCTGTTCGATAACTACTGCCACACCAGTCTGAAAAAGTCTAATTTCAGATGTGAAGCAGAGTAAGGCCTGGTTATGACTTGGAAGGGAGACCGACTGGGAATACCAGGTGCTGTAGACAATTGTTGCCACCACAGGCCGCTCGCAACGTTCCCACTGCCATCAAACAATCAACAAAATCTTCACTTCTCCCTCCTGCATTCAATTTCTCTCTTACCCTGTCCTCTTATTTTTCCAAATCTTTGCTGCCATCGTCAATCAAGGGGTTCCACACACAACTGGACAAAACAAAACAAAAAATACACCAACTAAATAACCGGGCAAAACAACACACACAAACTAGTAAGTCCTTGTTATACAAACCATCCGAGATCAAAGTCAGACATTGCGCAGTAACTACACCTCGTAGCTCATTTCTGCACCAAAGTAGGGAATGGTCTCATTTATACTTGTAGTGGATTCTTAATATCACGTGTACTAGGCTTTTCCTATTAGTCAAGCTTGTTGCTGACTTCATTCAGCTCTCCATTTGCTGTTGTTTCCCACTTTTTCAGAATCCCATGTGGCTAGTGGCGACTGCAATTCACCAATCTCATTTGCAACACTCCTCACATTAACACACATGAATTCCAGTAGAATGCTAGGTGGCTTTGCTTTCTTCCTGCATTGAAATGATGCCCTTCCTACACCATTCTTTGTTCTATTGCTGTTTGTCCCTACAGGATTCGATGCATCTTGTCTCTTCTCTCTGCTGCAGCATCCTGGTGCCCCTCCGCCGGCATGTGGACTTTTGCTGCTATAATTTATTGTTCTGCAGTCTTTCACACCCTGCATCGACCCACTTGCATTTGTGTAGCAGCAGCAGAAAGTGCAGGAAAGAAATGGTGTCAGGAAAGTGAGAGAGCGAGCTGCCAAAAGGTTGTTGATGGATTAACGGCAGTGTGTGTGCAGAACCATGAGCGGTCTGTGGCGCCAAAAAAATCTTACTGCACATGGTATTCCCACGCGCTCACCCATCCAAATACTTTCCAGGCCTGACTTTGTTCAGTTTCTAAGATCAAAAGAGATCGGGTTTTTTCACACTATTCTGTCCAGAATCATCAAGACGTTCGTTTTCTCATTACTTAAACGGACATGCGGCTGTTCTTCATTTCCTTTTCTCATTCTATGCATTCATAAAGTAATCAGCACTCAATTTTCATTTCAGCTTTTTCCTTCCGCCACACCCACCTTTTGCTGCTCTGCCTCCCACAAAAACAAAATAGAAGCCCTACCTCCTTCACTGCCTTGCCTCAAGCTTCAAAACTACATGGCTTTCAACAATCCCTCGCTCACCCCCAAACCTCACGCTCGCCAAACTCGAAATCTCTCAACAGCTCAAATCGCTCACCCACCAAATCTTCCCATCCCCAAATCTCTCCTCCCGTAAAAAGCTTTGCACCAACCCAATACACCAAGATTGTTGAATTTCAAATCCTACCCTTTTTTAATCCAGGTCTCAGTTTTGCCACATTTCGTAACCGCATGTGGCAAGTGACGCCTTCAACACGACAATCTGATTTGTAACATTCATCACATTAATACCTGCATTTCAGCAGACTTTGCTTTTTTCCTGCATTATTATTCGTTGTTCTGTTTCTATTTATCCCTCCCAGGTTTCGAAGCACCTTGCGTTCTTCTCTTTTGCCCCTCTGCCAGCATGTGGTTTTTTGCTATTTTATTTTGTTATTCTGCATCGACCCCCATACATTTGTGTCGCAGCAGAAGAAATTGCACAAAAGGAATGTGAGAGAGAGAGCAGCAGAACGGTTATGCATGGATTAAGGTCAGTGTGCATGCAGAACCATGAGCAGCCTGTGGTGACAGCAATAGCCGACTGCATCTGATATTCCCATGCAGTGTCCCATCCAATTACTCACCCCGTCTGATTCTGCTTAGTTTTCGAGATCAGACGAAGTCACGCGTTTTCAGACTAGTGTGGACGTTGGCATAAGCTTGACTTAAATGGACATACGACTGTTCTTCATTTCATTTCCTCATTCGATGCATGCATGCAAGTAATCAGCACTCAATTTCCGTTTTACCATTTTTCTTAAGTTGTCAACACCTCTTGCTGCTCTCCTCTCATACAAAAAATCTACAAAGCCCTACTATCCCCTTCATTGCCTTGCCTCAAGCTACAAAAGTACCTGAGTTTCACCAATCCCTCACTCACCCCCAAATCACTCATTCATTCACTCGCAAATCTCACTCTCGCCAACTTCGAAATCTCACACCCCCGAAAATCGCTCTCCCGCAAATCTTCCAATCCCCAAATCTGACATCACCCCAAAAAAACTTCCACCGCCCCCAAATCGCCACGATTGTTTAATTTCCAATCCTATCAATTTTTAAGCCATATCTCTGTAATAGCCACATTTTAGATCCCCATGTGCAAGTGGCACCTGCAACTCGTCAAGCTCGTTTTTAACACACATGCATTCAAGCAGCATGTTAGTTACCTTTGCTTTTTACCTGCATTGAATTTAAGCTCTTCCTACATTATTCTTTGTTCTGTACCTATTTGTCCCTCCCAGAATCCGATGCACCTTGTCTCTCCTCTCTGCTGCTGCGTCCTGGTGCCCCTCCGCCAGCATGTGTTTTTTTGCGATCTCATTTTGTTTTTCTGCATTCTTTCGCCCCCTGCGTTGACTCCCTTGCATTTGTATAGCAGCAGGAGAATCTGCAGGAAAGAAATGGTGAAAGGAAACTGAGAGAGAGAGCTGCAAAAATGTTGTTGATGGCTTAACGGCAGTGTGTCTTCAGAACCATGAGCAGCCTGTGGCGGAAGCACATTGCCACTGCACCTGGTATTCCCAGGTGGTCTCCCTTCTCAGTACTAACCAGGCCTTACTCTGCATCCTATTCGAGAACTGATGAGATCAACATTTTTCAGAGTAGTATGGCCGTACATATCTAACCGCTGTCTCTCTTTTTACTGAGAGAGCCACAGATAGCTGCTTATAGCTTTCTGTCTGCTGATACAAGAATGCTATCAAACAGCTGAATGCGATCAAACAGCTTGGAAGCATTTGTACTTCTTACATTTCCTTTTCCCTGCCTTACAATCTTCCTTTCTATCTCTCTTCGAGCCATCTCTCGCTAACACCCGCAAAAACTATAAACCCGAGCCTCCATTGCTCTGTACAAATCAGATCTTTGCCGATTGGAGAGCGAGAGAGAGAGAGAGAGTTATTGAAAGCGCAGCAAATTGAATGCTGAATAAAGGCAGTGACAACTTCCTAGCCTAGCATACCTCGTATTAAGTCGCCTATCGAAGTACTAATCAGACCTATCCAGACCTTGTTGCAGAAATGAGCTGCGATGCGGCAGTTGTAGAGCAATGTTTCAGATTGATCTCAATCAATCAACAGTCCCTCAGAATCGAGGAGGACTTGCTTCCACTCCAAAAGTGAGTTCTTTGATGGCTGAACAGTCCGATACGAGAGCCAAAGGTGGGACAGACATTCATCGAGGGAAGTGTTCGGTGGGGCTGGTTTGCCGTGCGCTTCTTCTGCTGCCTGCACTTGGCCCCTTCATGCTCTTTACGTTGAGATTCGAAGAGCTCAATCCCGGATGGACTTTGTCCACCTCGGGCGGTCTGTGGTCAGGGTCTCCCAAGTGTCAGTGGAGAAGTCGCACTATACTAGCGAGGCTTGGAGGGTGTCCTTATAACGTTTCCGCTGTCCTCCTTTGGCTCGTTTACCGTGAAGGAGCTCCGCATAAAGCATTTGCTTCGGAAGTCTTGTATCTGTCATGCAAAGCTGATCGAGTGTGGTCAGTGCTTCCATACTGGGGAAGTTAGCCTGGTCGAGGACACTGACGTTGGTGTGCCTGTGCTCCCAGGATATTTGCAGGATTTTGTGGCGACATCGTTGGTGAAATATCTCCAGCGGCATCAGGTGCCTGCTGTACATCGTCCATGCCTCTGAGCCATATAGGAGGGCGGGAATTACTGCTGCTCTGTAGACCATGAGTTTGATGGTAGATTTGAGGGCCTGGTCTTCAAGCCCTCTTTTCTGCAGGCACCCGAAGGCTGCGCTGGTAAACTGAAGGCGATGCTGAATCTCCACATCAAGGTCTCCCTTTGAGGCTCACGAGATATGGGAAATGGTCCACGTTGTCCAGTGCCACGCCGTGGACCTTGATGATTGGAGTGCAGTGCTGTGTGGCGATGACTGGCTGGTGAAGGACCTTTGTCTTAAGGATGTTAATCGTAAGGCGCATGCTTCAATATGCCTCAGTGAATACATTGAATATATCCTGGAGTTTAGCCTCTGAATGTGCACGGTCGCAGGCGTCGTCCACATCCTGCAGTTGAATGACAGTGGTTGGGGTGATCTTGGACCTGGCCTGGATGCAGCATAGTTTAACCAGCTTCCCACTGGTTGGTGGTTTAATTGCACTCCAGCGGGGAGCTTGTTGATTGTGAGGTTGAGCATGGGGGCGAAGAAGATTGAAAAGAGGGTTGGAGCGATTACGCAGCCCTGTTTGACCCCGGTGCGGACGTGCATTGCGGCTGTAATGGATCCATTGGTAAGGATCTCCGCCTGCGTGTTATCGTGAAGCTAGTGAAGGATGTTGACAAACTTTTGGGGACATCCGAAACGGAGGAGGATGCTCCATAGAGCCTCACGGTTGACAGTGTAAAATAGCGAAAGTTTTGTAAGTTCGAAAAAGGCCATGTTTAAGGGTTGAAGTTGCTCTCTGCATTTTTCCGGCAACTGGCGCGCTGCAAAGATCATGTCGATTGTGCTCCGTAGGGGTCGAAATCCGGATTGTGATACCTCGAGGAGCTCCTCGGCCACAGTGAGAAGATGATTGAAGAGAACTCGAGCGACAACTTTGCCAGTGGATGAAAGGAGGGAGATTCCACTGTCGTTGCCACAGTCGGACTTTCTCCCGTTTTAAAAATGGTCACAGTCACTGCATCTGTCAGACCTCCAGGCATGCTCTCCTCTCTCCAGATGAGAGAGATGAGGTCATGTATCCGCGCCAACAGCGCCTCTCCACCATATTTTAGCGCCTCAGCACGGATTCCATCCGCACCCGTAGCCTTTTTATTCTTAAGCTGCTTCATGGTTTTGCTTACCTCGTGAACGTTGGAGTTTCACTGAGTTGATGGTGCGTTGCATGCTGCAGAATGTAATCGAGAACACTCGAGCAACGGGCAGGGTCTTGATTGAGGAGTTCTTCAAAGTGCCCCTTCCTTCGGGCGCTGACAGTCTCGGTGTCCTTGATGAGTGTTTACTCGTTCTTGGCCAGGACTGGGTTGGAGCCTTCGGAATTTGGACCGTAGGTGGCCTTGACTGCAGGGAAGAATCCACGCATATCGTGGCTGTCGACCTGTTGTTGCATCTCCTGTGCTTTCTCCATCCATCAACTGTTCTTTTGGTTCCGGGTTTTTTGCTGAACCTGAGCCTTGAGCCATCTGTAATGTTGTTTTGCAGCTCTCGAGTTGGGCTGTTGATTGATGCTCAGAAATGTACTTCATTGCAATGTATTAGTTCTTCGATCTCCTGATCATTTTCATTCATCAGTCCTGGTGTTTTTTGCTTGAGTGACGAAGTGTCCCTTCACAGGCACTGGTTTCGAGGCCTGGAGGGCAGACGAAGCACGATGTGTATTCAGCATCTCAGTGTCATCATGGCACGCCAGATTGGTTGTGAGGCGCTGGCTGTATATGGCTCTCTTACCTTGCTCTCTAAGTGCCCCCGCTTTAACTTTTTGTTGAACTGCTTCTGCTGTCGCCTCTGCATTGGGTCAGTGTTAATTTTGATCATGGATCTGATTAGGCGGTGGGCTTTCGGCCAGGGACAGCATCGGCAGGAACTGGGTCCCTTCCGCCAGGGACAGCAGCGGTCGGTACTGGATCGTTTCGGCCAAGGACAGAAGCGGCCGGTTTGATCTAGGATGCTTTGCATGCCAAGGACTTACAGGTTTGGGTGTGCTGAATTGCTCGGTTATTTTGTTGCTGTGTTTTTGTTTAGTTGTGTGTGGACCCCCTTGTCGATCAATGGCAGCAGGAGGATGAAGAGCAAAGATTTGGAAAAATAAAGGGAGAGGGTGGGAGAGAAACTGAATGCAGCAGGGAGAAGCGCACAGCTTGTTGTTTGTTTGACAGCAGTGTGAATGTTGCGAGCAGCCTGCGGTGACAGCAAAAGTCGACAACATCTGATATTTGCAGGTAGTCTCCCTTCCAATGACTAATCAGGCATTACTCCGCTTCGCATCCGAAATCAGACATTTTCAGACTGGTAAGGCCAGAGCAATATAACATGTGGCTCTCTCTTTAATCACAGAGCGACAGAAAGCTGCTTATTGCTTTCTGTCAGCTCCTTCGTGAATGCTTTTTAACAGCTCGGAAGCATTTGTGCTTCTTACATTTACTTTTACCTGATTCCCACCTGCTTTTCAATCTCTCTTCGCGCCATATGTCACTAACACACATGTATCCGCGCGAAGAGCATCTCTGCACCATATATTAGCGCCTCAGCACGGATTCCTTCCGCATCCGTAGCCTTATTATTCTTCAGCTGCTTTAAGGTTTTGCTTACCTCGTGCAAGGTGGAGTTTCATTGAGTTCATGGTGCGTTGCATGCTGCGGAATGTAATCGAGAACACTCGGATAACGGGTAGAGTCTCGATTGATGAGATCTTCAAAGTGCCCCTTCCATCGGGCCCTGACAGCCTCGGTGTCCTTGATGAGTGTTTCCTCGTTCTTGGCCAGGACTGGGTTGGAGCCTTCGGAATTTGGACCGTAGGTGGCCTTGACTGCAGGGAAGAATCCACGCATATCGTGGCTGTCGACCTGTTGTTGCATCTCCTGTGCTTTCTCCATCCATCAACTGTTCATTTTGTCATGGGTTTTTTGATGAACCTGAGCCTTGAGCGATCTGTAATGTTGTTTTGCAGCTCTCGAGATGGGCTGTTGCTTGATGCTCAGAAATGTATTGCGCTTGCAATTTATTAGTTCCTCGATCTCGTGATCATTTTCATTAACCAGTCCTGGTGTTTTTTGGTTGAGTGACGAAGTGGCTCTTCACAGGCACTGGTTATAGAGGCCTGGAAGGCAGACCAAGCGCTATGGGGATTCAGCATCTCAGTGTCATCAAGGCTCGCCAGATTGATTGTGAGGCGCTGGCTGTGTATTGCTCTCTGACTTTGCTCTCTCAGTGACCCCGCATTAACTCTTTGTGGAACTGCTTCTGCTGTCCCCTCTGCTTTGGGTCAATGTTAATTTTGATAATTAATCTGAACTACTCGGAAGCATTTGTACTTCTTACATTTCCTTTTACCTGACTTCCCACCTTGTTTTCAATCTCGCTTCGCGCCATCTGTCGCTAGCTCACACACATAGAAACATAGAAACATAGAAACATAGAAAATAGGTGCAGGATTAGGCCATTCGGCCCTTCTAGCCTGCACCTCCATTCAATGAGTTAATGGCTGAACATGCAACTTCAGTAACCAAGTCCTGCTTTCTCGCCATACCCCTTCTTCCCCCTAGTAGTAAGGACTTCAACTAACTCCCTTTTGAATATATTTAGTGAATTGGCCTCAACAGCTTCCTGTGGTCGAGAATTCCACAGGTTCACCACTCTCTGGGTGAAGAAGTTTCTCCTCATCTCGGTCCTAAATGGCTTACCCCTTATCCTTCGACTGTGTCCCCTTGTTCTGGACTTCCCCAACATTGGGAACATTCTTCCTGCATCTAACCTCTCTAACCTGTCAGAATTTTCTACGTTTCCATCTAGTCCCCTCTCATTCTTCTGAACTGCAGTGAAGACAAGCCCAGTTGATCCAGGAAACAACAGCAAATGGCGTGCGAATGAAGTCAGCAACAACCTCGACTAATAGGTAAAGTCGAGTACGCCAGGTCTAAAGAATCCAACCCAAGTATAAATCAGACCTGTCCCAACTTTGTTACAGAAATGAGATCCGGTGTGGTAGTTTAAGCGCAATATCTGAGTTTGATCTCAATGGTTTGGATGACAAGGACTTATTGGTTTCAGTCTGTTGTTTTGCTCGGTTATTTTGTTGCTATATTTTTTGTCTCGTTTTGTGTGGATCCCCTGGACATTCTATGGAAGCAGGAGAATGAGCAGCAAAGATTTGGAAAAATAAAGGGTGAGAGTCAGAGAGTAATTGAATGCAGGAGTGAGAAGCGAAGAACTGTTGTTGATTGATGGCAGTGGGAATGTTGCGAGCATCCTGTGGTGGCAGCAAGTGTCGACAGCACCTGATATTCCCAGTCGGTCTCAGTTCCAAATAGTTACCAGTCTTTAGTCTGTTTCGGACCCGAGAGTAGACATTTTCAGTCTGGCATGGCCGTAGTGATATAACGGCTGGTTCTCACTTTACTCAAAGAGCGACAGACAGCAGCTTACTGATTTCTGTCAGCTCATACATGAACGCTATCAAACATCTGAATAGAAAAAAGGAAACATAGTAGCATAGAAAAGCGATGCAGGAGTAGGCCGTTCGGCTTTTCGAGCCTGCACCACCATTCAATAAGATCATGGCAGATCATTCACCTCAGTACCCCTTTCCTGCTGTCTCTCCATTATCCTTTATCCCTTTCGGCATAAGTGCCATATCCAACTCCCTCTTGAATATATCCAATGAACTGAAATCAACAACTCTCTGCGGTAGGGATTCCACAGGTTAACAACTTTCTTAGTGAAGCAGTTTCTCCATAATCTCAGTCGTAATCCTTATCCATAAACGATGTCCCCTGGTTCTGGACTTCACCAACATCGGCAACATTCTTCCTGGACCTAACCTGTCCAGACCCGTCAGAATTTTAGATATTTCTATGAGATCCCCTCTCATCCTTCTAAACTCCAGTGAATACAAGCCCAGTCGATTCAGTCTATCCGTGTATGTCAGTCCTGCCAACCCGGGAATCAGTCTGGTGAACCTTCGCTGCACTCCCTCACTAGCAAGAACGTCCATTCGCAGATTAGGAGACCAAACTGAACACAATATTCCAGTTGAGGCCTCACTAAGGCCCCGTGCAACTGCAGTAAGATCTCCCTGCTCCTATACTCAAATCCTCCAGCTATGAAGGCCAACATATAATTTTCCTTCTTCACCGCATGCTGTACCTGCATGCCAAATTTAAATGAATGATGTACCATGACACCCACGTCTCGCTACACCTCCCCTTTTCCTAATCTATCACCATTCAGTTAACATTCTGCCGTCGTGTTTTTGCCTTCAGAGTGGATAATCTCACATTTACCCACAATATACTGCATTTGCCATGCGTTTGCCCATTCACCGAACCTGTCCAATTCACGCTTCAGCATTTTAGCATCCTCCGCACAGCTCACATCATCGTCCAGCTAAGTGTCATCTGCAAATTTGGAGATATTACACTCAATCCACTCATCCAAATTATTAATATATATTCTACATAGTTGGGATCCAACACTGAGTCCTGCGGTACCGCACTGGTCATTGCCTGCCATTCTGAAAAGGAACTGTTTATCCCGACTCTCTGCTTCCTGCCTGCAAAGCAGTTCTCTATCCACGTCAGTACATTACCCTCAATAACATGTGCTTTAATTTTGCACATCAATCTCTTGTGAGGGACTCAGACAAAAGCATTTTGAAAGTCCAAATACACCACATCCACTGGTTGTCCCTTGTCCACTCTACCAGTTACATCCTCAAAAAATTCCAGAAGATTTGTCAAGCAGGATTTCCGTTTCATAAGTCCATGCTGAATTGGATCGGTCCAGTCACTGCTTTTCAAATGTGCTGCTGTTTCATCTTTAAAATAATTGATTCCAACATTTTCAACCACTAATGATGTCAGGCTAACCGGTGTATAATTACTCCTTTTCTCTCTCACTCCTTTCTTAAAAAGTGGTCAATCTTAACATTCAAAAGGGAGTAGGATATGTATCTGCGGGTAAGCGACAGGGGAGTGGGACGCATTCATAGTTAGCATTGGGTTGACCAGCCGAATGGTCTTCTTTCGTGTTGTAACCATTCCATTATACAGTGATTATATCAGTTAGTGGCACATTTAATAGTGTGGATGGAAGCAGAATATTGCAAAGCGATGTGGCTTGAGTCCGCACAACTAGAGGCATCCGATTAATAGATTTAAGTGCGCGAACATTCGGGTTTAGTGACTTTAGGAGCATCATTTTTGTTTTGGGAATTTTCAGTCACAGAAATGTTTGGGAAAGGAATTTTGTGCAGAAAGGGACTCAGCATTTAATCTTCTTTCTGGCTGTTGGGGTCACATTTTTGTTCGATGTTATTCTTCGAGGATGTATTTCTCTTGGCTTTTTAGCAATAACCAGTCCCTTGCTCAACAGTCTCTCTCACTGTTTTCCCAGTCCCATGTATGTGTTACCAGCAATGAACGTGATGAAAGAGATCAATAAAGTACAGTTTCTAAAATGGTTTATGTTTAAAGAGGTAAATTGCAGAGCACAGAAAATTATTCAATTAAGGACTCTCCTTCAGTTAACATCTCTTTAGTTGTGCAAATGAAGATCATCAGTTAATTAATGATGCTTTCCATTGAAAGCCCGATAACATTTAATGATTATACTTTTTCACAATTCGAAATACACTTGTTAATCAGGACAGTCAGTACGATTTGTTCAGGAAGGTTCGCGTTTGCCTAAATTGATTGCAATTTTGAAGGAGGAGTTCACCACGTTGGTCGATGAAGTCGTGTTAATGATGTAGTATATGTGGATGTTATTAATGCTTTCGCTAAGGTCCCACATGGCAGACTGGCCATGAAAGCAAACGCCCATGGGATACAGGGCGAATTGCCAAATTTGATCCAAATTTGGCTCAGTGGCAGGAAGCTAAGGGTAATGTGTCAGGGGTGTTTTTGTGACTGAGAGGATGTTTCCAGTGTGGTTCCACAGTTTTTAGTCCAAGGTCCATTGCTTTTTATGGTATATATCAATGATCTAAACTTCAATATAGAGGTTATGATTAAGACGTTTTCAGGTCATAATAAAATAGGCAGTGTAGTTGATCATGAAAAAGAAAGCTGGAGACTGCAGGTAGATATCAGTCAACTGGTAAGGTGGGCAGAACAATGGCAAATGGAATTTAATCCAGAGAATGTGTGAGATGGTGCATTTGTCGAGGGCTAACAAGGAAAGGGAATACACATCAACTGGTAGAACATTGAGAAGTGTAGAGGAACAAAGGGAACTGGGATTACATGCCCTCAGATCCCTGAATGTAGCTGGCTGGTTGGATAAGTTGGTTAAAAAGGCGTATGGAATAGTTGCAGTTATTGGCAGAGCTTCGGGTTAGAAGAGCAAGTGAGTTATGTTTGAAATGTATAAAATTCTGGTTTGGCCACAGCTGGAGTACTGCGTGCAGTTCTGCTCACCGCATTGAAGGAAGGACGTGATTGCGCTGGAGATGGTACAGAGGAGATTTACGTAGATGTTGCCCGGAGTGGAGCAACATTGCGATGAGGACAGATTGGATAGGTTGGGTTTGTTTTCCTTAAACAAAGGAGGCTGATGGGCGACAGCATTGAGGTGTTTAAAATTAGGACCGAGATATTGTTGATTAAAAGGGCCTATTTCCCATAGTCGAGGGGTCAACAACCACGGGGCATTAATTAAAAATAATAAGTATAAGGGCTAAAGGGGATTTGAAGGGAACATTCTTCATCCAGATGTTTGTGGGGGTCTGGAACTCACTGCCTGAAAGTGTGGTGGAGGCAGAACCTCTCACCACATTTAAAAAGAACTTGGACGTGCACTTCAATTGCCGAAAAGTGCAGGGTTGCACAGCTACAACTGGACATTTGTTCGCCAGTATAGTTAAGATGCGCCGAAAAGGACTACTTTCATGCTGCAAACTTCTATGATTTTTTATTATAGGTTATCATTACTTTCATGCAGCAAAACGAGGCGATCGGATAATTCATGGTGTTTCCTGTTAAAAAATCGTCGCGCAAGCTGGGGTGCGAACACACGAACCTGAGATTAAGAGTGTTATGACGCTACGGTTCAGTGTCCGGGGAGCTTTGGCTCCTACCGTGGCATTTTGTAGCTAAGTGAAGGGCAGTAAACCGCTGTTTGATGCTGCATTCGCCGCTTTCCGCAGGCAGCGGCTGATTGGAGATTCGGGACAGGGATGTTGGGGCGTGTCCAGCCCTCACTCACTCTGGAGCTGGGGAAGAACGATTAGTCAATGGGATTGTTTGTGGCTTTGATTTTCTGTTGAGAAGCGAGGCGGCGCGGCAGGATCCTTTAATAATCTCTCACAGCTGAACTGAATGCCTCGAATGTACAGCCTTGAGATGGGGTTACTCCACTTTCAGGGCAGAAAAAGGGGGGAGTGCGAGGCACTGTCTAGTGTTTGAGTGTGTGCAGAAATCTACAGAGAAATCATCAAATACAACAGCATCGTAAGACACTGCACTCTGTTAATATTGAACCAATAACATAAATTATTAAATTTTTTGTCTTTATTTATGGAACACGTTTGCAACATATTTCCACCCGGTGTCCAACCGGGGACCTTTCGCGTGTTCGGCTAATGTGATAAGCACTACACTCCGGAAACGCTGTGGCAGAAGTAGCGTTGGGAACATAACCAGAGTTTTCACCACAACAGCTGGACTACACTTCAGGAGCTTGTGTTCCGGCAATAGAATGACGGTGCTATATTGAGCAAGGTGGTGAATATGGCAGGAGTTGATTTCGTGTTTCTATGTCTTTATACATATGAACAGCAGTCACCATTCCTCAGCAAGTGGTTAGAATCTGGAATACACTGTTTAATGGGTGGTGGTGGCAGAGTCAATCTTATCTTTGAAAACGGAGTTGGATAAGTATCCAAAGGAATAAAATTGCACAGCTGCGAGTAAGTGACTGGGGTGTGGCACTAGTTGAGAGTTGGAATGGGCTCGACGAGACGAATGGTATTCTTCCTTGCTGTAACCATTCCTTTATTCTGTGATTAATTAAGTTAGTGGTACATTTAATAGTGTGCATGGAAGCAGAATATTGCAAAGGGTCTTGGATTGAGTCGGCAGAGCTAGGGCATCTGATTCAGAAGATTCGAGTGCGCGAAAATTCGGGTTTAATATCTTAAAATGCATTATTTTTCTTTTGTGATGGTTCGGTCATAGAAATGTTTGGGAAAGTCATTATGTGCTGAAAGGGACCCAGCATGTAATCTTATTTCAGGCTGTTGTGGCCACATTTCTTTTCGATGTTATTCATCCAGAAGGTATATTTTCTTTGCTATTACAAATAACCACTTCCTTGCTTTATAATCTATCTCACTGTTTCCCCAGTCTCATAGACATGTTACCAGCAATGAACATTTTGAAGCAGACGACTAAAGCACAGTATCTAAAATAGTTTAGGTTTTTAGAGGTAAATTGCAGAGCAAAGAAAATCATTCAATTTAGGACTTCCTTCAGTTAACATTTCTTTAGTTTTGCAAATGAAGATCATCAGTTGATTAATGATGTTTTCACGTGAAAGCAGGATAACATTTAACGATTATACATGTTCTACATTTCGAAAGACAATGGTTCATCAGGACAGTCAGCACGACTTATAAAGGAAGGGTCGCGTTTTACTAACTTGATTGCATTTTTGGAGAAGCCATCAGGTGATTCGATGAAGAAGTGCGTATGATGTAGTGTATATGGGTTTATTAATGCTTTCACGAAGGTCCCATATGGCAGACTGGTCATGAAAGTAAAAGCCCATGGGATCCAGGGCGAAATGTCAAATTCGATCCAAATTTGGCTCAGAGGCAGTAAACAAAGGGTAATGTTTGATGGGTGTTTTTTTGATTGGAAGAATGTTTCAAGTGCTGTTCCGCAGTTTTCAGTGCTAGGTCCATTGCTTTTCAAGTTATTTATCAATGATCTAAACTTGAATACAGGAGTTATGATCTAGACGTTTTCAGGTGATACTAAAATAGCCAGTGTGGTTGAAAATGTAGAAGGAAGCTGGAGACTGCAGCAGATATCAATCAACTGGTAAGATGGGCAGAAAGTGGCAAATGGAATTTAATCCAGAGACGTGTGAGATCGTGCATTTGTGGAGGGCTGACAAGGAAAATGAATGCACATCAACTGGTAGGACATTGAGAAATATAGAGCAAAAAAGGGAACTGGGATTGCAAGTCCACAGATCCCTGAATGTAGTTGGCCAGTTTTTATAAGTTATTAAGAGCGCATACGGAATGGTTGCATGTATTGCCAGAGGCAAGCAACAGAACAGCAAGTGGGACATGCGAGAACTGTATAAGTTTCTTGTAAGGCCATAGCTGGAGTACTGCATGCAGTTCTGGTCACCGTATCGAAGGAAGGACGTGATTATGCTGGAGAGGAGATTTACATAAATGTTGCCGGGAGGTGAGCAACTTTGCATTGAGGACATGATTGGATAGGCAGGTTATTTTTTTCACTTGGAACTGCGGAGGCTGATAGGCGACAGCATTGTGGTGTATAAAATTAGTAGAGGCCTAGATATTGTTGATTAAAAGGGAATATTTCCCATAGTAGAGGGGCCACCAACCAGGGGGCATAAATTAATATCAATTAGTACAAGGGTTACAGAGGACGAAGGAAACATTCTTCATCCAGATGTTTCTAGGGGTCTGTGATTCTGCCTGAAAGTGTGGTAGAGGCAGAAAACCTCACCACTTTTAAAACGTTCTTGAATGTGCACTTGAAATGCCATAAGGTGCAGGGTTACACACCTAAACCTATACATTTGTTGGCCAGTGTGGATACGACGGGCCGTAAAGGACTCCTTCCATGCTGTAAACGTCTATGATTACATAATATCGGTCAGCATTACTTCCATTATGCAAAACGAGACAGTCAACGAATTTATGGTGTTTCCAGTGAAAAGATGTTCGTGGAAGCTGGGCTCCAACTCAGAAACCTGAGAATAAGAGATCTATGAGGCTACTGTTCCGTGTATGGGGAGCTTTGACTCGATTCGTGGCATTTTGTTGCCCAGTGAAGTGCGGTAAACCATTGTTGATGCTTGCATTCGCAGCTTTCTGCCTGCAGCGGCTGATTGCAGAATGCGGAACCGGAAAGTTGGGCTTGCCCCGCCCTCACTCACTCTGGATCTGGGGAAGAGCGATTAGTCGATGGTTTGTTTGTGGCTTTGATTTTCTTTCATGATGCGTGGTATCACGGCAGGATCCTTTAATAATCTCTCACAGCTGAACTGAATGCCTGGAATGGACAGCTTTGAGATGAGATTTCTCACACCGTCAGGGCTGGAAACAGGACAGAGTGAGAGATACTATCTACGTTTGAGAGCCTACAGAATTGTAAGGAGAAATCAGCAAATGCAACAGCGTCGTGATACACAGCGCTCAGTTAATATTGAACCACGAATATGAATTATTCAATTTTTTCAAATCATTAATTGAACACGTTTGAAAATGTTTCCGCTTGGTTTCGAGCCGGTGACTTTTCACGTGTGAGGCGAATGTGACAACCACTAGTCAGGGAAACGCTGTGGCTAAAGTTGTGTTGACAACATAACCAGAGCTTTAACCTCAACAGCTGGACCACACTTCAGGAGCTTGTTTTACGGGAATGGAATAACGGTGCAAAATTTAGCAAGGTGGTGAGTGTCGTCGGAATTGATCACTTTTTTCTCTGTCTTTATACATAGGAATAGGAGTGGCCATTCCTCAGCAACTGGTTAGAAACTTGAATACACTGCTTAAAAAGGGCGGTGGAGTCAGACTCAATCGTATCTTTCAAAACGGAGTTATATAAGTATCTAAAGGAATAACATTGCACAGCTGTGGGTAAATGACGGGGGTGTGGGACGAGTTGAGAGTTGGAATGGGCTCGACGAGCCGAAAGACCTTCTTCCGTGCTGTAACCAATCGCTTATTTTGTGATTATATAAGTTAGTGGTTCATTTAATAGTGTTCATGGAAGCAGAATATTTCAAAGGGTCTTGGATTGAGTCGGCAGAGCTAGGGCATCTGTTTCAGAAGATTTGGGTGTGCGACAATTCGGGTTTAATGTCTTTAAATGCATTATTTTTATTTTGTGAAGCAACGGTCATAGAAATGGTTGGGAAAGGAATTAATTGCTGAAAGGGACCCAGCATTTAATCTTCTTTCTGGCTGTTGTGGCCACATTTCTTTTCGATGTTATTCTTCCTGAATGTATATTTTCTTTGCTATTTCAAATAACCAGTTCCTTGCTTTACACTCTATCTCACTGTTTCCCCAGTCTCATATATTGTTACCAGCAATGAACATTTTGAAGCAGACCACGAAAGCACAGTTTCCAAAATGGTTTAGGTATTTGAGGTAAATTGCAGAGCAAAGAAAATCATTCAATTAAGGACTCTCCTTCAGTTAACGTTTCTTTAGTTGTGCAAGTGAAGATCATCAGTTCATTAGTTATGATTTCCCGTGAAAGCAGGATAACATTTAACGATGATACATTGTCTACATTTCGAAAGGCACTAGTTCATCAGGACAGTCAGCACGATTTGTTAAGGAATGGTCGCGTTTGATTAGCTTGATTGCATTTTTGGGGGAGGTCACCAGGTGGGTCGATGAAGCAGTGTGGATGATGTAGTCTATATGGATTTTATTAATGCTTTCGCTGATGACCCACATAGCAGACTCGCCATTAAATAAAAGCCCATGGGATAAAGGGCGAAGTGGCAAATTGGATCCAAATTTGGCTCAGAGGCAGGAAGCAAAGTGTAATATTTGATGGGTGTATTTGTGACCGGAAGGATGTTTGCAATGGGTTCCGCTGTCTTCAGTGCGAGGTCCATTGCTTTTTAATGTATTTATCAATGATCTAAACTTGAATATGGCGGTTATTATTAAGAAGTTCTCAGGTGAAAGTAAAATAGGCAGTGCAGTTGATAATGAAGACGAAAGTTGGAGACAGCAGGAAGACATCAATCAACTGTAAGGTGGGCATAACAGTGGCAAATGGAATTTAACTCAGAGACGTGTGAGATCGTTGTATTTGTGGAGGGTTAAAAAGGAAAGGGAATACACATCAACTGGTAGGACATTGAGAAGTGTCGAGGAACAAAGGGAATTGCGATTGCATGTGCACAGATCCCTGAAGGTAGTTGACCAGTTGGATAAGCTGGTTAAGAAGGCAGACGGAATAGTTGCCCTTATTGGCAGAGGCATGGAATAGAAGAGCAAGAGGGTTATGCTTGAAATGTATAAAATAAAAACACAGATAGTTGTAACACTGTGGAATTCCCCGCCGCAAAGAGTAGTTGATGCCAGTTCATTGGATATATTGAAGAGGAAGTTAGATATGGCCCTTACGGCGAAGGGGATCAAGTGGTATGGAGAGAAAGCAGAAAAGGGGTACTGACGAAATGATCAGCCATGATCGTATTGAATGGTGGTGCAGACTCGAAGGGACGAATGGCCTACTCCTGCACCTATTTTCTATGTTTCCATGTTTCTCTATAGCATTTAACTGAGTGAGGAGATAACTTGATATTCAGGAATCAGAGTTAGTTGGAAAATGTTAAATCATTGTCCATTTTACCGATGATCAGCCTAAACTTTCTCATGTTCACCAGTCAGTCTATAACCTCCTGAAAACTATTAATATTGTCCTCATTGTGTACTGCACTCCGTCATCTTGCATCATCGATAAACGATAAAATGATATCATATATACCCAGATCTAGGGTTCATGAATATATATCAAAAATAGGCAGTACTCCTAATACGACTGGAGGGAGCAGTACAGCTCCCAACAGTCTGAACAACAACCATTCATCAATGCTCTCTATTATCTCTCTCTGAGCGATTGTCATATCCATGCTGCCCACATCATTTAATCCCATGGGTTAGAATTTTATCCACAACAGTTAAGTGGTTGTTTGCCAAACGCCCTTCGAAGGTCTGAAAACAAATCATCAAAAACATGATATAAATATATGTATATATATATGGATTCCCAACAAAGTCTATCACCTCGCATCCACCGACATTAAAATCACTTGCCACAACTGCACAGTCTGCATGTATTCTAATGTCGATTGTGAATCTGCTTTAGGGAAGGATCTTTTCAATATAGGATGAGGTGAATCTGTTTATTCAATAAAAAAAACAATAATTAATAACGGCAGCCATCCACAACTGTGTGCGGAGTGGGAACTTGATCAGTAATTCCCAAGGATAAATAGCAGAGCACGCTCGAGGAGACAAATGGCCTCCTCCTCGTGCTCCAACTCCTTACGTTATGTCACTGGGTACCGCTGCTTTTCATTACAGTTGCAGAAGGTAATATTAATTACAAATAAAAGAACCACTGCCCTATTAACATCAGCCTCAGTTTGAGTCAATCCATATCTAAAAATGAACGGAATATTCTCAGCTCTACCCTCCCCACCCAATATTATCAGCTCCATCCCACCCCAGGCAATATTCTCAGAACCTCCCCACTCGACCCAATCTACTCAGCTCCTCCGCACCCCACCCAATATGATCAGTCCCTCACTACCACATACAATATCCTCAGACCTACCCAAACCCACCGAATATCCTCACACCCACCCCACCCCATCCAATATATTCAGACCCAACCCACCACACCCAATATACTCAGACACAACCCACCCCACCCAATATAACAAGACCCACCCCACCCCACCCAATATATTCAGACCCACCTCACCCCACCCAATATCCTCAGACCCACACCACCACACGCAATATAATCAGACCCATCGCACCCCATCCAATATAATCAGACCCACCCAACCCCACCCAATATATTCAGACACACCCCACCCAACCCAATATACTCAGACTCTCCCCAACTCACTCAATATACTCAGCTCCTCCCCATCCCACCCAATATTCTCAGACCATCCACACTCAATATCCTCAGACCCTCCCCATTCCACCCAATATCCTCTGACCCTCCACACGCAATATCCTCAGACCCTTCCCTCAACACCCAATATCCTCAGATACTCCACACACAATATCCACAGACCCTCCACACCCCACCCAATATCCTCAGACCCTCCCCACCCCACCCAATATCCTCAGACCCTCCTCACCCCACCCAATATCCTCAGTCCCACCCCACCCCACCCAATATCCTCAGACCCTCCACAACCCACCCAATATCTTCAGACCCACCCCACCCCACCCAAAATCCTCAGACCCTCCCCACCCCACCCAATATCCTCAGACCCTCCCCACCCCACCCAATATCCTCAGACCCTCCCAACCCCACCCAATATCCTCAGTCCCACCCCACCCCACCCAATATCCTCAGCTCCACCCCACCCAATATTCTCAGACTCTCCGCAACCCACCCAATATACTCAGACACTCCCCACACCACCCAATAATCTCAGCTCCTGCCCACCTACCCAATATCCTCAGACCATCCCCACCCCACCCAATATCCTCAATCTCACCCCACCCCACCCAATATCCTCAGCTCCACCCCACCCAATATACTCAGACTCTCCCCACACCACCCAATATCCTTAGACCCTCCCCAACACATTCAATATCCTCAGCTCCTCCCCACCCCACCCAATATCATCACACCCTCCCCACCCCTCCCAATATCCTCAGACCCTCCTCACCCCACCCAATATCTTCAGATCCTTCCCACCCCACACAATATCCTCAGACCCTCCCCACGCCATGCCATATTCTCAGATCCTCCTCACCCCACACAATAACCTCAGACCCTCCCCACCCCGCCTAATATAAACAGAACCTCCCCATCCTGCCCACTATCCTCAGACCCTCCCCACCCCACCCAATATCCTCAGACCCTCCCCACCCCACCCATTATCCTCAGCCCCTCCGCACCCCGCCAATATCCTCAGACCCACCCCTCCCCACCCAATATCCACCGACAATCCCCACCCCGCCCAATATCCTCAGACCCTCCCCACCTCACCCAATATCCTCAGACCCTCCCCACTAATGTTGCCTCCAATTGCTTGTACTGAGCGGGCCAGGAGCTCCTTTTATCGCGACCTTTTCATCTCTGAGCAAAATTTGCACCGACATTACTTACAACAACCTTTACAACAACAGCAGCAGCAACAAGCACGTTAAATCATATGTAGAGTTATGCCATATTGGCAGCCCAGCGTCTCAGGTCATTAGACAAGGCTCGATACAGGGTTTACATAAATTCCCTGCTGTTAAATCTAATTCTCTATATATGATCTCCATTTGTGCGTGTATGTCCTTATTACCTCCATTGCTACATTTCGTGACTTGTGCATCTGTACCCCGAGATCCCTTTACACTTCACCCCCATTTGTCCTCTTAGTTTCCAATGATAGGTTGGGTCCTTTACTCTCCTAACAAAATGCTCCAACTCGCACTGATCCATATGGAAAATCGTTTGATATTTACATGAACATTATGCACGTTATTTACGACAAAATTAATTTAAAAGGTATTAGTTCGTCATGGATAAAATCTATTAAAAATTGACAATTGATCACAAATTAGTGGGAGATAAAGGAACTGCATAATAATGCATTAACAGTACATAACCATCTCTCAGTTACACGGTTATGCATTGAAAAACAATCCAAAAGCCCAACGAGAATTGGAAAAGGCATATATATTCGTGCATTTGGTATTAATTTAAGTTGTCAACCTATTAGCAGCATCTCTCATGCGACCATAGCAATCGGAGCGCAAGCAGCAGGAATAGTGACTTTCCTACGATGCTGATATCCTGTATATACACATGTGTAATTAGAATATTAATCATAATAAAAACAGGCAACCAGCACATAAAATTACCGTTATTCTTTCGTTCAGGGTAAAAAAAGGAAATGTACATAATGGACCGCAATTTCCAACTGCAATCACTTCAATTAATAAAGGTTGCTTTCTTGTACCAGCACCACCCCATGTAACATGTCAGAAATGAGGCACTTATTCACAAGTGCAGAAAAACACATACACACTGTTCGTCACTGAATTAAAAAAGACATGCAGGCAAAGCTATGATTTAACAGAAATAAACATTCATCTTTCTTCCTGGATAGGACAACCAATCAGTCTGACTTGGAAATGTTTACTAATATAGTGAAATCAAGACGTTCAAATACAAATTTTGCTTGTCATGTTTTTCTCTCAAACATTGTGCACTATATAAATCCCTGCTCTTATTACCAAAAGTGTTGAAGTATTTTAGGTACTTCCCAATTATATAGTGGGAAACAAACTTCATTTTACTCTCAATTTGTATTCTCCTGTTTCAAACATATGTACCAATCTAAATTGTACATTGTCTGCTTAATCATTCTATATCGTTCTGTATCGTTCTCAAAAAACAAATAGCGGTTTCTTCAAAACTCGCTTCCTGTTATTTTATACATCATTACATAAACCTTTTTTCTATTAACATTCTACAACACGTTTACGAGGAAATCTATATTCACATTCTTCCTGAGACTTGTTTGGAATGTAGAATGACAGACGAAATAAAATATTTCACAAAAGCAAATAAACAGTGGATGCTGGAATCTGAAACTAAAACAGAAAATGCTGGAACTACTCAGAAAGTCAGGCAGCTTCTGTGGAGAGAGAAACTAAGTGTTTCATTTAGGGTGTGAGCTTTAATATAAACATAGAAACATAGAAAATAGGTGCAGGAGTAGGCCATTCGGCCCTTCGAGCCTGCACCACCATGCAATAAGATCACGGCTGATTATTCCTTCAGTAACCCTTTTCTGCTTTCTCACAATGCACCTTAACTCCCTCTTGAATATATCCTCTCTCTGCGGCAGGGAATTCCACAGGTTAAGAACTCTCTGAGTGAACACGTTTCTCCTCATCTCAGTCCGAAATGGCCTGCCCCTTATCATAAGATTCTATCCCCTGGTTCTGCACTTCACTAACAGCGGGAACATTCTTCCCGCATCTAACCTGTCCAGTCCCGTCAGAAGATTATATATTTCTATAAGATCCCCTCTCATCCTTCTAAACTCCAGTGTGAAAAAAGGCCCAATTGATCCAGTCTCTCCTCATACGTCAGTCAGCCATTCCTGGAATCAGTCTGGTGAACCTTCGCTGCACTCCCTCAATAGCAAGAACAGATTAGGAGACCAAAACTGAACACAATATTTCAGGTAGGGTCTCACCAAGGCCCTGTACAACTGCAGTAAGACTTCCCTGCTCCGAAACTCAAATCCCATTGCTATGAAGCTCAACATATCATTTGCCTGGTTCACCGCCTGCTGGACCTGCATGCTAACCTCCAATGACTGATGAACCATGACATCCAAGTCTCGCTTCACCTCCATTTTTCATAATCTGCCGCCGTTCAGAAAATATTCTACCTTCGTGTTTTTGCCCCCAAAGTGAATAACCTCACATTTTGGTCAGAACTGGAAGAAGTTAGAGATGTAACAGATTTTAATAAGATGCAGAGTCAGGATTTAACCTCTCATGCCTGCCACCATCACACACACCTGTCCTTTTGTTCTTTCCTCCCCTCCCAACTTTCTCTGCCTTTGCACCGGCTTTAAATCTGTTACATCTCTATCAATTTCCAGTTCTGATGAACGTTGATAGACCTGACACAGTATCTCTGTTTCTCTCTCGAAAGTTGGGGCCTGACCTGCTGAGCATTTCCTGTAATTTCTGTTTTTGTGTAATATAAAATAAAAAGATTTGTGTTTTTTTGTCTTTTTTGCTTCCCTTGCTCAACGGCTTAATGATACGTTTGAATGTCAATAAAATGGAACGCGTAACTCCTACACATCTTCCCCTGCCATCCCCTCCTCAACAGCACGGGGTGTTTGTTTGTGTAAAGCTGCTCAATTTAGTCAATCTCTCAACATCACATATTGAAGACCTTCAATTTTATACGTGTTCAGCAATTCGGAGCCTGTTTTGATGCATTTGGATTTCAAGACCAGGTTGGGACTTGTTTAGAGGAGGCGAAAACTGATTTTTGTCTGTTTCTTCAGAAATCATCTGAGAAACGTCGGGGGAAACGTTCGTTTATTGTGAAAGGTTCATTAAAAATCTTTAAACTTTTTCTAGTCACGTTGTAACATTGTGAGTATAATTTGCTCCAAGTTTCTCTGTCCCACTTCAATGCTGCCGTTAAGCACACAACAAGAATAATAAAATAAAGGAATTCCAAATGGAGATCAAATAAGGTGAATAAAGTGGTGAAACTTCCGAAAAAGACAGTGAGCTTATCTACCCTCAGACCTGCTGAGGAGTTGGGATCAGTTTTGCAAAAGTTGTTTTCTCTTTGGCTTTTGCCGTTCCCCCCCTCTCTCACAGATTCTGAGGTAAAACAGGTCCGCAAAACTTATCCCGTCCATCGTAAAATGATTTGAATAACCCGGAGAAACACTTTCAAAAAGGGAACCAAACCCTCGCAAAATGTAATTGGAACTGATCTCGGGACTCCGTGAGCCTAAGGATTGTTGGCTTTGTGGTGTCCCTGCACTGTACTATAAACTAATATGAGACATTTACTGCAGACACAGTCACTAAGTAAACCTTTATTCCCAGGACCAAGGAGCTCTGACATTGGGTGGGACCTCCCCTTTTATACCTGGAAATCCAGGTGAGGAGTGTCTCCCACAAGTTCACCCCCTGTGGTCAAGGTGTGCATTTCTAAGGTATACGTACAGTGTACAGGAGTTGCATGAAGGTTAAGGTTACATGAAGATTACCTTTGCATGATGGTTATATGCATGACATCACCTCCCCCCGTACATCTTTTTGAGTCACAATTTAAGTCTTTCAGGTGGTCGACGCTCTCTCGTGGAGCGCCGCAGTTGTGGCACTGGTGGCTGAGCCTCGGCATGCGTCTCTGTCACCTGAGGCGATTTCGGCCTGTCCGGGCTGGCCGCAGCGACTGTGCATGCTGTGGATTGTCCTCGTTGCTCGTCCACTGGCAGTGGTATGGGTGACAGCTCAAGCTCTTCTTCAGGTTCCTCTGTGTCTATGCTGAACCATTTCTTTACTTCGCACAAATTTTGGCGGCATATCTGCGCATTGTTTAGTCTGACCACCATGAACCTGTTTCCTTCTTTGCCTATTACAGTGCCCTCAAGCTATTTGGGTCCCAAAACATGGTTAAGAACAAAAACCGAGTCATCTATTTCTAACAATCTCCCCCTTGAGCCTCGATCATGGAGCTCGGTTTGGGACTTGCACTTGCCCTCAACAATGTCAGCCAGATCTGGGTGAATGAGGGACAGCCGCGCCTTGAGCTGCGTTCATGAGGAGTTGCACTGGCGGAACTCCCGTAATCGAGTGCAGCCGGGACCTTTAGGCCATGAGGAGGCGCGATAGGTGGGACTGAAGGGAGTGTCCTTTAATGCGTAGCATGCCCTGCTTTATGACTTGGACCGCCCGTGCCGCCTGCCCATTGGAAGCCAGCTTGAATGGCGCTGTCCTGAAGTGTTTGGTACCAGTGCCCGACATAAACTCCTGGAAATCATGGCTGGTAAATCACGGGCCCTTGTCGCTTACCAGGATGTGCGGCAAGTCGTGGGTCGTGAAAACCGTACGCAGACTCTCCACAGTGAGGGATGTCGTGCATGAATTCTATATGATTTACTCGATCCACTTCGAGTATGCATCGACAACGATCATGAACATTTTCCCCATGAACGGGCCCGCAAAGTCTATGTGAATTCGTGACCATGGTCTGGTGGGTCAGGACAAGGTGCTACCTGGGGGCATTGCCCAGTTGGGCACACATCATGCACCTGCGAACCCAGTGTTCCAGGTCTGAGTCAATCCATGGCAACCAAACATGTGACCAGGCATTAGCCTTCATTAACACGATGCCAGGCTGCTCGCTGTGGAGTTCCCTGATGTACGCTTCCCTTCCTTTCGGGGGCATGACTACCCGGCCGCCACATAAGCAGTCAGCTTGGATGGAGAGTTGCTCCATCCGTCTGTGAAACGGCATGACTTCCTCGGGGCACGCCCTGTGTGCGGGAGCACAATTCACAGTCAGGACACATTTCTTTATCATGGATCGGAGGGAGCCACTGTTGGTCCAGTGTTTTATCTGTCAGGCTGTGATGGGGATCCCGCACTTTCAAAAGCCTCAACGGCCATGACCATCTCGGCGCTCTCCTCCGAAGCCCACTCGCGAGTGGCCAGTGGGAGCCTGCTGAGAGCGTCAGCGCAATTTGCAGTGCTTGGCCGGTGCCGTATGGTGTTGTCATATGCAGCCAGCGTGAAGGCCTATCGCTGTTTGCGAGCTGACGCGTTGGCGTTGACAGCATTGCTGTCAGACAACAGGGATGTTAACATCTTGTGCTCCATCTCTAACTCGAACTGTCTACCGAAAATATACTGGTTCATCTTTTTCACACCGTACACTCACGTGAGTGACTCCTTCTCGACCATGCCACACCAAGCTCTGCCTGGGCGAGCGACCTGGAGATGTAAGCCATCGGTTGGAGTCGGCCGTCATCGTTACGCTGCTGCAACCCACACCCAACCCCGCAGGATGAAGCATCGCATGTTAAAACCAGTTTTTTACAGCGGTCATACAAAGTCAACAGTTTGTTGGAACACAGCAGGTTCTTCGCCCTATTGAAAGCCCGTTCTTGACAATTCCCCAAAACCATTCACACCCTTTACGGAGGAGCATGTGTAAGGGCTACCACAATGTGCTTACGTTTGGCAGAAATTTCCCAAAATTGTTCAAAAGTCACAGGAATGATCCCAACTCCGACGTGTTGCCATGACTGGGCGCCTGGCGAATCGCATCAGTTTTTGATTCGTTGGGCCGGATCCCGTCGGCGGCCACCCTCCTGCCCAGGAACTAGACCTCTAGGGCCAAAAACACGCACTTGGCCTTTTTCAGCCGCAACCCTACCCGTTACAATCGGCGTAGCACCTCCTCCAGGGTGTGGAGGTGTTCTTCCGTGTCTCGACCCATTATAACGATGTCGTCTTGGAATACGATCGTTCGAGGGATGGACTTGAGCAAGCTTTCCATGTTTCGCTGAAAAATAGCCGCTGCCGAACGAATGCCAAATGGGCACATGTTATTGACAAATAAACATTTGTGCGTCGTGATGGTGGTCAGAAACTTGAAATCTTCTGCCAGTTCCTGTGTCATGTAGACCGAAGTGAGGTCCAGCTTCGTGAACAGCTTTCCTTCTGTCAGTGTGGCAAAGAGGTTCTCCGCTCTCAGAAGCGGGTATTGGTCTTGCAGCGACACTCGCTTGATGGTGGCTTTGTCGTCGCCACAAATCCTAACCGAGCCATCTGCTTTGAGGGCGGGAACGATGTGACGTGCCCAGTCGCTGAATTCAACGGCCGAAATTATGCCCTCTCTGAGCAGCCTGTCCAGTTCACTTTCAATTTTCTCACGCATCACGTACGGCTCTGCTACGGCTTTCTGGTGCACGGTCTGGCGTTCGGAGTGATGCGTATTCAATACTTGAATGCCCTTGAACGTTGCGACACCTGGTTGAAAGACTGAGTCGAATTTTTGCAATAACTGCGAGCATGACCTTTGCGCCACGGATGAAATGTCGTGCACATTCCGCCACTTCCAATTCATCTCAGCTAGCCAACTCCTCCCCAAAAACGCGGGGCCATTTCCCGGAACAATCCAGAGTGGCAGCCAGTTCTGCAATCCATTTTGCGTTACCATCAAGTTTGCACAGCCCAGCACTGGGATTATCTCTTTGGTGTACGTATATAGCTGGAGACGAGAACTAGGGGGGACAGCATCAAAACACGAGGGAGCCAATTTAAAACCGAGTTGAGAAGGAATTTATTCTCCCAGAGGGTTGTGAATCTCTGGAATTCTCAGCCGAAGGAAGCAGTTGAGGCTAGCTCATTGAATGTATTTAAGTCACGGATTGATAGATTTTTAACCAATAATGTAATTAAGGGTTACGGGCAGCGGGCGGATAAGTGGAGCTGAGTCAATGGCCAGACCAGCCATGATATTGTTGAATGGCGGAGCAGGCTCGAGGGGCTAGATGGCCTACTCCTGTTCCTAATTCTTATGTTCTTATGTATGTCTCAATGCGTTTAAGCTTGGACCTGCTAGCTCTATGTGGCCATATTCTCTCAAATTGTTGGGCGCTCATGAGTGACTTTCAAGCTCCCGTATCCAGCTCCATGTGCACTGGGATGCAATTCAGTAAGATTTTTATCATCATGGGTGGCGTTTTAGTGTATGTGCTGTGGACGTCCGCAACATGACCTCTCTGAACTTCATATTCATGGGTGTTCCACAGGCCTCATCCTTCATTGCAGACCCCTCGTCTGGTTGCTCTGTCTCGCAGACGAGCCTCGCTAATGCCTTAGTGCACATCCTGACCAAGTGTCCACTGACATTACAAATCCTGCAGGTATAAAGCTGGAACCTGCAGCCTTTGGCACTGTGTTCTACATCCACACCTCCAGCATGGGCTGAGATTGCTGTTAACAAAATGACTAATGCCAAGCATTCCACTCCGATTGCCCGTTTGGCTGTTTCTGAGCACTCTGATGGAGGGTATTAATGTTCGCATTACTGGATGCATTTTTCATCGTGATGGCGTGATTTGCCGATTCCTTTTCCATTGTCCCTGTTGCGAGCCCACCCTGGAGCTTGTTGCTGTCTGGGCTGTGTCGAATTCCCCTTGTCTGCCTGTCTGGGCGGTGTCGAATTGCCCTTGCCTACCTGCGGGTTTCTGTATCACATTTACTAAATTAACTCCCTGGTTCACCGCAACGCTAAAACAAGGGCTGCTTGCGTAAATTAGCTTGGTCTCCTCTCCCCTGCAATATGGGTCTGAGCTATCATCGCCGTCCCTTCTAAAGTCAAGACTCTTTATGAGATTCCTGAAAATGCCGGCATGATTAATGCACGCGATGAAAACGTTCCTTAACATCTCCCCACTGCAGGCATCGGAGAACTTAGAGAGACTGGCCTAAAACCGCAGTTCTGCCACGAAGTCCGAGACGTTTTCACCCTCCTGACGCTGGTGAGAGTAGAACCGGTGCCGGGCTATGTGTACACTACTTGACGGCTTGAGATACTCACTGATCAGGTGGCTGAGCTCTTCGTAGGACTTGTCTGCCGGTTTTTGGAGTGCGAGCAGATCTTTCATCAGTGCATATAACTGTGGACCACAGCTGGTCAGTCGATGCGCCCTCCGCTTGTCAGCCGCTGTCTCTTCCAGCCAATCCTTTGTGACAAAGTTCCACTGGTGTCTTTCCACAAAGTCGTCCCAGTCCTCACCCACACAGTAGCGTTCCACTTTGCCACCGGTGGCCATCCTCGTGGTTCTGTGATTCCCGTTTCTCTTCGCAAATGTAGGATCTCTGCACCTTGTTACAATCTCACACGAGTCATGTATATATCAGACACGGTCACTCTGTGACCTTCACTTTATTCTCAGGACCAAGAAGTGCTGACGCTGGGTGGGATCTCCCCTTTTATACATGGAAACCTAGGTGAGGAGTGTCTCCCGCAAGCTCAGCCCCTGTGGTCAGGGTGTGCATTTCAAGGGTACAGGTAAAGTTTGTTTGAGTTACAGTTACAAAACTATTGTCATTGCAAGATGGTGAAATACATGACAACTGACTCACTACCCAGTCAGTTACAACACGGAACTCACTCATGCTATCATTGCCCATCCAGATACATCACTGACCTCACTCATACTGTTACTGCACGTCCAGTACATCACTGACCTCATTCATACTGTCAGCACACATCCAGATACATTACTGACGTCATGCATACGGTCACTCTTCATTCAGATACAACAGTGGATTCACTCAATCTGTCTGCACACGTGCAGGCACATCACTGACCATCTCATACTATCACTGCACATCCAGATACATTACGACCTCACACATACTTTCTCTGCACTTCTAGATGCAACACTGACCTCACTTATACTGTCTCTACCATCCAGATATATCACTGACCTTACTCATACTGTCACCACTCATCTAGGATATCACTGACCTCACTCAGACTCACACTACCCATTCAGAGACATCACTGACCTCACTCCTACTGTCACTGCACATTCAGGTACATCACTGATCTCACTCAGACTGTCACTACCCTTCTAGATACAACACTGACTAAAAAACAAACTCTCTCTACCCATTCAGGTACATCACTGATCTACCACAGACAATAGCTACTCAATCAGTTACAACACTGACCTCACTCATACATTCACTGCTCATCCAGATACATT
Organism: Pristiophorus japonicus; assembly: GCF_044704955.1. Taxonomy (NCBI): domain Eukaryota; kingdom Metazoa; phylum Chordata; class Chondrichthyes; family Pristiophoridae; genus Pristiophorus; species Pristiophorus japonicus. The sequence goes on from NW_027254363.1 coordinate 5,441,509, forward strand.
AATGACCTCACTCATACTCTTATTGCCCATCCAGCTACATTACTGACCTCACTCACACTGTCTCTGCCCATCCAGAAACATCACTGACCTCACTCAGACTGTCAATACCCATCCAGTTACATCACTGACCTCATTCGTACTGTCACTGCCCATCCACGTACATCGCTGAACTCACTCATACTATCACTACCCATCCAGGTATATCACTGACTTCACTTATACTGTCACTGCCCATCCAGGGACATAACTGACTTTGCTTATACTTTCATTGCCCATTCAGACACATAATGACCTCACTCGTATTTTCTATTAGGATTAACTTCAAACCACCACTCAGAGTCCGTTATCCTTAAAATAAATGAAGTTTTTATTTTTTAACAGATACAAGCTGTCAGAAGAGCTATTATGTGAAAGTACGCACGAAGAAGTGGCCAGAGGCATCTTCCTTTATAGAATTTCAGATTAAGTCATTACGTAATTACTCAAGTTATAATCAATACGTGATGATTGATACATGATGCTTGGTTAATATATTGGACCAGCACTTCCTCCTGTCTGCCTTCCGTATGCCTACATTTTAAGTCCGGACAGTTGCTGTAGTGTCCATTTCTATTCTATCCTTCTCTTCGTATGGCTTCAGTTTCTATGTTATCTCTCTCTGTGCTTGCCTCCCAAGGCCTTGGTCTCTGAACTAGTAGATTTGTTTCTCTGTGCAATGTTTCCCACAGTCTTTGCGTTCCATTTTAAAATCTGTGAGCTCAATTTTAAAATGGCACCATTAATTCACATATAAAGAACTGTAATTTACCACTTCAGTCTCTCCTGTTCGTCCCTGATTATTTCTAAATAATCAGCCAACCACATATATGTTCTAAATCCTCTGCTAAGAAAAGGTGTAAAATCCATTTCCTTAGGATCGCTCTTAATTCCGTCCATTAAAGGAATCTTTGCATGCTACTCCTGACAATTTCGTGGGATTAGTGGCAAGCTATTTATATTTGCTTTAGTACCTACAGAGCAAAAGCTCAGAGGTGTTAGTTGTTCGCCTAATGCGCTACAAAGTTATTCGCCTCCCTACCACACCTACGTTACGAAGTTAACAAGGTTGGTTGCTGTTCCGCTTGAAACATCCGGTTGTATATTCCTCGGATATTACACATCAGATATAGTTGGATGACGATGCGTATCCCTACCACTACCATTATTAGCACAATTGTGTGCCACATCTAATTGTGGACTGCGTGGGACTCAGGTAAGCAGCACTTAAAAATGTCCCACCAGTGATGAACCGTGAGTTCACTGAGTTCCATCGTCACTCGGTTCAGTTCTTGTTTTGTGTAACTCACGACGACCTTTTGCCTTAGAAACGATTCCCTTTCTTCCCCCATGTAATTGGTCACCTGAATGTGTTTTTCCATAAAGGCCCTTAATATTCTCATGTCCACTACTGGGGATCGTATGGATAGTCCTTTGGTGCTCCCGTTTTGTGCAATGATGTTCCATTGTCCTATTTGTTCGGTCTTGGTCGTTCTGACGTCGATGATGACATATATTTCCTCATGGAATTCAATTATCGGGGGTTGCAAGCGATCTGCGTTCAAATATACCATGTCGGTATTGGTTAGACATATGTAGTTTTGTCGGATTGCATGTGTTATTAGAATCACTTAAGTGCTTCAAATGCCATTGACATGCCCCTGCCGTGACTACCATGCTGCATGGATCCGCCACTGTTGTATGTAGCGGGGATAGTTGCCCAAATGGTCACTTTACACAGTCCATCACTTCGTGTGTTTTATTCCTCGGGTCTATCAATTTCCCTTAAAACTGTGGCTTCCGTAAGTTTTTACCGAATAGCTGTGGGAGGGTCACATACTCACACCATTTCTGACTGTTAGTAACATTAGCTAACAACATAATCAGATTACATCCCTCTTCATCACATAGTGTATGCTTCATATCTGGTCTGAGTGTTAGATTTCGGTGGTCAAACTGGAGCAGTTTAGCCCATCGTGGGGCATTCCCAGAGAATGCTATCCTTTCTAATTCAGCCCGTTGTCCTTTCTTAATCACATCCATTTTAAGGCAGCGAGTCTTATTGGCTAACCGCATTAAATTGTCCGATACATGTTGCTGTTCCCAGTTAGTTTTGTTTGACCACTCCCAAATCATTTTTTCTGACAGCCATCCCGCCACACGACTGGACTGGTAATGTTCTTGCCACACATCTGTCAGCCTTATGGCATCTTTAGCCAATCGTCCCGCGTTTTGAATTTTATTCAGCATCGTTTCAGTATCCATTGAGTTTAATGCTCCTACTCCCCTTCCTAAGCCTCTGAGTACTCTATCTAGGATGTTGCGCCGATTGCGAGCTCTGGTTATCTTTAGGGCAAGATCCAGGTTCTTACAAATCCTGGGTACCATCTATTGATCATACTATATATTTATTGTTGAATGTATTATTGATGGGACTATCAGTGTGCTTAGGCCCGTATCGTGCAGTATTTGTAAGCGTGGCATCCATTCCTGGTTCGGACGGAGATATTTTACACTTATCATGATCAGCCATGTACCCCTGCTGCCAAACTGAATTATTTCTACACAGCACCCAATCTCCGTCTCTCAACATTCCCTGTATCCACTCTCTCCTATTGCTATACTCCGTTTCCTTAGTATTCCAGGCATCTTTCTATATTTTGGTCATATTCTGGGGAGCATTGTCACAACCTCGCTTACATATCATCCCTCGACCGTCGGCCACCCATGTAAAGCTGAAGGTAACATTCTCATTCTTATGGCTGATCAGTATAAATTTGTTGGACGTGGTGCCGAATAGGTCCAAAGTTTACAGTCAAATGGTAAATCAAAAAATATGACATTTAATTCCAGCGGGGCATGTAGTTTCCCTGGGTTGTGTCTCGGTGGGCCTTCCACAAATAATAACGTCGACGCACTTTTCCTTCCAAATCTAGCACTGGAGCCACCAGGAAGGCGGGGCCCCAGTAGCCCTGTTGCCACCAGCCCTATCCACAGGTCTATCTCGTTGTTTTCTGTCTTGCTTCCTTATCGGACGCTTCCTTGATCAGTGGGTGCACCGTCACTATGTGTAAAAACAGACGACAGTTGTTTAGTGTTATATGGTTTTCCCTGAGTCCAGTGTTTAGATATAATCCCAGTGGGCTCCTGTTGCCAAACATCGCTCGTCATTGGTACCGAGTATGGTCCCATCCTTCGGGTCTCCATTCCTTTTCGCATCCCTGTCACATTTACCATGACCTGTTCTCCTCGTTTAGCTAGCGCTTCGGGTCTCATTCCATCATTCTGAATTTCTAGGTTTCTTATATGCAGCCTGCTTCTAACTTCTTTATGCATCGCCTGCATCTCTTGGTTTTGCTGGAACAAGAACCGCCTCAACCTTTCCTGAATTGGTCCTGCTTCACCTGTCCCTTCGGATACGTTCTCTGGTAGTCTCATATCCCATCCAGTCATCAGTACATGTGGTGTTTGTTCCGTGGTTCGCCCTGGGGTGGCTCTGAGACGCATTAAAATAGCCGCAAACAGCCCAGTCCATCCTTTGCCTGTCTCCTGGGTTGCTTTGGAAAGGGTCGTTTTTAAGGTCCGATTCATTCTTTCCACCATTCCCGAACATTGGGGATGATATTGTATGTTGTACCTCTGTTTGATTCCCAGCAGTGCAGATGTTTCTTTCATTAATTTGCCCGTGAAATGTGTCCCATTGTCTGAATCTATCTGTACGGATACTCCCCACCGAGGTATCATCTCGCTCGCCAGCATCTGTGCTGCGGTCCGAGTAGGGCAGTCCCTGGTAGCGAAGGCATCCACCCATCGTATGAATTGGTCTATGATTACCAGGCAAAACCTGTCAAGTATTTGACATTGTTATATATAACTGTATCATAACATGCTATACATGACTGTAATAATTTATGACCTGTAACCACCAGCAGAACTTATCACGAGGGGTGCAATTGCAAGAGACAGGTATAATAAGGGCAGGTCTCAGGCAAGTGCAGAATTCCAGAGCTGTGAAATAAAGGTGCATGCCCAGAGTGAGCTTGACTTCACTGCATGCCTCGTGTGAATCTGTACTAAGGGGACAGGACTTTACAGTGGCGACGGGTTATGGGATTACAGAATCCACAGAATGGCGAACAATGGATCAGATGAAAAGTACAATGCGGGAGACAATTGGGAGGATTTTATAGAAAGGCTCCAGCAAAGCTTTGTAACCAAAGACTGGTTCGGCGACGATAAGGCAGATAAGCGAAGAGCCCATCTCTTGACCAGCTGTGGCTCGAAAACATACGTGTTAATGAAGGATCTGTTGGCCCCCGAAAAACCAGCAAGTAAGTCGTTTGAAGAATTGAACACACTGGAAAGAGACCACCTGAAGCCAGCGAGCAGCCTACACATGGCCAGACACAGGTTCCACTACTACAGACGCTGTGCGGGTCAGAGCATACCCGACTTCGTGGCGGAACTTCGGAGGTTGGCTTGTTTATGTGAGTTCTCCGATGACCTGAGGAGTGAAATGCTGAGAGACTTTTTCATTGAAGGAATAGGTCACGCAGGCTTATTCCGAAAACTCATAGAGACCAAGAATCTGACCTTAGAGGCAGCAGCACTGGTTGCACAGGCATTCTTGGTCGGGGAAGAAGAAACGAGGTTGATTTACAATGCAGGTACGACAACTAACGAAATATTTGAACAAGATGTTCACAGCACTAAACAAGCTGCTACCCACACACACAGACAAAACCAGGAGAACAGGTTCTCGACAGCAGGCAGATATCATCAAGGGCCACAGGAACGGCCGTTCACACCGAATCAACCCACAATGTGAGGAATCAACTACAAACTGAGAGAAGCTCAAGAGGGATCAGCCAGACGCAGCTCATTCTTTGGAAACTCTTTGAACAATGGAACAGGTCTGTGCTGGAGGTGTAGGGATGGGCACTCGTCAATGGGATGTCGAATTCAGCAGGCTGTTTGCAGAAATTGTGAATATACAGGGCATTTGGAGCACATGTGCAAAAATCCGGCAGCTCAGCTGGTATACGAATCGGATTGGTCGGAAAGCGGACCAGAAGATGATGGGGACAGTACCCAGGACAACGGTGGACAGCGTGTCAACACGATCAATAGCCGCTGCTCCTACAACAGGACGCCTCCTATAATGATAAGTACCTACTCAACGGGATATCTGTCAACATGGAGCTGGATGCGTGAGCGAGTCAATCTCTCACGGGCGCTCAACAATTTGAACAACTGTGGCCGCATAAAAGAGACAGACCAAAACTCACAAGGTCGAGACCACACTAAGGACCGATAGCAAAGAAATCGTACCAGCCCTCGGCAGCGCCATGCTCTCTGTCACACACAAAGGGACAATGAATGGACTTCCCCTGTGGATTGTCACCTGAGATCCCCCAGCACTGCTGGGGAGAAGCTGGCTGGCAAAACTAAACTGGAAATGGGATGATGTCCATGCCATGTGATTAGAGGAACAGACCTCATGTTCAACAATTATGAAGCGATTTGAACATCTCTTTCAGCCAGGTGTGGGCACTTTCAAAGGGGCCAAATTCAAAATCTACATCACACAGGATGCTAGACATGTCCATCACAAGGCCAGCGCTGTACCCTATATGATGAGGGAAAAGATTGAACACGAACTCGACAGGCTTCTGTGGGAAGGCATTATATCACCTGTGGAATTTAGCGACTGGGCAAGTCCCATTGTCCCAGTCATGAAGCCTGATGGCTCCGTACGCATCTATGGGGGCTACAAAACTACCATAAACAGAGTTCCCTACAGGCCCATTACCCGCTGCCCAGAGCGGAGGAAATATTTGCCAAATTGGCTGGAGGTAAATTTTTCTCAAAATTGGACCTTACATCTGCATATATGACGCAAGAATTGACCGAGGAATCCAAACTACTCACCACCATCAACACAAATCGAGGCCTTTGAATGTACAATCGATGCCCATTTGGCATCAGGTCGGCAGCTGCCATATTCCAGCACAACATGGAGAGTCTGCTCTTGTCCATCCCGGGGATGGTTGTATTTCATGATTACATACTTATCACGGGCAGGGACACCGACTCCCATCTACGTAATTTGGAGGAATTACTAAAGCGGTTGGATCGTGTAGGCCTACGAGTCAATAAATCCAAGTGTCTGCTTCTCGCACCCGAGGTTGAATTTTTGGGCAGAAGGATTGCTGATAATTGGATCCGCAGAACAGAGTCCTAAACAAAAGCAATGCCCACGGAATGTCTCAGAACTGCGCGCATTTCTCGGGCTACTGAATTACTTTGGGAACTTTATGCCGAACTTAAGCACGCTGCTGGAGCCTCTCTACGTGCTGCTCAGAAAGGGGTGCGATTCGTTTTGGGAGGACGCCCAGGAACGCGCCTTCAATAAGGCACGCAACCTTCTGTGTTACAACAGTGTTTTGACTTTCTTTGACGCAGATAAAAAACTAGTTCTCACTTGTGATGCGTCATCGTATGGGGTCGGGTGCGTTTTGCAACATGTCAATCGTGCGGGCAAATTACAACCCATAGCATATGCCTCCAGGTCACTTTCGCGGGCAGAGCACGGGTATGGAATGGTGGAGAAGGAGGCGCTCGCGTGCGTGTACGGTGTCAAAAAAATGCACCAATACCTTTTCCGGGCCAAGTTTGCGTTAAAACCGAACACAAGCCCTCACGTTCCTCCTATCCGAGAGCGAGGCAATAAACGCCAAAGCCTCAGCATGAATTCAACGGTGGGCACTCATGCTGGATTCCTCCGACGATACCATAATGTACAGACCAGGCACAGACAACTGTGCCGACGCGCTCAGCAGGCTACCCCTGGCGACCACGGAATGGTCTGAAGAACAGGACTGTGAGATAGTCATGGCAATCAATGCCTTTGAGTCCACAGATTCGCCATGACAGCTCGCTAAATCAGAGCCTGGACGGCCAGCGACCCCACGCTATCCTTAGTAAAAAGATGTGTCCTAACCGGTGACTGGGCAGAGGCTCGCGATGCCTGCCCCGAGGAATTAAAACACTTTCACAGGCGCATGCATGATCTACCACTACACACAGACTGCCTGATGTGGGGCAGCCGAGTAGTCATGCCTCTGCGAGGCAGAGAGGCATTTGTCCGGGATCTCCACTGCGATCACCCGGGGATCGTTCTCATTAAGGCCATAGCCAACTCCCACGTCTGGTGGCCTGGTATTGATGAGGACCTGGAGCTGTGCGTCCGAAAGTGCACCATTTGTGCCCAACTCAGTAATGCCCCCAGGGAGGATCCACTGAATCCCTGGCCTACCAAACCATGGTCACGGGTCCACGTAGACTTAGCGGGCCCATTCATGGGCAAAATGTTCCTCGTAGTTGTAGATGCATTTTCAAAGTGGATCGAATGCACCATTTTAAACTCGAGCACAACCGACACCACTTTCGAGAGCCTCGCAACCATGTTTGCAATGCACGGAATCCCTGGCATATTGGTCACACAGGATGCTAGACATGTCAATCACAAGGCCAGAGTTGTACCCTATATGATGCGGGAAAAGATAGAACACGAACTAGACAGGCTTCTGTGGGAAGGCTTTATATCACCTGTGGAAGTTAGCGACTGGGCAAGTCCCATCCTCCCAGTCATGAAACCTGATGGCTCCGTACGCATCTGTGGGGACTACAAATCTACCATAAACAGAGTCTCCCTACAGGCCCATGTCCCTTTGCAATATTCTGCTTCCATGCACACTATTAAATGTACCACTAACTTATATAATGACAGAATAAGGGAATGGTTATAGTAAGGAAGAAAGCCATTCGGCTAGTCGAGCCCATTCCAACTCTCAACTGGTCCCACAGCCCCGTCATTTACTCGCAGCTGTGCAATTTTATTCCTTCGTATAATTATCCAACTCCGTTTTCAAATATAAGATTGAGTCTGCCACAACCGCCCTTTAAAGCAGTCTATTCCAGATTCTAACCACTTGCTGAGAAAAAGCCACTCCTGTTCCAATGTATAAAGACAGAGAAACACTGGATCAAGTACTGCCACACTCAGCACCTTGGTAAATTTAGCATTAGCATTCTATTCCTGTAGCACAAGCTCCTGAAGTGCAGCCTGTTGGGGTTAAAACTCTGGTTGTGTTTCCAACGCTACTTTTGCCACAGCATTTCCGGAGTGTAGTGGTTATCACATTAGCCAAACAGGCGAAAGGTCCGCGATTGGATCCCGGGTGGAAAATGTTGCAAACGTGTTCAATTAATGATTAAAACAATAGAATACTTCATATTCGTGGTTCAATATTAAGAGAGTGCAGTGTCTCACGACGTTGTTGCATTTGATGATTACTCTGTAAAGTTCTGCACACACTCAAACTCTGGACAGTGTCTCTCACTTCCTCTTGTTTCCTGCCCTGAAGGTGGAGAAACCCCCATCTCAATGCTGTACATTCGAGGCATTCAGTTCAGCTGTGAGAGATTATTAAAGGATCCTGCCGCGCCACCTCGCTTCGCAACAGAAATTCAAAGCCACAAACAAACCCATCGACTAATCGCTCTTCCCCATCTCCAGAGTGAGTGAGTGCGGGGCAAACCCCAACATTCCGCTCCCGCATCTCCAATCAGCCACTGCCGGCGGAAAATGGCGAATGCAGCATCAAACAGCGGTTTACTGCCCTTCACTTGGCTACACAATGCCACGGTTCGAGCAAAAGCTGCACGTACACCGAACAACAGCCTCATAAGACTTTTAATCTCAGGTTTCTGAGACCGAGCCCCAGCTTGCACGAAGATTTTTTTACTGGAAATACCATTAATTAGCCGATCACCTCGTCTTGCGTCATGAAAGTAATGCTAACCAATATTTATGTAATCATAGAAGTTTACAGCATGGAAGGAGTCCTTTTCGGCCCATCGTATCGACACCAGCCAACAAATGTCCAGTTTAAGGTGTGTAACCCTGTACTTTTCGGCAATTCACGGGCGAATCCAAGTACTTTTTAAATGGGTTGAGAGTTTCTGCCTCCACCACACTTTCAGGCAGTGAGTTCCAGACCCCGACAAACATCTGGATGAAGAATGTTCTCTTCAAATCCCCTTTAACCCTAATAATTATTACTTTTAATTTATGCCCACTGGTTGTTGACCCATTTATTTTTGGAATAAGGCCCTTTTATTCACCAATATCGAGGCCCCTCCTAATTTTAAACACCTCAATGCTGTCGCCCATCAGCCTCCTCTGTTCCAAGTAAAACAAACAAAGCCGATCCAATCAGTCCTCACCGCAAAGTTTCTCCACACCGGGCAACATCTACGTAAATGTCCTCTGTTCCATCTCCAGCGTAATCACGTCCTTTATTCACCGCAGTACTCCAGCTGTCGGCTAACCAGAATTTTGCACATTTCAAACATACCTCTGCCAATAAGTGCAACTATTCCATATTCATTCTGAACCAACTTATCCAACCAGCCAGCTACATTCAGTGATCTGAGTGCATGTAATCCCAGTTCCCTTTTGTTCCTTTACACTTCACAATGTCCGAGCAGTTGATGTCTATTGCCTTTCCTTTTTAGCCCTCCACAAATGCACCATCTCATACGTTCTCAGGATTAAATTCCATTTGCCATTGTTCTGCCCACCTTACCAGTTGATTGATATCTTCCTGCTGTCTCCATCTTTCTTCTCCATTTTCAAGCACACTGCCTATTTTACTATCAGCTGAAAACTTCTTAATCATCACCCCTATATTCAAATTTAGATCATTGATAAATACCATAAAAAGCAATGGACCTCAGACGAAAATCTGCGGAACCCCACTGGAAACATCCTTCCAGTCACAAAAACACCATTCAAACATTACCCTATGCTTCCTGTCACTGAGCCATATTTAGATCCAATTTGCCAATTCGCCCTGTATCCCATGTGCGTTTACTTTCATGGCCAGTCTGCCATGTGGGACCTTAGCGAAAGCATTCATAACATCCACATACACTACATCATTCGCACTACTTCATCGACACACGTGTTGAACTCCTCCAAAAATGCAATCAAGTTCGTCAAACGCGAACCTTCCCCTACAATTCGTACTGACTGCCCTGATTAACAAGAGTCTTTTGAATTGTGAAAAAACATAAAAGTTAAATGTTATCCGGCTTTCACGGGAAAGCATCACTAATTAACTGATGATCTTCATTTGCATAACTAAAGAAATGTTAACTGAAGGAGAGTCCTTAATTGAATAATTTTCTGTGCTCTGCAATTTACCTCTTTAATCATAAACCATTTTAGACACTGTGCTTTATTGATCTGCTTTATCACGTTCATTGCTGGTAACACGTACATGGGACTGGGGAAAGAGTGAGATAGACTGTTGAGCAAGGGACTGGTTATTGCGAAACAGCCAACAAAACATACATTCGAGAAGAATAACATGGAACATAAACGTGACCCCAACACCCAGAAAGAAGATTACATGCTGAGTCCCTTCCTGCACAAAATCCTTTCCTCAACATTTCACTGACCGAAACTTCACAAAACAAAAATGATGCATCTAAAGTCACTAAACCCGAATTTTCACTCACTCGAATCTTCTGAATCGAATGCCTCTAGTTGTGCCGACTCAAGCCACGCCGCTATGTAATATTCTGCTTCCATTCACACAATTAAATGTGCCACTAACTGATATAATCATAGTATAATGGAATGGTTACATCACAAAAGAAGACCACTCGGCTGGTCGACCCAATGCTATCTATCAACTCGTCCCACTCCCCTGTCGTGTACCCGCAGACGTGGATTTTTTTTTCTTCAGATACATATCCAACGCCCTTTCGAATGATAAGGTTGACCACTTTTTAAGAAAGGAGTGAGAGAGAAAACGGGCAATTATACACCGGTTAACCTGACATCAGTAGTGGTTCAAATTATTGGAATCAATTATTAAAGATGAAATTGCAGCACATTTGAAAAGCAGTGACTGAATCGATCCAAGTCAGCATGGATTTATGAAAGGGAAATCATGCTTGACAGATCTTCAATAATTTTTTGAGGATGTAACTGGTAGAGTGGCAAGGGACAACCAGTGGATGTGATGTATTTGGACATTCAAAATGCTTTTGTCAGAGTCCCGCACAAGAGATTGATGTGCAAAATTAAAGCATATGTTATTGAGAGTAATGTACTGACGTGGTTCGAGAACTGCAATGCAGGCAGGAAGCAGAGAGTCGGCATAAACGGGTCCTTTTCAGAGTGGCAGGCAGTGACCAGTGCGGTAACGTAGGGCTCAGTGTTGGCCCCAACTATGCAGAATATACATTCATATTTCGGATGAGGGAATTGAGTGTAATATCTCCAAATTTGCAGATGACACTAAGCTGGATGATGGTGTGAGCTGCAGAGTGAATTGTACAGGTTCGCTGAATGGGCAAATGCATAGCAGATGCAGTATAATTTGGGTAAATGTGAGGTTATCCACTTTGATGGCAGAAACACGAAGGCAGAATGTTATCTGAATGGCGGCAGATCAGGAAAAGGGGAGGTGCAGCGAAACCTGGGTGTAATGGTACATCAGTCATTGAAAGTTGGCATGCAGGTACAGCAGGCAGTGAAGAAGACAAATTATATGTTGGCCTTCATAGCTCGAGGATTTGAGTACAGCAGCAGGAAGGTCTTACTGCAGTTGTACGGGGCCTGAGTGAGGCCTCATCTGGAATATTTAGTTAAATTTTGCTCTCCTAATCTGAGAAAGAACGTTCTTGCTCGTGAGGGAGTGGAGCGAAGGTTAAACAGACTGGTTCCCGGGATGGCAGGACTGGCATACGAGGAGAGACAAGACCGATTGGGCTTGTATTCACTGGAGTTTAGAAGGATGAGAGGGAATCTCATAGAAATATATAAAATTCTGACGGGTCTCGACAGGTTTGGAGCAGTAAGAATGTTGCCGATGTTGGTGAAGTCCAGAACCAGGGGACATCGTCTAAGGATAAGGATTACGACTGGGATAAGGGAGAAACTGCTTCACTAAGAAAGTTGCTAACCTGTGGAATCCCTACCGTAGAGAGTTGTTGATGCCAGTTCATTGGATATATTCAAGAGGGAGTTAGATATGGCCCTTATGCTGAAAGGGATCAAGGGTAATAAAGAGAAAGCAGGAAAGGGGGACTGAGCTGAATGATCAGCCATGATCTTATTGAATGGCGGTGCAGGCTCGAAGAACTGTTTTCTATTTTCTTTGCTACTATGTTTCCTTTTTTCATTCAGATGTTTGATAGCATTCATGTCTGAGCTGACAGAAATCAATAATCTGCTGTCTGTCGATTTTTGAGTAAAGAGAGAACCAGCAGTTATATCACTACGGCCAGGCCAGTCTGAAAAAGTCTACTCTCGGAGGCGAGGCAGACTAAAGACTGGTAAGTATTTGGAAGTGAGACCGACTGGGAATATCAGGTGCTGTCGATACTTGCTGCCACCACAGGCTTCTCGCAACATTCCTACTGCCATCAAACAATCAACAACAGCTCTTCGCTTCTCCCTCCTGCAATCAATTACTCTCTCACTCTCACCCCTTATTTTTCCAAATCTTTGCTGCTCATTCTCCTGCTGCCATAAAATGTCAAGGGGTTCCACACACAACGAGACAAAAAATACAGCAACAAAGTAACCGAGCAAAATAACACACCCAAAACAGTAAGTCCTTGTCATCCAAACCATTAAGATCGAACTCAGACATTGCGCTTAAACTACCATACCGGATCTCATTTCTGCACCAACGTTGGGACAGCTCTGATTTGTACTTGGGTTGGATTCTTAATAGCAGGCGTACTCGGGTTTATCTATTAGTTGAGGTTTGTTGCTGCCTTCATTCAGCACGCCATTTGCTGTTGTTTCCTCCGATTTTTCTGCAACTATCACTCTCGCTCTCTCTCTCGCTCTCTGTCTAATAGCCATATGCCTGATTTTTACTTAGCAATGAAGGCTCGGGCTGAACCATTGTGTGTGTGTTAGCGAGAGATGGCGCGAAGAGAGATTGAAAACAAGGTGGGAAGGCAGGTAAAAGGAAATGTAAGAAGTACAAATGATTCCGAGCTATTAAATAGCATTCATGTCGGAGCTGACAGAAAGCAATAACAAATTGTCTGAGGCTCTTTGAGTAAAGAGAGAACCACATGTTATATCGCTTCGGCCGTAGCAGTCTGAAAATGTCTGATCTCGGTTGCGAAACAGAGTAATGCCTGATTATTACTTGGAAGGGAGACCGACTGGAAATATCAGGTGCTGTAGACTTTTGCGGTCTCCACAGGCTGCTCGCAACATTCACACTGCCGTCAAACAAACAACAAGCTGTTCACTTCTCCCTGCTGCATTCATGTTCTCTCCCACCCTCTCCCTTTATCTTTCCAAATCTTTGCTGCTCATTCTCCAGCTGCCATCGAAAATCAAGGGGGTCCAAACACAACTGAACAAAAAACACAGCAACAAAATAACTGAGCAAAACAGCACAACCAAACTTGGACCGGCCGCTGTTGTCAGTGGCCAAAGGGACCCAGTACCAGCCTCTTCTGTCACTGGCCGAAGGTACCCTCTACCGGCCTCTTCTGTCGCTGGCCGAAGGGATCCAGTACCGGCCGCTGCTGTCCCTGGCCGAAAGGACCCCGTACCTGCCGCTGCTGTCCCTGGCCGAAGGGAGCCTGTACCGGCCTCTTCTGTCGCTGGTCAAGGGGACACGCTACCGGCCGCTGCTGTCACTGGTGAAGGGACCCAGGACTGGCCTCCTCTGTCACTGACCGAAGGGACTCTGTACCAACCTCTTCTTTCACTGGCCGAAGGGACCCAGTACCGGCCTCTTCTGTCCCTGGCCGAAGGTACCCAATACCGGCCACTTCTGTGACTGGCGGAAGGGACCCTGTACCGGCCTCGTCAGTCCCTGCCTGAACGGAACCTGTACCGGCCTCTTCTTCCCTGGCCGAAGGGACCCTGTACCGGCCTCTTCTGTCCCTGGTCAAAGGGACCCTGTACCGGCCTCTTCTGTCCCTGGCCGAAGGGATCCAGTACCGGACTCTTCTGTCCTTGGCCGAAGGGATCCCGTATTGGCCGCTGCTGTCCCTGGCCGCAGGCACCCTTCACCGGCCACTTCTGTCCCTGGCCGAAGGGAACCTGTACCGGCCGCTGCTGTCCCTGGCCGAAGGGAACCGGTACCGGCCTCTTCTGTCCCTGGCCGAAGGGAACCTGTACCGGCCGCTGCTGTCCCTGGCCGAAGGCCCATCGTCTTATCAGATCTATTATCAACTGTAACATTGCCCCAAATCAGAGGGGACAGCAGAAGCAGTTCCACAAAAAGTTAATGCCGGGGCACTTAGAGAGCAAGCTAAGAGAGCCACATACAGCCAGCGCCTCACAACCAATCTGTCGTGCCTTGATGACACTGAGATGATGAATTCCCATACCGCTTGGTCTATCCTCCAGGCATCTATATAAAGTGCCTGTGAAGGGACACTTCGTCACTCAACCAGAAAACACCAGGACAGGTTGATGAAAATGATCAGGAGATCGAAGAACGAATAAATTTCAAGCGCAATACATTTCTGAGCATCAAGCAACAGCCCAACTCGGGAGATGCAAACAACATTACAGACGGCTCATTGCTCAGGTTCAACAAAAAACCCGGGACAGAAAGAACAGGTGATGAATGGAGAGAGCACAGGAGATACAACAACAGGTCGACAGTCACGATATGCGAGGATTCTTCGCTGCCGTCAAGCCACCTGTGGTCCATATTCCGGAGGCTCCAACCCACTCCTAGCCAAGAACGAGGAAACATTCATCAAGGACACCGAGGCTGTCTGGCCTGATGGAAGGGGACTTTGAAGATCTCCTTAATCGAGACCCTGCCTTTGACTCGAGTCTTCTCGAATCCATCCCGCAGCTTGCAACCTACCATCAACTCAGTGAAACTCCAACCTTGCACGAGGTAGACAAAACTATAAAACAGCTTAATAATAAAAAGGCTAAGGGAGCAGATGGAATCCGTGCTGAGGCGCTAACAATACAGTGGAGAGGCGCTGTTGTCGCGGATACATGACCTCACCTCTCTCATCTGGAGGGAGGAGAGCATGCCTGGTGATCTGTGAGATGCAGTGACTGTGACCATTTCAAAAAAGTGAGACAAGTCCGACTGTGGCAACTATAGGGGAATCTCGCTGCTTTCATCCACTGGGAAAGTTGTCGCTCGAGTTCTCCTCAATCATTTTCTCACTGTGGGCGAGGAGCACCTCCCGGAATCACAATGCGGATTTCGTCCCCTACGGGCACAACCGACATGATCTTTGCAGCGCGCCAGTTGCAGGAAAATGCAGAGAGCAGCGTCAACCCTGAAACATGGCCTTTTTCCATCTTAGAAATCATTCGATCTTTTACACTGTCAACCGTGAGGGCCTATGGAGCGGCCTCCTCCATTTCGGATGCCCCCAAAAGTTGGTCCACATTCTTCACTTCCTCCACGATGACATGCAGGCCGTGATCCTGACCAATGGTTCCATTACAGCCGCAATCCACGTGCGCAGCGGGGTCAAACAGGGCTGTATAATCGCTCCAAACCTCTTTTCAATCTCCCTCGCCGCCATGCTCCATCTCACAATCAACAAGCACCCCGCTGGAGTGGAGTTAAACTACAGAACCAGTGGGAA
This sequence comes from Pristiophorus japonicus, assembly GCF_044704955.1. NCBI lineage: Eukaryota > Metazoa > Chordata > Chondrichthyes > Pristiophoridae > Pristiophorus > Pristiophorus japonicus. Next base: position 5,457,235 of record NW_027254363.1, read on the forward strand.
GCTGGTTAAACTGCACTGCCTCCAGGCAAGGTCCAAGATCACCGCTACATCTGTCATTCAACTGCAGTATGTGGACGATGCCTGCGACTGTGCACATTCAGAGGCTAAATTCCAGGATATAGTCAATGTATTCACTGAGGCATATTGAAGCATGGGCCTTACGCTTAACATCCGTAAGACAACGGTCCTTCACCAGCCTGTCATCGCCACACAGCAACGCCCTCCGATAATCAAGGTCCACTGCGCGGCACTGGACAACGTGGAACATTCCCCATATCTCTGGAGCCTCTTATCAACAAAGGCAAACATTGATGTGGAGATTCAGTATCGCCTTCAGTTCAAAAGCGCAGCCTTCGGCTGACAGCGGAAAAGAGTGTTTGAAGACACGCCCTCAAATCTACCATCAAAGTCATAGTCTACAGGGCTGCAGTATTACCCGCCCTCCTATATGGTTCAGAGGCATGGACGATATACAGAAGGCACCTGAAGCCGCTGGAGTATTTCACCAATGATGTCTCTGCTAGATCCTGCAAATCTCCTGGGAGGACAGGTGCACCAACGTCAGTGTCCTCGACTAGGCTATCTTCCCCAGTATTGAAGCACTGACTATCAGCTTAGCTGTGCAGGACACATAGTACGCATGCCAGATACAAGACTCCCGAAGCAAATGCTTTATGCGGAGCTCCTTCACGGTAAACGGGCCAAAGGAGGACAGCGGAAACGTTATAAGGACACCATCTGAGCCTCGCTGGTTAAGTGCGACATCAACACAGACCCTGGCCGCAGGCCGCCCGAGGTGGACAAAGTCAATCGGAATTGAGCTCTTCGAATCTCAACATAAAGAGCATGAAGAGGCCGAGCGCAGGCAGCAAACAAGCCCCACGGAACCCTTCCCTCGACGAATGTCTGTCCCACTTGTAACAGGATGTGTTGCTCTCGTATCGGACAATTCACCAATCAAAGAACTCACTTTTGGAGTGGAAGCAAATCCTCCTCGATCCCGAGGGTCTGCCTTTGATTGATTGATTGAGGTCAATCTGAGACATTGCGCTACAAATGCCACATCGTAGCTCATTTCTGCAACAAAGCATGGACAGATCTGATTAGTACTTAGATAGGAGTCGTATTACGAGCTGTACTAGACTTTTTCTATTCATGGAGGTTGTCACTGCCTACATTCAGCACTCCATTTTCTGTTCGTTCCTGCACATTCTACAACTGCCTCGCTCGCTCTCTAATAGGCACAGGTCTGATTTGAACATAGCAATGGAGGCTCGGGTTTATAGTTTGTGTGTGTGTTAGCGAGAGATGGCTCGAAGAGGGATAAAAAAGAAAATAGTAAGGCAGGTTACAGGAAATGTACGAAGTACAAATTCTTCCAAGCTATTTGATCGCATTCAGCTGTTTAAAACATTCATGTATCAGTTGACAGAAAGCTATAAGCAGCTGTCTGTGGCTCTCTCAGTAAAAAGAGAGCCAGCGATTAGATATGAAAGGCCATACTACTCTGATAAATCCTGATCTCATCAGATCTCGAATACGATGCAGAGTCAGGCCTGGTTAGTATTAGAAGGGAGACTGCCTGTGATTTCCAGGTGCAGGAGGCATTTGCTTCCGCCACAGGCCGCTCATGGTTCTGCACACACACGGCCGTTAATCCATCAACAGCCTTTTTGCTGCTCTCTCTTTCTCAGTTTACTTTCACCATTTCTTTTCTGCACAATCTCCTGCTTCTGGACAAATGCAAGGGAGTCGACGCAGGGGGCGATAGAATGCAGAAGAACAAAATAAGTCGGCAAAAAATTACATGCTGGCAGAGGTGCACCAGGACGCAGCAGCAGAGTGGAGAGACAAAGTGCAACGGAACCTCTGAGGGACAAACAGGAACAGAACAAAGAATAATGTCGGAAGAGCTGAAATTCAATTCAGGGAAAAAGCAATGCCACCTAGCATGCTGCGGGAATGCATGTGTCTTAATGGGAGGAGTGTTACAAATTAGATTGGCGAATTGCAGTCGCCACTTGCCGCATGGGATTCTGAAGTATGGCTCCAACAGAGACCTGTCTTAAAAATGGATAGGATTGAAATTTAAACAATCTTGGCGATTTGGGGGCGTGGAAGTATTTTTTGGAGGAGCAGAGTTTTGGGGATGGGGAAATTTGAGGAGCTGAGAGATTTTGAGGTTGGCGAACGTGAGATTTGGGGGTGAGTGAGCGAATGGTGATGGTCAGCTAATTTTTCAGCTTGCGGCAAGGCAATCAAGGGACTTGTAGTTTGTTTGTGTTGGAGGCAGAGCAGCAAGAGGTGGGGGTGGCGGAAGGAAAATTATGAAATTTAAATTGAGTGCAGATTACAAGTGTGACTGCACAGAATGAGAAAAAGAAATGAAAAACAGCCGTATGTCTGTTTAATTAAAGAGAAAGCGACTGTGCAGAGGTGAACGGCCACTTTAGTTTGCAAACGCCCAATACAGTGTGATTTCGGAAGTTCAGCAGACTCTGGCTTGGTTAGTACTTGAACTGGAGACCACCTGGGAATTCCAGGTGCAGTGTCCTTTTGCAGCCGCCACGTGCCGCTCAGGGTTATGCACACATATTGCCATTAATCCATCAGAACCCTTTTTGGTTCTCTGTCTTTCACTTTCCCATCACCATTTCTTTCCTGCACATTCTCATGCTGCTAGACAAATGCAAGGGGCTCGACGCAGGGGGCGAAATGACGCAGAACAACTAAATAAATAGCAAAAAACCACAAGCTGGCGGAGGGCACCAGGATGCAGCAGCAGAGAGGAGAGACAAGGTGCATCGAAACCTGGGAGCGACAAACAGCAACAGAACAAAGAATAGTGCAGGAAGAGCAGCAATTCAATGCAGAGAAAAGCAAAGGCAACTAGCAGGCTGGTGGAATGCATGTGTGTTAATGTGAGGAGTGTTACAAGTCAGATTGACGAGTTGCAGGCGTCACTTGCCACATGGGGTTCTGAAATGAGCTACAAGAGAGTCCTGGCTTAAAAATGGGTAAGATAGGAATTTAAACAATGCTGGCGATTTGGTTGAATTGGAAGCTTTTTTGGGGTGAGTTCAGATTTGGGGATGGGGATATTTTGGGGAAGAGCGATTCGACGTTGGCGAGCATGAGATTTCCGGATGAGTAAGTGTATGATTTGGGGGTGAGAGAGGGAATGGTGAAAGTCAGGTAGTTTTGAAGCTTGAGGCAAGACAATGAAGGGGATAGGGCTTGTAGTTTGTTTGCGTGGGAGGCAGAGAAGCAGGAGGTGGGTGTGGCGGAAGGAAAATGGTGAAATTAAAGATGAGTGCTGACTCCTTGTTTGAATGCATAGAATGAGAAAATGAAATGAAGAACAGACGTCTGTCCGTTTAAGTAAAGAGAAAGCCCATGTGCTGATGCCTATGGCCAGACTAGTCTGAAAACGCCCGATCTCATCCGATCTCGGAACCTACGCAGAGTCAGGCCTGATTAGCATTTGGATTGGAGATCGCCTGGGAATGCCAGGTGCAGTAGGCATTTGCAGCCACCACAAGCTGCTCGCAACATTCACACTGCCGTCAACCAATCAACAAGCTTTTCGCTTCTGCCTCCTGCACTTAATTTCTCTCTCACCCTCTACCTTTATTTCAAGGCAAAAAATAAAAAGTGCAAAATTACAGCAAAATTCTGAAGGGACAAATTGTATTAAAAAGACAAGCCTGAAGGCTCTGTGCCTCAATCCGAGGATTATTCGGAATAAGTTGCGCAGACAGCAGTTATCGGATATGATCTAAGTGGCATCATGGAGATATAGCTCCAGGTTGACCAAGGTTGGGAACTCAACATCCAGGGGTCATCAACTTTTAGGACTGATAGGCAGAGAGGAAAAGGAGGCAGGGAGGCGTTGCTGGTTAAAGAGGAAATAAATGCAATCGCAAGGAGGGATATTAACGTGGATGATTTGGAATCGGTATGGGTGGAGCTGCGGAATACGAAAGGGCAGAAAACGCTCGTGGGAGTTGTATATAGACAACCAAACAGTAGTAGTGAGGACGGGGACAGCATCAAACAAGAAATAAGAGATGTGTGCAATAAATGTACCAAGAGTTATCATGGGCGACTTTAATCGACATATTGTTTGGGCTAACTCAAACTGGTTGCAATGTGGTGCAGGAAGATTTCCTGGAGTGGATTAGGGATTGTTTTCCATACCAATATGAAGAGGAACCATCTAGAGAGCAGACCATACTAGACTGGGTGATGTGTAATGAGAAGGGACGCATTAGCAATCTTGTTATGCGAGGCCCCTTGGGGAAGACTTCCATAATATGGTAGAATTCTTTATGAAGATGGAGAGTGACGCAGTTAATTCGGAAACTATGGTCCTGAACTGAAGGAACGGTAAATTCGAGGTATGAAGTGTGAATTGTCTAGAATAGACTGGCAAATGATACGTAAAGGGTTGAAGATGGATAAGCAATGGAAACATTTCAAGGTCGCATGGATGAAATTCAGCAATTTTACATCCCTTTCTGGAATTTAAAAAAACGGGAAGGTGGCCCAACCGTGGCTAACAATGGAAATTAAGGATAATGTTAAACCCAAGGAAGGGGCATATAAATTGGTGAGAAAAGGCAACAAACCTAGGACTGCGCGAGGTTTAGAATTCAACAGAGGAGGACTAAGGATTTGGTTAAGAGGCGGAAAATAGATTACGAGAGGAAGCTTGAAGGGAACGTAAAAACTGACTGCTAAAGCTTCTATAAATATATGAAGAGAAAAAGATTAGTGAAGACAAAAGTAGGTCACTTGCAGTCGGATTCAGCTGAATTTATAATGTGGAACAAAGAAATGGCAGACCAATTGAACAAATACTTCGGTTCTGTCTTCACGAGGGAAGACACAAGTAACCTTCCTAATCTACAGGGGACAGTGGGTCTCGTGAGAAGGAGGAACTGAAGGATATCCTTATGAGGCAGGAAATTGTGTTAGGTTAAATTGATGGGATTGAAGGCCGATAAATCCCCGAGGCCTGATAATCTTTATCCCAGAGTACTTAAGGAAGTTGCCCCAGAAGTAGTGGATGCATTGGTGATTATTTTCCAACAGTCTATCGACTCTGCATCAGTTCCTATGGACTGGATGGTAGCTAATGTAACACCACTTTTTTAAAAATGTGTGAGAGAGAAAATGGGTAATTATAGCCCGGTTAGCCTGACATCAGTAGGGGGGGAAATTTTGGCATCAATCATTAGGGATGAAACAGCAGCGCAATTGGAAAGCAGTAACAGGATCGTTCCATGTCAGCATGTATTTATGAAAGGGAAATCAGTCTTGACGAATATGCTTGAATTTTTTGAAGGCGTAACTAGCAGAGTGGTCAAGGGAGAACCAGTGGAAGGTCCCGCAAAAGACATTGGCGTGCAAAATTAAAGTGCATGGCATTGGGGTAATGTACTGACGTGGATAGAGAACTGGTTGGCAGAGAGGAAGTAGAGAGTCGGGACAAAAGGGCCCTTTTGAGAATGGCAGGCAATGACTAATGGAGTGCTGCAGGGCTCAGTGCTGCGACCCCAGCTCTTTACAATATTATTAACGATTTACATGAAGGAATTGAGCGTAATATCTCCAAGTTTGCAGATGACACTTAACTGGGTGGCAGTGTGAACAATGAGGAGGACACTAAGAGGCAGCAAGGTTACCTGGACAGTTTAGGTGAGTGGCCAAATGCAATGCAGATTATCCATTTTAGGGACAAAAACAGGAAGGCAGAATATTATCTGAATGGTGGCAGATTATTAAAAGGGGAGGTGCAACGAGAGCTGGATGTCATGGTTCATCAGTCATTGAAAGCTGGCATGCAGGTAAAGCAAGTGGTGAAAAAGGAAAATGGTTTGTTGGCCTTCAGAGCTGGAGGATTTGAGTATAGGAGCAGGGAGCACTTACTGTAATTGTACAGGGCCTTAGTGAGGCCTCACCTGGAATATTGTGCTGAGTTTTGGTCTCCTAATCTGAGGAAGGACGTTCTTGCTATTGAGGGAGTTCAGCGAAGGTTCACCAGACTGATTCCAGGGATGTCATATGAGGAGAGATTTGATTAACTGGGACTTTATTCACTGCAGGTTAGAAGGATGAGAGGGGATCTCGTAGAAATGTATAAGATTCTGACGGGATTGGACAGGTTAGATGCGGGAAGAATGTTCCCGATGTTGGGGAAGTCAAGTACCCGGGGACATAAGCTTATGATAAGGGGTCGGCCATTTAAGACTGAGATAAGAGAAACTCCTTCACTCAGAGAGTTGTTAACATGTGGAATTCCCTGCCGCAGAGAGTTGTTGATGCCAGTTCATTGGTTCTATTCAAGAGGGAGTTTGATATGCCCCTTACGGCAAAGTGGATCAAGGGATATGGAGAAAAAGCAGCAAAGGGGTACAGAGGGAGTGATCAGCCATTATCTTATTGAATGGTGGCTCAGTCTCGAAGGACCGAATGGCCTACTCCTGCACCTATTTTCTCTATTTCTATGTTTCTATATTTTCCAAATCGTTGCTGCTGATTCTCCTGCTGCCATAGGAAGTCAAGGGGGTTCATGCATATCCAAGCAAAAAACATAGCATGAAAATAACCGAGCAAAACAACACAAGCAAACCTGTAACTCCTTTTCATCCAATGTATCCCAGATCAAATTCAGACGTTACGCTTAACTAACACATCGTAGCGCAATTCTGCAACAAGGTAGGGACAGGTCTGATTATTACTTCGATAGATGTCTTAATACCAGTTGTACGAGGCTTTTCCTATTAGTCGAGGTTGTCGCTGCCTTCATTCAGCACTCTATCTGCTATTCGTTTCCTTGGAACAGAGGAGGCTGATGGGCGACAGCATTGAGGTGTATAAAATTAGGAGGGGCCTAGATAGTGTTGATTAAAAGGGCCAATGTCCCATAGTAGAGGGGTCAACAACCGGAGGGCATAAATTAAAAGTAATTAGTATAAGGGTTAAAGGGGATTTAAAGGGAACATTCTTCAACCAGATATTTGTGGGTATCGGAACTTACTGCCTGAAAGTGTGGTGGAGGGAGAAACCCTCACCACATTTCAAAAGTACTTCGATGTTAATTTGAAATGCCGTAAAGTGCAGGGTTACACAGCGAAAACTGGACATTTTTTGGCCGGTGCAAATACCATGGGTCGTAAAGGACTCCTTCCATGCTGGAAACTTGTATGATTATATCATTATCGGTTAGCGTTACTTTCATGATGCAAAACGAGCCGATCGGGTAATTAATGGTGTTTCCGGTGATAAAACGTTCATGCAAGCTGGGGCTCGAACTCAGGAACCTGAGATGAAGAGTTTTATGAAGGTAACTGTTCGCTGTCCGGGGAGCTTTGGCTCGAACCGCGGCATTTTGTATCCCAGTGAAGGGCGGTGAACCACTGATGATGCTGCATTCTCCGCTTTCAGCAAGCAGCTGCTGATTGGAGAGTGCGGGCTCGGAATGTTTAATATTGTCCCGCTGTCACTCACTCTGGAGCTGGGAAAGAGCTATCCGTCGATGGGTTTTGTTTGTGGCTTTGATCTTTGATGCGGCGCGGTAGGATCCTTTAATAATCTCTCACAGCTGAACTGAATTCACGGAATGTGCAGCTTTGAGATGGGGTTTATTCACCGTCAGGGCTGCAAACAGGAGGGAGTGAGAAACACTATGTCGAGTTTCAGTTTGTAAATAACTGTGCAGATAAATCAGCAAATGCAACAGCATCATGAGACACTGCATTCTGTTAATTTTGAAACACTAATATGAATTATTCAATTTGTTTTAATCATTAATGGAACACATTTTTCAAATGTTTCTGTCCGGTTTTGAAGCGGGAACTATTTGCTTGTTAGGCAAACGTGATAACGACTACACTACGGAAACGCTGCGGTAGTATTGCTCTTGGGAACATAACCAGAGCTTTTAGCTCAACAGCTGCCTGACACTTCAGGAGCTTGCGTTGTGAGCACACAATGACGGTGCTGTATCTCGCAAGGTTTTGAGTGTGGCAGGAATTGATCCCGTGTTTCTCTGTCTTTATACATAGGAACAGGAGTGGCCATTCCTCAGCAAGTGGTTCGAATCTGAAATAAACTGCTTAAAAGGGCGGTGGAGGCAGACTCAATCTTAACTTTCAAACCGGAGTTGGATAAGTATCCGAAGGTACAAAGTTGCACAGCTGCGGGTAAATGACAGGGCGGGTGGGACGAGTTGACAGTTGGCATGTGCTCGACGGACCGAATGTGGTTCTTCTGTACTGTAACCATTCCCTTATTCTGTGATTCTATCAGTGAGTGGCACATTTAATAGTGTGCATGGAAGCAGAATATTGCAAAGCGACATGGATTGAGTCAGCAGAGCTGGAGGCATCTGATTCAGAAGATTCGGTGAGCGAAAATTTGGGTTTAATGACTTTAAAAAGCATCATTATTTTTTGTGAAGTTTTGCTCAGAGAAATGCTTGGGAATGGAATTTTTTTGCTGAAAGGGACTCAGCATTTAATCTTCATTCTGGATGTTGGCGTCATATTTCTTCTCGATGTTATTCTTCCAGAATGTGTATTTTCTTTGCTGTTTCACAATAACCAGTCCCTTGCTCTTTGCTCCATCTCACGGTATCACCCGTCTCATGTATTGTTACCAGCAATGAACATTTTGAAGCAGACCACTAAAGCACAGTGTCTAAAATGGTTTAAGAGGTAAATTGCAAGCACAGACAAATTATTTTTTGAGGACTCTCCTTCAGTTAACATTCTTTAGTTGCGCAAATGAAGATCATCAGTTAATTAATCATGTTTTCCCGTGAAAGCAGGATAACATTTAACGATGATACATTCTCTATATTTCGAAAGGCACTGGCAAATGAGGACAGTCCGCACGATTTGTGATGGAATTGTCGCGTTTGACTAACTTGATTGCATTTCTGGAGGAGGTCACCAGGAGGGTCGATCAAGTAGTGCATACGATGTAGTGTATATGGATTTTATTAATGCTTTCGCTAAGGTTCCACATGGCAGACTGCTCATGAAAATAAAAGCCCATGGGATCCAGGGCGAAGTGGCAAATTGGATCCAAAATTGGTTCAGATGCAGGAAGCAAAGGTTAATGTTTGATGCGTGTTTTTGTGACTGGAAGGATGTTTCCAGTGGGGTTCCGCAGTGCTTAGTGCGAGGTTCATTGCTTTTTATGGTATTTTTAAATGATCTAAGCTTGAATATAGGGGTAATGATTAAGATGTTTTCAGGTGATATTAAAATAAGTAAAATAGGCAGTGTGGGTGATAACGAAGAAGAAATCTGGAGACCGCAGGAAGATATCAATCTACTTGTATGGTTGTCAGAACAGTGGCAAATTGAATTTAATCCAGAGACGTGTGAGATTATGCATTTGTGGAAGGCTAACAATGAAAGGGAAAACACATCGACTGTAGGACATTGAGAATTGTAGAGGAATAAAGGGAACTGGCAATGTATGTCCACAGATCCCTGAATGTAGCTGGCTAGTTGGAGAAGTTGATTAGGAAAGCAGAGCGAATGGTTGCATTTATTGGCAGAGGCATGGAATAGAAGAGCAAGTGGGTTATGTCTGAAATGTCTAAAATTCTGGTTGGACTAAAGCTTGAGTACTGCGTGCAGTTCTGGTCACCGTATTGAAGGAAGGACGTGATTGCGCTGAAGAGGGTACGGAGGAGATTTATGTAGAATGTTGCCGCGAGTGGAGCAACTTTGTTATGAGGACAGATTGGATAGGCTGGGTTTGGTTTCCTTGGAACAGAGGAGGCTGATGGGCGTCAGAATTTAGGTGTTTAAAATTAAGAGGGGCCTAAATATTGTTCATTAAAAGGGACTAATTGCCATAGGTGCGTGGTCAACAACCAGGGGCATAAATTAAATGTTATTAGCATAAGGCATAAAAGGGAGTTGAACGGAACATTCTTCATGCAGATGTTTGTCGGGGTCTGGAACTCACTGCCTGAAAGTGTGGTGGCGGGAGAAAGCTTGAGCACATTTATAAAGTACTTGGATGTGCACTTGAAATGCCGTCAAGTGCAGGGTTACACACCTAAAACTGGACATTTGATGGCCGGTGCAGATATGATGGGCCGAAAGGGACTGCTTCCGTGCTGTAATCTTCTATGATTATATAATTATCGGTGAGCATTACATTCATGATGCAAAACGAGGCGATCAGCTAATTAATTGTGTTTCCAGTGAAAACATATTCGTGCAAGCTGGGGCTCAAACTCAGGAAGCTGAGGTTATTAGTCCAATGAGGCTGCTGTGCGGTGTTCGGGAAGCTTTAGCTCGAACCGTGGCATCTTATTGCCCACTGATGGGCGGTAAACCAGTGTTGATGCTGCATTCGTCGCTTTCCGCCGGTAGCGGCTGATTGGAGATGCAGGACCGGAAAGTTGGGGCTTGTCCCGCCCTCACTCACTCTGGAGCTGCGGAAGAGCGAATAGTCTATGGGTTTATTTGTGGCTTTTATTTTCTGTTGTGAAGCAGGTGCGGCTGGTTCCTTTCATAATCTCTGACAGTTGGTCTGAAGGCACGGAACGTTGCGTTTTGAGATGGCGTTTCTCCACCGTCAGGGCTGGAAATGGGAGGGAGTGAGAAAAACTGTGTAGAGTTTCAGTGTATACAGAATTGTACAGATAAATCAACAAATGCAACAGCGTCATGAGACACTGCACTCTGTTAACCACGAATATGAATTATTCAAATTGCTCTAATCATTAATTGAACACGTTTGCAAAATGTTTCCGACCGGTTTCGAACCAAGGATCTTTCGCGTGCTTGGCGAACGTGATAACCACTACACTATAGAAATGCTATGGCAAAAGCCGTCTTGGGAACATAACCAGAGCTTTTACCTCAACAGCTGGACTACACTCCAGGAGCTTGCGGTCCGAGAATAGAATGAAGGTGCTTTATTGAACAAGGTTGTGAGTGTGGCAGCAATTGATCACGTGATTCTCAGACTTGATAGATAGGAACTGAAGGTGACCTTTTCACAGCTAGTAGTTAGAATCTGAAATACAATGCTTTAAACGGCGGTGGATGCAGATTTAATCTTATCTTTCAAAAGGCAGTTTGATGAGAAACTGAAGGGAAAAAAATGAACAGCTTCGGGTAAATGATGGGGGAGTGGGACTAGTTGAGAGTTGGCATGGGCTTGATGGGCCCAATGACCTTCTTCCATGCTTTAACCATTCGCTTATTCTGTGATTAAATAAGTTAGTTGCACATTTAATAGTGTGCATGGAAGCACAATATTGCAAAGAGACATGGATTGAGTTGACACAATGAGAGGCATCTGATTCAGAAGATTCGGCTGCGTGAAAATTCGGGTTTAATGACTTTGAAATGAACATTTTGCTTTTGTGACGTTTTGGTCAGATAAATGTTTGTGAAAGGAATTTTTGGCAGAAAGGGACTCAGCATTTCATCATCTTTCTGGCTTTCGGGGTCACATTTCTTTTCCAAATTATTGTGTTCCTAACACAGATGAGACTGCACAAAGGGAGGTTCAAGTAACAGTGAAATAAGTCTTTATTAAGATAATCTAGAATAAGGAACAGGCCTTGGGGGCCGGATTATATACAGTGCTCCCAAGGAATGCTGGGATCCCTTGGGTCTTCAGGGGATGCACTCCCTGGTGTCGGAACATAGAAGTGCACGCTTTATAGATACATAGCATCGCTTCCTCCAAAGTCAGAGGGAAAACTATTTAGAAGGTGAGGCGGTCGGGAGCCTTTCTTTCTCTGGTTCACCGCCTCGGTACAAATGTCTGTTCTGGTGTGTTGGCTGTGCCCTCGCTCGGTTGGCGTGTTGCTGGCCCTGCAGGGCTGCTGGGTGAGCCTGGCCTAGCTGGGATGTTGGGCGTGATCGGTTCGATTTCCTAGTCCGGCGTGGTGTCGTTGATCATTTGGGTGTGTGTAGTGGGATCGAAAAAGGTGGTGTCTGCTGTGGGTTGTTCAGGGCAGTCTGTGAACCGCAGCCTCGTTTGGTCAGGTCATTTCTGCAATTTGTCCATTGTCCAGTTTAACTACATACTCCCTGCTCCCTTAATTAACTATCACTGTGCCGGCGGTCCACTTGAGACCATGTCCAGAGTTTAGCACATACACAGGGTGATTCAAAACTATTTCCTGTGACACATGGCGCGACCATTGCTTACATTTTGTTGCTTCCGCCTGCTCTCTACCTGATCATGCAGGGTGGGGTGAACCAGCGAGAGTCTCGTTTTAAGTGTCCTTTTCATGATTAGCTCAGCCGGTGACACACCTGTGAGTGAGTGTGTCTCGTGCCGTAACTGAGCAGTACCCGGTACAGGCACGTTTGGAGTGAGGCTTCTGTGACTCGTTTAAGGCTCTGTTTGATTGTTTATACTGGCCGCTTTGTCTGCCCATTGGAGGCTGGTTTCAACGGGTCCGATATGACATGTTTGATCCCATTTCAAGTCATGAATTCATTAAATTCGACACTGGTGAAACATGGCACCTTGTAACGGACCAGTATGTCAGGCCGGCCGTGGGTGACAAACATGACCTTCAGGCTTTCATTGGTGGCGTTGGCGGTGCTTCCCGACATAATTTCACATTCAAGACTCACACACGGAGGCCAGTGTTGGCAAAGTGTGAGTGAGTGTGTTAGTGTTCACCCTGATCTCAGGCCCCACACAGAGAGCTCCGTGCAGACAGTGTGTGAGTGAGTGTGTTAATATTCACCCTGATCAGAGGCATCACACAGGGAGCCCAGTGTAGATAGTGTGTGAGTGAGTGTGTTAATCTTCACCCTGATCACATGCCTCACACAGAGAGCCCAGTGTAGACAGTGTGAGAGTGTGTGTGTCAATATTCACCGGGATCACATGCCTCACACAGGGAGCCCAGTGTAGACAGTGTGTTAGTGAGTGTGTTAATATTCACCCTGATCACAGGCCTCACACAGGGAGCCCAGTGTAGACAGTGTGTGAGTGAGTGTGTTAATATACACCCTGATCACAGACCTCACACAGCGAGCCCAGTGTAGAGAGTGTGTGAGTGTGTGTGTTCATATTCACCCTGATCACATGCCTCACACAGGGAGCCCAGTGTAGGCAGTGTGTGAATGGGTGTGTTAATATTCACCCTGATCACAGAACTCACATAGCGATCCCAGTGAATACAGGGTATGAGAGATTCTGTTAATATTCACCCTGATCACAAGCCTTCTGTTGCCAAGCTCTGGAACTCCCTGCATAAACCTCTCCATCTCTGCACTTCTCCATCATCCTTCAAGTCGCTCTTTAACATCTACCGCTTTAATGAAGCTTTCAGTCACCTGCCGGAATTTTTCCTGATATGTCTCGGTGTCAAATGTTTTGTCTCATAACACTTCTGTGAAGCGCCTTGGGCTGATTCACTCTGATAAAGGCGCTAAGTTGTTTTGAAATCTGACCTTCTTGAAATGCCTCCTGGAGATTTATTTGATGTTTATTATGGCCTTATTAACCTGCATCGCTGCTTTTAGTGATATGTGTATCTGCACCTCTCTGCTCCTCTACCCCGTTCAGTAATGGCAACTTATGCTAATTAATCGCTGAGCACACAATTGTTCATTGAAGAATTTGTCGCAACTGGCCATCTCATGAGTCAAATGTGCAAGTGTAAATATGTATCTGGGTAAATGCGTGCCTGGCTAAGTGTAGGTTTATGTGAGTGTGAATGTCTGTATGAGTGTGTGAGTGTGTTTCTGCGTAAGTGTTAGTGAGTGTGTTATTGTGTGTGAGTGTTTGAGTGTGTGCCTGGGTAAGTGTGTGTGTGTCTGCAAGTATGTGAGTGTGTAATTACGTGTCTTGTTAAGCGTGTGTGAGCGTGAGTGTGTTATTGTGTGTGAATGTGTGAGTGTATGACTGAATTAGTGTGTGTATGGGGAAGGATGTATTAGCATGAGTGTGTTATTGTGTGTGACTTTCTGTCTGGGTAAGTGTGAGTGCATTTGTCTTTATGTGTGTGTCTGTGTAAGTGAGTGTGAGTGTGTTATTCTGCATGAGTGTATGTGCATGTGTCTAGATAAGTGTGTGCGTGGGTTATTGTTGGCTGGTGTACAACAGTCATCACATGTTTAAAAATCCACGCATTGGCATCTTCCAACCTTGAATATTTTGTTCGGACCTGGAATTTTAGATCCTTCATTGTAACACCTGCGAAGGTTTTGACGTGGAAGCAAGTCATCCTCAATTCGAGTGATTGCCGATGATGGATGGAGTGTGTGTGTAAATGTGTGCATGTGTGTGTGTAAATATGTGAGTGTTTAAGTGTGTGTCTGTGTAAGTGTGTGTGTGTGGCTGTGTAAGTCTGGGAGTGTGCAAGTGTGTGAATGTGTGTCTGTATAAGTGTGTGAGTGTGTAAGTCTATGAGTGTGAGTTTGCGAGTTTGTAAGTGCATGTCCAGGTAAGTGTGTGAGTGCTTACATCTGTGAGTGTGTGAGTGTATGAGTGCGTAAGCATGTGAGCGTGTAAGCGCGTGCCTGGCTAAGTGTTTGTTTGTGTAAATTAGTTAAGATGTGAGTTTGTGTCTGGGTAAGAGTGTGAGTCTGTAAGTCTGTTAGTGTAAGTGTGTGAGCGTGTAATTGCGTGTCTGGCTAAACGTGTGAGTTTGTAAGTCTCTGAATGTATTAGTGTGCAAATGTGTAAGTGTGCACGTGTGTGCCTGGGTAAGTGTTTGAGTGTGTAAGTATGTGAATCTGTAAGTGTGTGCGAGTGTCTATGTGTGCGCATGTGTGTGCTTGAGTTTGTATCTGGGTAAGTGCGTGAGTGTCTAATTTTTGAATATATGCGTGTCTAAGTGCGCGAGTGTGTAAGAGCGTGTATATATAAGTCTGTGCCTGGGTGTGTGGGTGAGTAAGTGCGTGATTTTGTGAATGTGTAAGTGTGTAACTGTGTGTCTGTGTATGTGTGTGTAAGTGTGTGAGTGTGTAATTGTGTGTAATGGTGTGTTGGTAAATGTGTGTGTTTGAGTGTGTGTGTGAGTGTGTGTGTGAGTGTCTGCGTTGAGTGTGTGTTTGTAACGGTGTCTGGGAAAGTGTGTGAGTGTGCATGTGTGTAAGTGTATGTCTGGATATGTGTTTGAGTGTGTATGTCTGTGAGATTGTGTTTGTGTATGTATGAATGAGTGGCTGTGTGTGTGAGTGTGTCACTGCGTGTCTGTGTGTAACTGTGTGTGTTAGTGCCTGTGCGTGCTGGCGGGGTTCGAGGCATCACCCAGATAGGCGCAGGTGGGCCAGACTGGAGCGCGGTACCTTGGACATTGGATCAGTCAGGGCAAAAAATACATGACAGTGGAAACACGGATGGCAATTCGGGACATGCCTCAGCCCCAGAATTTCAGTGCAGTAAGGAAGTTATTAGGACTTTTTAATTATCGTCGGAATGTTATACCTCGATACAGAACAATAGCGGAACCCATACAGAAATTAGTTAAATGGAGCGGGGGATCCCTACAGAAGATAGATTGCGGACCAGAGCAGGAAGAGGCATAATGTCAACTAAATAGATCTGATGTCGTCCCCCGCCCTAGGATTGCCAGATCCCAATAAACCTTTCCAACTCCAATGTGATCAGGATGATGGACGCTGCTCCGCCGTGGTTATGCAGGAACATGGGAGCCAACAGAGACCTATAGCTTCCGACTCGATGAAGAAAGTCCCATTGGTTAGCGGAATGCCCCGATGTGTGTCCAACCTGAACTGTGCGACTTGGGCGGTCAAAGTAAGCCAACCAGCAGTGATGATGGGACAAATCATTTTGCACCCACAACATACCCTTGTAGAACTACTAAATACTGGAAAGCTGCGGTCCATCTCGGACAGCGGAAAAGCTTAGTGGTAGCCCTGTTGATGCCCAAAGACAAGTCAGTAATAATAAAAAAGCATAATGGAGTTAACCTCGCTGCCGTGAGCTGACAGAAGGAGAGAAACATAGCTCTCGGGAACAAGTAGAGGAGGAAACGCACAGCGGGGTAAAGGAAGAGCCATTGGACAATCCAGATGAGTTTTTCTATGTGGATGGATGCAGGAAATTCATTGATGGAGAACCCCATACTGGGTGGGCAGCGGTAACACAGGAGCGAGAGGAAATAATGGTCGGAATGCTCCCAGGAGACAAGTCAGCTCAGGTGGCAGAACTGGTATAAAGGCTCTCGAGTCAGCTAAATGAAAGCAAGTAAACAAATATCCAGATAATAAATACGTTTTCGGATGGTTCACCACTATGTGGCAGCCTGGTCACGACGAGGGTATGTGACATCTGCTGGCGATGTGGTAAAACATGGAAAGCTCGTAGAAAGTCGACTGAAAGCAGCAAAGAACCATGGTGATCAGCGGCAATAAAGGTAAAGGCACACACAAAACTTACTAGGAAGGGCCAAAAGCACCCAAAAGACCTAACCATCGTCGGCAATATGTTCGCCGAACTCCAGGCCAAACGAGCGGCAGGTGAACGGAAGCCAAAGCCAGCATTTAAGGCTTAAATTCAACCAGTGATGTCAACAGTGTTCATACTGACATAAATAAAGTATTGGTCCACCATAGTGTCGATCAGGAAGAAAGACGTGAAAGGAGTCCAGCAAAAATGTGAAATATGGGTATGGGGTCCCCAGGAGCTAGTTGTGGCACCTCAATGTTGTGGGCAACATCTTCTAAAATTATATCACGGGATAACATATATCCAGAGAAGCAACATGCTGTACTTGTTCTCGCAGTTCTCGTGGTGGCCAGCAATGCGGAAGGATGTTGCTAAATTTTGACAAAGGTGCATTATTTGTGCCCAACAAAAGCTTGGCAGGGGATGCAAGGTACGAATAGCACATCAGCCCAGGCCACAGGGACCTTCGTAGAATTTAAAGATAGACTTCACCAGCCCCTGCCAGAGGATCGTGGCAAAAGTTAGTGCCTGGTTGTTATAGACCAGTTCACCCGATGGGTGGAAACCTTCGCTACCAGGGACTGCTCCGTTCGACTGCAGCACAGATCCTGGCGAGTGAGGTGATACCTCAGTGGCGCGTACCCCTACAGATAGATTCAGATAATGGGACACATTTCACGGGGAAATTAATGAAAGAAACATGTGCACTGCTGGGAATCAAACAGAGGTACCACATGCCATATCATCCCCAAAATTCGGGAATGGTGGCAAGAATGAATAAGACCTTAAACACGGCCCTGTCCACAGCAACGCAGGAGACAGGTAACGGATGCACCGGGCTGCCTGCAGAAATTTTAATGCGGCTCATAGGCACACCAGGGCGAACCACGGGACTAAATCCATAGGAGCTTATGATTGGAAGGGCTATGAGACTACCAGTGGCCTTAGATGCAGGGGCAAGTGAATCTGAACCAATTCAGGATAGGCTAAGGCAGTACTTGGTCCAGCTAATCCAAGGAGGTGTATGCTATGAATAAATAAGTTAGAAGCAAAGAGCAGATAACAGAACTAGAAATTCAGAATGAGAGAATGAGATTCGTAACGCTACCTAAATAGGAGAACATGTCATGATAAATGTGACAGGGTTGTAAAAGGGAATGGCGCCCCGAAGGATGGGACCATACTCGGTACTAATGATGAGCGATACTTGTGTTTGTATACAGATTCCACTGGGATTATATGGAAATACTGGACACAGGTAAAAACATATAACATTAAACAATCCCCGTCTGATTTAATGTATTGTGGCAGTACACCCGGTGACCACGGAAGCGTCCGATACGGAAGCAAGCCAGAAAACAACGGGTTGGACCTTTGGATAATGGTGGTGGCAATTGGGTTTGTGTCTGTCCTGCCCTCCCAGTCCCTCCAGAGAAACGTTTAGAAGGAAAAGGCCGTAGACGTTATTATATGTGGACGGCCCACCGGGAAGCAACCCAGTGAAACTATACATGCCCCGCGGGAATTAAAGATCATGCTTTTCATTTAACGTTTGACTGCAAACAGTGGGCCTATTAGACACCAGTCTCTGGCAATATCATACTGACCACCCATAAGAATGAAAATGTAACCTTCAACTTTACATAGATGTCCGACGGTCCAGGGATGATGTGTAAGCGAGTTTGCGACAATACTCCCCAGAATATAACCAGAATACGTAAAGAAGCCTGGGATACTAACAAAACGGAGTATACCAACAGTACAGAGTAGAATCACGCAACCTTGGGAGATGGAGACTGGGTCTTGTGTAGGAATAATACAGTTTCGCCAGAGGGGTGAATGTCATGATAAGTGTAAAATATCTCCGTCTGAACCAGGAACGGATGTCACACTTACAAAGGCTGCACAATATGTACATGAGCAGACTGATAGACCCAACAATAAAAAATGTACTCATAAATATACAGTATGATCAGTAGATGGTACCCAGTATTGTAAGAACCCGGATCTTGCCCGAAAGAGAACCAAAGCTCCCAATTGGTGAAACGTAATAGATAGAGTACTAGGAGTGTTTAAACGGGAATCGGAGCATTAAATTCAATTGATATTGAAACGCTGCAGAATAAAATACAAAAAGGTGAACAATTGACAAAAAATTCCATAAGGCTGTAAGATGTGTGTCAAGAACCCTTAGAGGCCAATCGCCTGAGGGGATGGCTGTAAGACAAAATAATATGGCAATAGTCAAACAAAACTAACTGGGAACAGCAACAGGTATCGGCCAATTCAACGCGGGAAGCCAATTAAGTTTCTGTGCCTTATAATAGGTCTGATCAAGGAAGGACAATGGGCTGAATTACAAAGAATAGCATACTCTGGGAATGCCCCACGATGGGCTAAACTAGTTCAGTTTGGACACCGAAATCTAACACTCAGGCTAGATATGAAGCACACGTGATGTGATGAAGAGGGATGTAATGTGACGATTTTGTTGGCTAATGTTACTAACAGTCAGATATGGTGTGAGGTTTTGACTCTACCACAGCTATTCGGTAAAAACTTATGGAAGTCACAGTTTTACGTAAAATGGATAGACCCGAAGAATAAAATGCACAAAGGGATGGACTGCGTAAAGTGGCCATTCAGACAAGTATACCCGCTACACCACAGGTGGAAGCATGCAGCATTGAAGGCATAGCAGTGGCTTGTGAATAGTGGCTGCAACCCTTAAATGATATCGTAATACATGAAATCAGAAAAAACTACATATGTGTAACCAGTACCCACGCGGTATAATTGAACGCGGATGGATTGGAAACCCCGGTGAACGAATGCTGGAAAAAATATATGTCATCATCGACGTTAAAACTACCAAGTCCGACCAAATCGGACAATGGAAAAACATTGCACAACATAGGAGCACCAAAGGACTATCCGTCTACCCCCGGTACTGGACTTGAGAAAGTTAAGGGCATTTATGGAAAAACACGTTCAGATGACCAAGTACCTGAGAGAAGAAAGGGAACCGTTCCTCAGACAAAAGGTCATTATGAGTTACACAAAATAAGAACTGATCCGAGTGACAGAAAAACTAAGTGACCTCACGGTTCAACACAGATGGGACATTTTTAAGGGCTGTTCACCTCAGGCCCACGCAGTCCTCAAATTAATGTGGCACCGAATTGTGGTAATAACGGTAGTGGTAGGTATATGTATTGTTATCCAACGTTATCTGATGTGTAAGATCCGAGGGATATACAATCGCGTGGTTCTGGCCGACCAGCCAACAGCCTATGTAACGTAAGTGTGATAGGGAGGCGAATGACTTTGTAACACGTTAGTGAAACAACTAAGACCCACAAGCTTATGCTCTGTATGTACAAAAACAAATATAAGTAGCTTGCCACTAATCCCACGGAAAAAGGTAGGGGTAGCCTGCAAAGATTCCGGTAAATGATGGAATTACGAGCAATCCAAAGGAAATTGATTTGTACACCTTTTCTAGCTGATGGCTCAGAAATGTATGTGGTCGGATGATTATTTAGAAATAATCAGGGAACAACAGGAGGGACTGAAGAGCTAAATTTATTATGTTAATTAATTATACCAATTTAAAATGGCAGGCATTGAGTAGTGTGGGTACGACAATGTTCAGTGCTTGGACCCCAGCTATTTACAATATGCACAGTGACGTAGTCGAAGGAATTGTATGTAATGTCTTCAAGTTTGCAGATGACACTAAGTTGGATGGCGTTGTGAGTTGTGAGGAGGATGCTAAGAGACTGCAGGGTGAATTGGACAGGTTATATGATTGGGCAAATGCATGGCAGATGCAGTATAATGTAGGTAAATTTGAGGTTATCCATTTAGGTGGCAAAACAGAAAGGAAGAATACTTTTTGAATCGTGACAGATTACGAAAAGGGGAGGAGCAACGAGACCAGGGTGTCATGGTACATCAGTCATTGAAAGTTAGCCTGCAGGTACAGGAGGCTGTGAAGAAGGCAAAAGGCATGTTGGACTTCATAGCGAGAGGATCGGAGTACAGGATCAAGGAGGTGTTATGCAGTTGTACATGGCATTGGTGAGGCCACACCTTGGAAATTGTGTACAGTTTGGGTTTCCAAATCTGAGGAAGGACATTCTTGCTATTGAGGGAGTGCAGCGAAAGTTCACCAGACTGATTTCCGGGATTGCAGGACTGACATATGAAGATATACTGGATCGACGAGGCTTGTATTCAGTGGAATGTAGGAGAATGAGAGGGGATCTCAAAGAGACATATACAATTCTGAGAGGATTGCACAGGATAGATGCAGGCAAAATATGCCCGATGTTGGGGTACTCCAGAACCAGGGCTCACAGTCTAAGCATAACGGGTGAGCCAATTAGGAACGAGATGAGGAGAAATCTCTTCTCTCACAGAATTTTGAACCTGTGGAATCCTCTACCACTGAAATTTGTGGAGGCTAGTTCGTTAGATATATTCAAAAGGGAGTTGGATATGGCCATTACGGCTAAAGGGATTAAGGGGTATGGAGAGCAAGCAGGAATGTGGTGTAGAACTTGCATGTTCAGCCATCTTCATATTGAATCGTGGTGCAGTCTTGAAGGGACGAATTGCCTACTCCTGCGCCTAATTTCCATGGATTTGTGTTTCTGGATTGGCAGTAACAGTATGAGTGAGGTCAGTGATGTTTTTGGAAAGGTAATGACTGTATGAGTGAGGTCAGTGATGTATCTGGATGGACAGTGATGGTATGAGAGAGGTCAGAGATGTACTTGATGAGTATTGACAGTATGAGTGTGGTCAGTGTTGTATCTTGATGGGTAGTGACTGTATGAGTGAGGTCAGTGATGTATCTGGATGGGCAGTGACAGTATGAATGAGGTCAGTGATGTATCTGGATGTGTAGTGACAGTATTAGTGAGGTCAGTTATGTACCTGGATGGGTAGTGACAGTATGGTGAGGTTACTGATGTATCTGGATTGGTATTACACACTGTTTCTCCAAAGATGTGCAGTTGAGTGTTTATCTCGATGCTTCCCCACACCATGGTTGCATGTCACTTTGTCTGCCTGGCACAGGCTTCGACACGCAGGCACTCGTTACAATCATATTCCACAGACCTGCTGGTGCAAATTTCGGTGCGAGCGGGCTGACCCCATTTCGGAGCCTGTTACCTGGAAACCGCTACAGGCCGCATCCCTGAGCCACTGAGTATGTGAAGAGCAGCCAAATGCAGATACTGTTCTGCGAATCGTGGCTTGAAAGACGGTTCTCTTATAAAGCGCGTCGACACACTGAACGCTTTAGGCCCTAGAACATCAGGTGCCCTGGTGGGAGAGTGTAGGAGAGAGAAAATGTTGGATCGTGAGGCTGGGGCAATTCATGAGTGGGGAGAGAGATAGAGTGGAAGAGAATGAGATTGAGGAGAGTAAGTGGGAGAGATTGAGAGACAATTCATGGGGAGTGAGATACAGTGTCATATGGGAGAGAGATAGACAGCAAAAGATGGGGAAAGAGAGCTTGAGAGGGGTGAGACTGAGGTTTGACTAGTCCGTTCCCAGGGACTGCACATCGGTCGCATTTTGGACCTACAACAACACCTTAAATGATATCGTGCCCTTAACATGGCAAAACGTCGCAACGTGCTCCATAGGAGTATTATGAGCTAAAAGAAACATGACACTGAACCGCACAAGTAGTATTGAGTGCGAGTGATCTAAAAGTTGTTGAAAGCGGAACGTTACAAGGAACATCTTGAACGGGAAAAAAGATGTAGGGAGGTGGACAATATTAAGGATAAATTCCGGAGCTTGGGGCCTCGGCAACAGAAGGCACGCCCACCAATGGCGGAGCGATTATAATCAGGGCTGCTCAAGTGGGAAGAATTAGTGGATTGCAGACATATCTAGGGTTGTGTGGTGGAGGAGGTTAAATAAAGAGAGAGGGAGTAAGGTCAATGGAGGGACTTTAAAAAGGATGAGGATTTTGAAATCGAGGCGTTGTTTAACCGGGAACCAATGTAGTTCAGCGAGCACAGATGTAATGGGTGCCCGGAATTTGGTGCGAATTCGATCATGGGCATCCGGGTTTCGGATCACCTCTAGCATGCGTAGGCAGAATGTGGGAGGCCAACCAGGAGTCTGTTGGAATCGTGATGTCTCGAGGTTACGGAGGAATGGACGAAGGATTCAGCAGCGGACGAGCTGAGGAAATGGGTGGAGACGGGCGATGTTACAGAGATGGAAATAGCTGGTCTTAGTTATGCTGCGGATATGTGGTGGAAAGCTAATTTCAGGGTCAAATGTAACAGCAAGTTTGCGAACAGCCTGGTTCAGTCTCAGACAGTATATGGGGAAAGGGATGGAGTCAGGAGCTAGGGAACGGAGTATGTGGCGGGGACCGAAAATAATGATTCGGTCTTCCCGATCTTCAATTGGATAAATTTCTGCTCATCCAGAACAACACAGGTGGAGGTGCAGCACATGTTCTGTGGCCGCTGGGACGAGGCTAAAGACAACAAACCTTAGGCTCACGGAGTGCTGAGCTCAGTTCCAGTTACTTTTTTCAAGGATTTGGTCCTTTTTTGAAAGTGTTTCTCCGGGTTATTCAAATCATGTTACGAGAGACGGGATAAGGTTTGTGGACCCGTTTTTACCTCAGAGTCTGTGAGAGAGGGAGGGAATGGCAGCAGATAAGAGAAAACAACTTCGACAAAACTGATCCCAACTCATCGCCAAATCTGAGGGTAGATAAGCTCACCGCCTTCTTCGGAAGTTTCACAACATTATTCACCACCTTATTTGAGCTGCGTTTGGAATCCATTTATTTTATTATACTTGTTGACTGTTTAACGACAGCATTGAAGCAGGACAGAGAAACCTGGAGCAAATTATTCTCACAATGCTACAAAGAGACTAGAAACAGTTGAAAGATTTTCAATAATTGATGTTGAGCGATTGAATAAAGTTAGCAGCTTTATACAAACACGCACCCCATGCTGTTGAGGAGGGGAGGGCAGGGGAGGATGCGTCAGAGTTACACGTGACTTTTGATTGAATTAATAAAGTATCATTCAGCCGTTTAGGAAGAGAAGTAAAAAAGAGGTAAAAACACAAATCTTTTTATTTTATACAACATTAGACCAGAAATTGCAGAAAATACTCAGCAGGTCAGGCAGCAAATGTGGAGGGAGATACAGAGTTAATGTTTCAGGTTGTCAACTTTCATGAGAACTCTAAAACGATAGAGATGTAACAGATTTAAACCAGGTGCAGAGGCAGAGAAAGTTGGGAGGCGAGGAAAGAACAACAGGGAAGGACTGTGTT